>NC_084582.2:147500-510000 GCF_033978685.3 Nerophis lumbriciformis | reverse complement strand
CTAGGCGCAGTCAAGGCGTTGAGGGGATCTGGTTTGGTGGCTGCAGGATTAGGTCTCTGCTTTTTGCAGATGATGTGGTCCTGATGGCTTCATCTGGCCAGGATCTTCAGCTCTCGCTGGATCGGTTCGCAGCCGAGTGTGAAGCGACTGGGATGAGAATCAGCACCTCCAAGTCCGAGTCCATGGTTCTCGCCCGGAAAAGGGTGGAGTGCCATCTCCGGGTTGGGGAGGAGATCTTGCCCCAAGTGGAGGAGTTCAAGTACCTCGGAGTCTTGTTCACGAGTGAGGGAAGAGTGAATCGTGAGATCGACAGGCGGATCGGTGCGGCGTCTTCAGTAATGCGGACGCTGTATCGATCCGTTGTGGTGAAGAAGGAGCTGAGCCGGAAGGCAAAGCTCTCAATTTATCGGTCGATCTACGTTCCCATCCTCACCTATGGTCATGAGCTTTGGGTTATGACCGAAAGGACAAGATCACGGGTACAAGCGGCCGAAATGAGTTTCCTCCGCCGGGTGGCGGGGCTCTCCCTTAGAGATAGGGTGAGAAGCTCTGTCATCCGGGGGGAGCTCAAAGTAAAGCCGCTGCTCCTCCACATGGAGAGGAGCCAGATGAGGTGGTTCGGGCATCTGGTCAGGATGCCACCCGAACGCCTCCCTAGGGAGGTGTTTAGGGCACGTCCGACCGGTAGGAGGCCACGGGGAAGACCCAGGACATGTTGGGAAGACTATATATCCCAGCTGGCCTGGGAACGCCTCGGGGTCCCACAGGAAGAGCTGGACGAAGTGGCTGGGGAGAGGGAAGTCTGGGCTTTCCTACTTAGGCTGCTGCCCCCGCGACCCGACCTCGGATAAGCGGAAGAAGATGGATGGATGGATGGATGGTTTATCCACATTCATGTATATTTTCTAATTATTTACATGTTTTGTTGTTTTATTGTGTTTTTGCGATTAAAAACAAGCAGATAAACTGTGCACTTAAGATGTGACTTTAAGGTTTTACTACTTACGTATAAAATACTACACGGTCTAGCTCCGTCCTATCTTGTCGATTGCATTGTACCATATGTCCCGGCAAGAAATCTGTGTTCAAAGAACTCCGGCTTATTAGTGATTCCCAGAGCCCAAAAAAAGTCTGCGGGCTATAGAGCGTTTTCTATTGGGGCTCCAGTACTATGGAATGCCCTCCCGGTAACAATTAGAGATGCTACCTCAGTAGAAGCATTTAAGTCCCATCTTAAAACTCATTTGTATACTCTAGCCTTTAAATAGACCCCCTTTTTAGACCAGTTGATCTGCCGTTTCTTTTCTTTTCTCCTCTGCTCCCCTCTTCCTTGTGGAGGGGGGGGGCACAGGTCCGGTGGCCATGGATGAAGTGCTGGCTGTCCAGAGTCGGGACCCGGGGTGGACCACTCGCCTGTGTATCGGCTGGGAACATCTCTGTGCTGCTGACCCGTCTCCGCTTGGGATGGTGTCCTGCTGGCCCCACTATGGACTGGACTCTTACTATTATGTTGGATCCACTATGGACTGGACTCTTACTATTATGTTAGATCCACTATGGACTGGACTCTCACAATATTATGTCAGACCCACTCGACATCCATTGCATTCGGTCTCCCCTAGAGGGGGGGGGGGGGGGGGGGATTACCCACATATGCAGTCCTCTCCAAGGTTTCTCATAGTCATTCACATCGATGTCCCACCACTGGGGTGAGTTTTTCCTTGCCCTTATGTGGGCTCTGTACCGAGGATGTCGTCGTGGCTTGTGCAGCCCTTTGAGACACTTGTGATTTAGGGCTATATAAATAAACATTGATTGATTGATCCACATTCATGTATATTTTCTAATTATTTACATATGTTTTGTTGTTTTTGCGATTAAGAACAAGCAGATAAACTAATGTAGCAAAAACCGAACAAAAAAACCAACAGATTATTGTTGTAAAGCTTGTTCCATATTCGGTGATTCTTTTTTAAATGGATTTTAGTTTTGCATTGGTTTCTTCAGTTTGGGTGTGCCTAATGTTGTGGCTGGGAGTACATTCTAAATACGACCATATAGAAATGCAAATGAATACAAAATGCGTCATGGTAGAACATATGATCACAAATTGTTATTGTAATAATTATTATTGTATATTAAAAGAAGGAATTGCATGTGACCAGAAGTGGGACACCTAAAATAAGCTCCATAGAAGTCCAAAGTTGTCCCTGCTCGGCCTCCGTACTCCCAGCCTCTTCTGGGAGTGTCGGGGACGCGCCTCCTCCATCCGCAGCAGGCCGCAGGCACGCGCACCGACGCACCTGGCCTGACTCTAGACTCACATTGATAAACAAGACGTTGACTTTGCAGGACAGCATCGCAACCGCTAAGCCCCTCCTACTTCCGGCCGGAGGATGACTGATGGACACCTGTCAACGGGGGGCTACACGCGGCTAAACTGCAAGAATGGTGGCTATCACCTCCAGATCCTCCCGGACGGGACAGTCACGGGACAGAGGAACGAGACGGACGTTCACGGTAGGTGATGCGTTCAGGTGCCGTCCACACTCATGCAGATAAAAACCAAACTAACAAAGTAAAATGACACATTAATATTAGAAGCATTTTATTCGCAGTCCAAATATTTCTTCTTTTCGTTACTTCGATGAGCAAAAAATAACAATATAGTCAAATGTAATAATGATTAATGGTTCATTTGAGATAAGATGGAGTGGTGTTCGAAATATGGGTCATTATTATTGTTTACCAACAAACTGCTTTGGGAATAATACATTAGACTTTTAATTTGAAGGGTCTCAATGACACACAAAAAAACAACATTTATTATTAATTTAGTTTTTTTTAGCACAACATAACACATTTCTTAAGCGCAAAAATTATGCCTAAATTTGTGAAGCTGAATTTTCATTTGCACTTTCATTTTATTGACAGTTTAGTTAAAAAAAACAATTATTGATTTATTTTATTTTAGCACAACATAACCCACTTCTTAAGCGAAAAATTATGACTAAATTTGTGAAGCTGAATTTTCATTTGCACTTTCATTTTACTGACAATTATTTTTTTTTTAAACATTTATTATTAATTTTTTTTTTTTTTAGCACAACATAACACATTTCTTAAGCGCAAACATTATGACTAAATTTGGAAAGCTGCATTTTATTGAAAGTTTAGTTAAAAAAAAACATTTATTATTAATTTATATTTTTTTTAGCACAACATAACACATTTCTTAAGCGCAAGAATTATGACTAAATTTGTGAAGCTGAATTTTCATTTGCACTTTAATTTTATTGACAGTTTAGTTAAAAAATAACAATTATTATTGATTTATTTTATTTTAGCACAACATAACCCATTTCTTAAGCGATAAATTATGACTAAATTTGTGAAGCTGAATTTTCATTTGCACTTTCATTTTATTGCCAGTTTATTTAAAAAAAAACATTTATTATTAATTTAGTTTTTTTTTAGCACAACATAACACATTTCTTAAGCGCAAAAATTATGACTAAATTTGGAAAGCTGCATTTTATTGACAGTTTAGTTAAAATACATTTATTATTAATTTAGTTTTTTTTAGCACAACATAACACATTTCTTAAGTGCAAAAATGATGACTAAATTTGTAAAGCTGCTTTTTCATTTGCACTTTCATTTTATTGACAGTTTAGTTAAAAAAAACTTTTATTAATTTAGTTTTTTTTAGCACAACATAACACATTTCTTAAGCACAAAGATTATGAATAAATTTGGGAAGCTGAATTTTCATTTGCACTTTCATTTTATTGACAGTTTAGTTAAATAAAACATTTATTATTGATTTATTTTTATTTTAGCACAACATAACCCATTTCCTAAGCGCAAAAATGATGACTAAATTTGTGAAGCTGAATTTTAAGTTGCACTTTCATTTTATAGACAGTTTAGTTAAAATACATTTATTATTCATTTTGGGTTTTTTTAGCACAACATAACACATTTCTTAAGTGCAAAAATGATGACTAAATTTGTGCAGCTGAATTTTAAGTTGCACTTTCATTTTATTGACAGTTTAGTTAAAAACATCCATCCATCCATTTTCTACCGCTTATTCCCTTTTGGGGTCGCGGGGGGCGCTGGAGCCTATCTCAGCTACAATCGGGCGGAAGGCGGGGTACACCCTGGACAAGTCGCCACCTCATCGCAGGGCCAACACAGATAGACAGACAACATTCACACTCACATTCACACACTAGGGCCAATTTAGTGTTGCCAATCAACCTATCCCCAGGTGCATGTCTTTGGAGGTGGGAGGAAGCCGGAGTACCCGGAGGGAACCCACGCAGTCACGGGGAGAACATGCAAACTCCACACAGAAAGATCCCGAGCCCGGGATTGAACCCAAGACTACTCAGGACCTTCGTATTGTGAGGCAGATGCACTAACCCCTCTGCCACCGTGAAGCCCTAGTTAAAAACATTTATTATTAATTTTGTTTTTTTTTAGCACAGCATAACACATTTCTTAAGTGCAAAAATGATGACTAAATTTGTAAAGCTGCATTTTCATTTGCACTTTCATTTTATTGACAGTTTAGTTAAAAAAAACATTTATTATTGATTTATTTTATTTTAGCACAACATAACCCATTTATTAAGCGCAAAAATTATGACTGAATTTGTGAAGCTTAATTTTCATTGCACTTTTATTTTATTGACAGTTTAATTAAAAAAAACACATTTATTATTAATTTAGTTTTTTTTTTAGCACAACATAACATTAAACGCAAAAATTATGAATACATTTGTGAAGCTGAATTTTCATTTGCACTTTCATTTTATTGACAATTTAGTTTAAAAAAAACATTTATTATTGATTTATTTTATTTTAGCACAACCTAACCCATTTCCTAAGCACAAAAATTATGACTAAATTTGTGAAGCTGAATTTTAAGTTTCACTTTCATTTTATTGACAGTTTAGTTAAAATACATTTATTATTAATTTAGTTTTTTTTAGCACAACATAACACATTTCTTAAGTGCAAAAATGATGACTAAATTTGTAAAGTTGCATTTTCATTTGCACTTTCATTTCATTGAGTTTAGTTAAAAAAAACTTTTATTAATTTAGTTTTTTTAGCACAACATAACACATTTCTTAAGTGCAAAAATGATGACTAAATTTGTAAAGCTGCATTTTCATTTGCACTTTCATTTCATTGAGTTTAGTTAAAAAAAACTTTTATTAATTTAGTTTTTTTTAGCACAACATAACACATTTCTTAAGCACAAAAAGTATGAATAAATTTGTGAAGCTGAATTTTAAGTTGCACTTTCATTTTATTGACGGTTTAGTTAAAATACATTTATTATTAATTGTGTTTTTTTAGCACAACATAACACATTTCTTAAGTGCAAAAATGATGACTAAATTTGTAAAGCTGCAATTTCATTTTATTGACAGTTTAGTTAAAAAAAACATTTATTATTAATTTAGTTTTTTTTTAGCACAACATAACATTTCTTAAGCGCAAAAATTATGACTAAATTTGTGAAGCTTAATTTTCATTGCACTTTCATTTTATTGACAGTGAAGTTAAAAAAACACATTTATTATTAATTTATGTGTTTTCTTTAGCACAACATATTTCTTAAGCGCAAAAATTATGACTAAATTTGTGAAGCTGAATTTTCATTTGCACTTTCATTTTATTGACAGTTTAGTTAAAAAAACATTATTTAGTTTTTTTTTAGCTCAACATAACACATTTCTTAAGTGCAAAAATTATGACTAAATTTGTAAAGCTGCATTTTCATTTGCACTTTCATTTTATTGACAGTTTAGTTAAAATAAAATGTATTCTTAATTTAGTTTATTTTAGCACAACATAATACATATTGTATGTAAATGTAGTGTTTATTTCGTTAGTGCTTCTTCTAATCAGCCTGACCTAAGCCTAAGGTTTATTTGTTAAATGACTAATAATCTTTGTGATGGACACATGCTTTTATACCATTTGACAAGGTGGTAAACTGTGTGTAGGTTAGATATGTTTGAATATGATCCAAATCAAGAATAAAATAACAAATTCCTATCAGGAGTTGTAATGTAAATCTATATTTAATGTTTCTGCGCGGGCCGGTAGCAAATGTGTCACGGACCGGTAGCGGTCCACGGACTGGTGATTGGGGACCACTGCTCTAAACTGTCCATAATGTGATGAAGTGATTGACATTAAGTGACATTTTAAGACTCTCGCCTAAAAGTGGGTAACCAAAGGCGACATGTTCCTTGTTTTGTTGGATTATTTGCAGTAGTTCTAAGGCTGACAGCTGTGGCCCCGGGTGTTGTGGTCATCCAAGGCCGCCAAACAGGCCGATTTTTGGCCATGAGCGACGAGGGCCGCTTGTACTCGACGGTGAGTAATTGTGATCGCCTGATGTCTCACGTTTCATTGGAACTCATGTGGTGATGACGATGATGATAACGATATTTGCGTCTCCGCAGCTTAACGCTAACGATGAGTGTTGCTTCCTGGAGAGGGTGGAGGAGAACTTCTACAACACCTATCAGTCTCAGAAGTATGAGGAGAGGAAATGGTACGTGGCCTTGAAGAAGAACGGCAAGCCTAAGCTGGGTTCCAGAACTCACATTGGACAAAACGCCATCTTTTTTCTCCCCCGCAAGTTGGGGGCGGACCCCGGCACGCAGTGACCAACCAGGCGTCACGCAGGCTTTCCAACAAAAAGAGGCCTTCTATTTTCATTTGTATGCAAAAATACTTCAAAACATGTGTGAAATGTGTAATATTTCCGACTAAGATATATATTATGTAATTATATTATTTATAATATTTCAACAGTCTACTCTATAAGAGTCTTACTTGTGCTAACTGACGATTTTGCTGCCATCTAGCGGCTATAATGTGAATTGCACGCCACTAACAGCACTTTAAAAACCTATAATGTACATACAATTACATATATGTCTAACACTACACCCTCAAGTCTAGCCTACTAATCAGATAGTCACTAATTGATTGATATTCGACATTCACGTATTAACAACCTATAGCGGTGTTTTTCAACGACTGTTGCGACCAGAGGTGGGTAGATTAGCCAGAAATTGTACTCTAGTAAGAGTACTGTTACTTTAGAGATGTATTACTCAAGTAAAAGTAAGGAGTAGTCACCCAAATATTTACTTGAGTAAAAGTAAAAAGGATGTTCAAGTACTGAGTAACTGATGAGTAACCTGTTCGTTTAATGACTGCAAAAAATAATGCACAAAAACATAAAAATAGCAATGAGCAAATTCAGAGCCAGGAATATCTCTTAAGCAACTAAAACAATAATATATATTAATTAATAATACATTAACATAAAAAAAATTAAGGCAAATTTAGCCAAAATAACTTAACAGCACCATAGGCTCAGTAGGCAGAGATTACAAAGGAAAATAACAAGTTAGCCTTTACACAAACCATAAACTGATAGGTGTGGGCTGCACCTGGGAACACACTGTGCACTTCTGATTGGTGCTTCTATGCATGCGTGTGTGTCTCTGTCTGTCTATGAGGCTGCAGTGTGATAATAAATGTCCCCACACGATGTACATTTGACAGTGATTCATAGCAGGGAAGCTAACAGCAGCCTACGGTGACAGCCAAAATATCTACTAACGTTACTTACCGCCATGTGCTTCCTCAAATTTGACGTTGAGTTCATGTAAGCTTAAGCTTGTTAATCATGTGACCGCCTGGCTCTGTTTGATTGGTGAAACGGAGTCAAACGTCACCAGTGACTGCATTTGATTGGTGAAACGCAAGCATGCGATAGATCCTACTTTGAAGGTCTGTCTGACAAACCAAAACAAACAAAGCGTGCATTAACAGATGGATAAAAATCAGTAGCGAGTAGCGAGCTGAATGTAGATAAATGGAGCGGAGTAAAAGTAGAGTTTCTTCTCTATAAATATACTCAAGTAAAAGTAAACGTATGTTGCATTAAAACTACTCTTAGAAGTACAATTTATCCCAAAAGTTACTCAAGTAGATGTAACGGAGTAAATGTAGCGCGTTACTACCCACCTCTGGCCGCGACACTAGTGTACCGTGAGATATTGTCTGGTGTGCCTATTTGGGTGAAAAATATTTTTTTGCAAACCAGTAATTAAAATCCGCAAATGTGTCGTTGTTGAGTGTCGGTGCTGTCTAGAGCTCGGCAGAGTAACCGTGTAATACTCTTCCATATCAGTAGGTGGCAGCAGGTAGCTAATTGCTTTGTAGACGTCGGGAACATGGTTTGTGGTGATCACAATATGCGGGAGGCATCCTGTGGGTAAAAAAAAGTATCTAACATTTAAACCAAAAATAAACAAAAAAGCGAGTGCCGCTAAGAAAAGGCATTGAAGCAACACAAAACTAAAACTGAACTGGCTGCAAAGTAAACAAAAATAGAATGCTGGACGACAGCAAAGACTTACAGCGTGTGGAGCAGCAGAAAAAAAACATTGTAATGTGTTAACTTGTGAATCAAAGTGTACATTTTGAAGAATAAAGGTAATTACTAATTAAAGAAGTCACTAATTTATAGATATTAGACATTGGCAAAATAACAGTTTGCATCTCCACTGAGCTAATAGGCTAAGCAGTTAGCTACTAACACCTCGCGAAGTAAACAAAATATCTAAAACACCTCATTGTCGATTATGTGTTCATTAACCTGTTGAACATACTTGCCAACCTTGAGACTTCCGATTTCGGGGTGTGTGGGGGGTGGGGGGGGTGGTCGGGGCGCGGTTGGGGGCGTGGTTAAGAGGGGAGGAGTATATTGACAGCTAGAATTCACCAAGTCAAGTATTTCATATATATATATATATATATATATATATATATCTACATCCTTAAAATATGCAAACAAAACTGTGTTTAGATAATTGATACTTCAAACTTGCATAAATAAATATTAAGGAATATAACATAACTTGGTTTCTGAGAGCTTCAAAATGTAATAAATAAAATGCTAAAGTTGTTGATAAACAGGCAATTATTTTAATAATTAAATATGGTCATTTTAAATGAATTATGATAATTTAAAATTAATTATTTCAAATATGTTTATTTTAATGTATAATTCTATGGCTGGATGTAATAAGGAGTCAGAAAAAATACAAATAAAAATACAATTAATTTGGATGTTTTTAGCAAAATATAGTAAAAATGTATTTAGTTATTTAAAAATTAATAAATATATTTATTTTTAGGTAAGATAAACATAATACAATTTGTCTCTAGTCTGGATGATTTAGTTCTTGTCACCCTGTTGTCCTCCCATTGTGAAAAAAGGCTGTCCTCACTCAGGTCCGCATGGAGCTGGAGGGGGCGTGGCCTCCAGCTCCGGCTGAAAATCGGGAGATTTTCGGGAGAATATTTGTCCCGGGAGGTTTTCGGGAGAGGCGCTGAATTTCGGGAGTCTCCCGGAAATTTCGGGAGGGTTGGCAAGTATGCTGTTGAAGCAAAATGAAACTTAAACTGAACTGGTTGCGAAGTAAACAAAAATAGAATGCTGGACGACAGCAAAGACTTACAGCGTGTGGAGCAGCAGAAAAAAAAACATTGTAATGTGTTAACTTGTGAATCAATTAATAACTAACTAACTAATAGGCTAAGCAGTTAGCTACTAACACCTCGCAAAGTAAACAAAATATCTAAAACCCCTCATTGTCGATTATGTGTTCATTAACCTGTGAAATAAAGTATACATTGAATGAATAAAGAGTTTTACTAATCAATTACAGTCACTAATTGATTGATGTTCAACACGAACATATGGTTTATTTCCAATATGACTGACATCGCCACCTAGCTTCAGGCTAACAGGTTAGGTTGCCAAGGCCTCACAAGTTAGACAATTATCTAAAACACCACATTGTCTATGATTAGTTAACTTGTGAAATAAAAAACGCTTTGAACAAATATATTTATTCAAATAGTTTGATATTTAAAGTTAACATACTACTGCTACACTAGTGTGCCGTGAGATACAGTCAGGTGTGCCGTGGGAGATTATCTAATTTCACCTATTTGGGTTAAAAATATTGTTTGCAAACCAGTAATTATAGTCTGCAAATGATGTGTTGTTGTTGAGTGTCAGTGCTGTCTAGAGCTCGGCAGAGTAACCGTGTAATACTCTTCCATATCAGTAGGTGGCAGCCGGTAGCTAATTGCTTTGTAGATGTGGGAAATAGTGGGAGGCAGAGTGAAGGTAAAAAGGTGTCTAATGCTTAAACCAAAAATAAACAAAAGGTGAGTGCCCCTAAGAAAAGGCATTGAAGCTTAAGGAAGGCTATGCAGAACAAAAGTAAAACTGAACTGGCCACAAAGTAAACAAAAACAGAATGCTGGACAACAGCAAAGACTTACTGTGGAGCAAAGACAATGTACATCCGAACATGACATGACAATCAACAATGTCCCCACAAAGAAGGATAAAAACAACTTCAATAATCTTGATTGCTAAAACAAAGTAAGTGCAGGGAAGACATGAAACTGCTACAGGAAAATACCAAAAAAACAGAAAAAGCCACCAAAATAGGAGCGCAAGACAAGCACTAAAACACTACACACAGAAAAACAGCAATAAACTCCAAATAAGTCAGGGCGTGATGTGACAGGTGGTGACAGTACACCTACTTTGAGACAAGAGCTATAGTGATGCATGCTTGGTTATGCTTTAAAGTCATATCCAACAATTGCGACAATGACTTTTTACTGTCAACTGAGTTTTGCTTTTGAATGATTTCTGCTGGTGGCGTGCCTTCGCATTTTTTAAATGCAAAATATGTGCCTTGTCTCAAAAAAGGTTGAAATACACTGACTTAGTAGACAAACACAATGTTGTATTATTCGACAACTTTGAAAGTCAAGTGTGAATGGAATAAATACAATTATTAATAAAGCTGCAAGCAGCATTGGTCGGGCCCGCGTATTTGGCAGGTGCTAGTCCTAAGTGTCCCAATACTTTTGTCAAGTTTTAGTCCCAAGTGTCCCAATACTTTTGTCTACTTTTAGTCTGAAGTGTCCCAAGACTTTTGTCTAGTGTACCTACCTTGTCTGCATTGTGTGGGCACGTTGGTGCTTCCTGCTTTTAAGCAGCCATCTTAAAAAAGCAGCAACGCAGCAGCATCAGCGCAGCGGTTCTTTGAAGGCTCATAAAATCAAAACCGGAGCAGTTAGAAAAATTATTTCGATAACTTTTATTTGGAAGGGTTCAATCTCTCTCCTGTGTTATTTTGAAGCTGATACGACAAACGCGCTCAGAGGAGATAATGTTTGAAGAGAAGGGACCGGTTTATAAAAAAAATTTGTTTTGAAGGGGAAATTGCAAACTTCCTGTTGATTTTTGCTGGGGGTTGTCAATATATGAAATGTAGGTCTAAGTGAGACCTACATAGAGGTTTTTGTTTCATGTCTCTCCGACCTTCCCAGTGGGAGTTACAGGCAGTTTTGTCATTTTTTTCTTCCGATGAGCAGTTTTTTCTGCGTTTTATTCAAAAATTGCGCTAGAGCGCAATTTTGAGATTTGGTGTTAGGTTTTTTTATTAGATCGCAATTTTTGCCAGTCCTGATGTGTGTGTTCAGTTTGGTGAGTTTTGAAGCATGTTAAGAGGGTGAAAATACAGCTCAAAGAGGCAAAAGTGACTGTTTTTAGTACTTTTTTGTCTTGAAGGGGGAATTGCCAACTTCCTGTTGATTTTTGCCCGAGGAAATTGATTAATGAAAAGTAGGTCTAAGTAAGACCTACATAGAGGTTTTTATTTCATGTCTCTACAACATTCGTACTGGGAGTTATAAGCAGTTTTCTTTCCAGGGGGCGCTAGAGCGCAATTTTGAGTTTTGGGGTTTGGTTTTTTGACAAAAAGTTTTTCCGTATATTACTGATGTGTGTGTAAAATTTGGTGAGTTTTGAAGCATGCTAAGGGGGACAAATTACAGCACAAAGTTGCGGAAGAATAATAATAATAAAACCTTACAAATTCAATAGGTCCTTAAGTCCCATTGTATAAGGACTCCTTTTGGGAGTCCTTATACAATGGGCCATGCGGGCCCTAATAATCAAACTAAGTCACTAATGCATTGATATTTAACGGTCACAAACAGGCTAACAACCTTTCGCATCTGCACATAGCATCTCAAAGTAAACAACTGAAGTGGCACATTATTAACTGCAATATAAGATGTAGAATAAATGAAGACATTTTCTCACATTAAATGTAAGCAAAAACAGGCATTAGAAGTGACATTTATTGAAGTAAATATTTTCTGTACAGTTTCAGAACAAGCAAAGATGCAGTTCTACATCACTTGAAATGAACATCAAAGCCATGATAGTGCGTAGTAAAGTTGAACAATGAAGGCTAAAAAGTGTTGAACCGCCCCTAAACACGACTATGCTTCAAATCACTTTTTCCTCTGACAAAACCCAACATTGCAAATATACTTTTTTTGTTTGTTTTAGGCTTGACGTCAAATAACGAAGGGCTTTTTGTTAGTTTCTAAAAGTGCATACAACATTCTTTGATAATAGTTGTTTCCGCCACATATATTTTCTCCTATACAACTTTTTTTGTAGCAACTAAATGTCCAGTTATATCAAATCTACACACGTTTGTTGATTGCGGATCAGGTAAAACCACGTGGACGCTGATTTGGAGCGGTATGAAACACATGCATGACCAGCATGTACACTAGATGGACTCAAGTATTCATATTCCTTGGTGAAACATTATGAACAAAGGTGGACTAGAACACACATGTTCACTCTATGTAGGTCAGGGCAGTGTGTGGAAACACGTTAGCGCAGCAGTTTCCTTTTCAGACAAGTTTTAGGTATGATAGCGATCAGGTGACCCTTCTGCAGACGACAGTGGAAACTACGTAGATACACAAACTTTTGGACCGCCTCCAAGAATGCCTCCGTGTGCGAACCATGTCTCTGTGTACGAATGCTTCATTCAGTCGTTAATTTTCCATTTTACTGACACAAAATGAGACCCAAAAAGCCAACAGACCAGTGTGGGGAAAAAACGAGGGAATCCCTGTGGATGGAAAAAAATGACTATTTGGAGGAGTACTGTACATTAAAACCTCTAAAGCAGTGGTTCTTAACCTGGGTTCGATGGAACCCTAGGGGTTCGGTGAGTCGGCCTCAGGGGTTCGGCGGAGGTCGAGACACACCCGACTCATCGTGTAAATAAAAACTTCTCCCTATCGGCGTATTACGGATACGACAACAGCAGAAGTCAGACTGATTTGCAGGTGTGTCATTTGTTGTGAGTTTATGCACTGTGTTGGTTTTGTTCTGTGAACAAGGTGATGGTCATGCACGCTTCATTTTGTGCACCAGTTAAAAAAAACATGGTAACACTTTAGTATGGGAACATGCAAATTAGTAACATATTGGCTCTTAACTAGTCATTATTAAGTACTTATTAATGCCTTTTTCGGCATGGCCTTATTATAACCCTAACCCTCTAACCCTCTAACCCTAACCCTCACTAAATAACTCTAAATTAAGTCATTGTTACTTAGAATATGTTCCCCATACTAAAGTGTTACCAAAAACGTATAACTTTGTCTTGAATTTGAAAAAAACATTTTATTTTTCACTAAAGAAGTGTTCGGTGAATGCGCATATGAAGCTGGTGGGGTTCGGTACCTCCAACAAGGTTAAGAACCACTGCTCTAAAGGCTTAGTGGCCACATGCGTGGACAGCACCTTTTAGCTCTTATTTCCAAAATTGTGTACACTACTGAATTGGGATCTTACGGCCGCTTATGTGGACACTTATACTGCCAGAAGAGTGTCAGAAGAGTATAACATACGATAGAATTTGGAAAAAAAAAAGTGTAAAAATAAGAATTAGCATGTCACTAAACATGAAGTACACGTTTGTGTACTTATGGACTAAGTACATCATATCAAAAGATGATTCTTAGTTTTTATTCTAATTAGGGTCCAACAAGCCCAAATAGCAAAGAGAAATAAAAAAAAAAAGCATGTAAACAAACAGCTTGGGCCTTAAGGTTATTTAATAGCACTCCCAAGTATGATTGACCAAGCAGGCTCCGATCCCACTTCTTTCTATCTCACCATACTTGCCAACCTTGAGACCTCCGATTTCGGGAGGTGGGGCGTAGGGGCGTGGTCGGAGGTGGGGCAGGGCGTGGTTAACGGCGTGGTTAAGAGGGGAGGAGTATATTGACAGCTAGAATTCACCAAGTCAAGTATTTCATATATATATATATATATATATATATCTACATCCTGAAAATATGCAAACAAAACTGTGTTTAGATAATTGATACTTCAAACTTGCATAAATAAATATTAAGGAATATAACATAACTTGGCTTCTGAGAGCTTCAAAATGTAATGAATAAAATGCTAAAGTTGTTGATAAACAAGCAATTATTTTAATATTAAATATGGTCATTTTAAATGAATTATTATGATAATTTAAAATTAATTATTTCAAATATGTTTATTTGAATGTATAATTCTATGGCTGGATGTAATAAGGAGTCAGAAAAAACACAAATAAAAATACAATTAATTTTGATGTTTTTAGCAAAATATAGTAAAAATTTATTTATTTATTTATAAAAAAAAAAAATTTAATTAATAAATATATTTATTTTTAGGTAACATAAACATAATACAATTTCTATCTAGTCTGGATGATTTAGTTCTTGTCACCCTGTTGTCCTCCCGTCGTGAAAAAAGGCTGTCCTCACTCAGGTCCGCATGGAGCTGGAGAGGGCGTGGCCTCCAGCTCCGGCTGAAAATCAGGAGATTTTCGGGAGAATATTTGTCCCGGGAGGTTTTCGGGAGAGGCGCTGAATTTCGGGAGTCTCCCGGAAAATTCGGGAGGGTTGGCAAGTATGTATCTCACGGTCTGTCCACTCTTTCCATTCAGCTCCTTGTCAATGTGAGGGATGTTACTTTTTTTAAATGCTTATTATTGTAGCAATATGGTTGGTAAAAGTTTTAGGATGTCTGATTGTTTGGGAGGACACCATAGTGGCTTGTGTGTGTGTGTGTGTGTGTTGGCAGTGCAGTGCATACAGCAAAGTTCAACTTGTCATTAAATAGAACGTTGCACCTGTGTTTGATATACAGTACTGTGTAACACTTTATATTGTGTCCAAAGTGTACAAACCTTCAATAAAATCGGGACTTTTGTCGAGGCTGGAGCCTACTATTCATGTTTACAATGTCTCTTATGGGGAACTCTGCTTTTATGTATGAACTTCTCCATGTTCAAGACCCAATTAAGATTCCACTGTAATCAACTCGATTCTATTATAGCCACAACTAGTCTGAATATAGGAAACTGAACACACACATTCAAAAAGGAGACATAATTAACCTATTGCCGTTATAATTGTTATCAGTGAATTTTGTCTTTAGTTTACACACCCCAAAAACTTTATTATCATTAACGATTGTTTGATTAAGATTTAATTTGTTCTAAACATTTCTAGCAAATGTGTTATGTACATTAGATTGGTTATAGAGTAAAATAGAAGAGGTCCTTGGCATCTTTCAATCTTTCTGTATGCGGCCCTCAGTGGAAAAAGTTTGGACACCCCTGCCCTGTGTCCCAATACTTTAGTCCATATAGTGTATGGTACTTATAAGACTGGCCTCACATGTTGTACGAGTGGAAAGCATGTGGTGACGCCGCATGCTAACAACAGCTGGTGACATGAGCGTGTAGTCCAGCGAAAACAAAAGTTAACAGACCGGATGAAAATAGCAGGTGAACATGCGCCACTAACGAGTACACTGAGGGACTATTACAGTTCAACCTGCTCTTAAAACGCTTGCAAACTAAAGTCATCCATCCACTAGTACCCCAATCGCTTCTTCCTTTAGCTCAGACGTCTCATCGCTTTGATTTGTGTGCGTCGTGTCTTCCACGTCCGACAAGCTAAATGAAAGAAAATGGAAACGATGCATCAGGTTAGTTTTCTTGCAACACTTTGTCACATTGCTAAAAGTTGTGCACTATTAACGCTGCATTCCGTTCGTTGTATTCAGTCACATGACTTTTGAACGGAAGTGAACAAAGTGGTGGGCCACCAAACCAACAGAGTACGCGAGGGGCCTAGATCTTACCACTATAAGCACATACGAGCAACAAATCTAACTATGCAATGGAATCTATCCCTATACGCCAGGGGTGCTCACACTTTTTCTGCAGGCGAGTTACTTTTCAATTCATCAAGTCGTGGGGATCTACCTCATTCATATATATCATTTATATTTACTTATTTATGAAATATATGTTTTTGTTAACAAGTTAAAGGTGTTTAATGATAATACAAGAATGTTTAATACATAGTTAATATTGTTAATAAATTAAAGGTGTTTAATGATAATACAAGTATGTTTAATACATATAGTTAATATTGTTAACACGTTAAAGGTGTTTAAAGATAATGCAAGCATGTTTAACACATAGTTAATATTGTTAACAAGTTAAAGGTGTTTAATGATAATACAAGCATCCATCCATCCATCCATCCATTTTTTACCGCTTATTCCCTTTGGGGTCACGGGTGGCGCTGGAGCCTATCTCAGCTACAATCGGGCGGAAGGCGGGGTACACCCTGGACAAGTCGCCACCTCATCGCAGGGCCAACACAGATAGACAGACAACATTCACACTCACACACTAGGGCCAATTTAGTGTTGCCAATCAACTTATCCCCAGGTGCATGTCTTTAAAAGGTTAAAGGTGTTTAAAGATAATGCAAGCATGTTTAACACATATAGTTAATAAGTTAAAGGTGTTTAATGATAATACAAGCATGTTTAACACATATAGTTAATATTGTTAACAAGTTAAAGGTGTTTAAAGATAATACAAGCATGTTTAACACATATAGATTCCTTTCTTTCATGAAGACAAGAATATAAGTTGGTGTATTACCTGATTCTGATGACTTTTGCAGTGATTGTAATCAGACAGTGGTGCTGATAAGGTCCGCATTTTCGAATGGAGGAGAAAAAAAAGTCCTCCTTTCTGTCCAATACCACATGAAAGTGGTTGGTTTTTGGCATCTTATTTGTCCAGCTTCCGTACTCCTTTGTATACACTTTACAAGAAATACATTGTCGGCAAACTCCGTAGCTTGCTAGCTTGTGCACGCCAGCTTTCTGAGACTCTTGTTTTGTTAGCGCAACTGTGCAACTGTGCAGTCGGTCTTTGGAGTTTTGACGACAGGTACGGCGCCAGAGTCTGTTGAAATAAAGTGTTTCTCGCCTTCCAGTCGGTAATTTTAATGAGCTGTCAACAGCCAGCGTCATCTCAGAAGACCCTCGGGTGCCGTGAATGTCAATCAAGTGACGAAAGTGACGTCATAGTGAAGATTTATGATCGCTCATTATTAGGACTATTTCTTTAATGCCTGTAGCTCGCGATCGACGTAATGAGCACCCCTGCTATACGCTATCAAAAAAAGATTTGTCGAGTGATCTCAAGGATTATTCGTTGGTCGCGTTCCCAGACATGTCGAACTATCTGGTGCTCTAGACACCATTCAACACGACAAAACACATGAAAACTTGGAAAAGCATGGAACTTCTTGGCTGGGTAAAGGACATTGGTATTAAGACTCTTGCAGATAAACAAGCATTATTTTTGCTGGGGTAAGGTTGCATTTCATGATATACATTTACCTCCAAAACCAATGTTTGTTGATGTTGCACGCACCGTTTACCTATATGCATGTTTTTACCGTCATTATCAAAATACAACTATAAATGTCAACGTTGTGTACCGTACTTTTCTGACTATAAGTCGCAGGTTTTTTCATAGTTTGGCCGGGGGTGCGACTTATACTCAGGAGAAGGGATGATACTCGAAACCGATTTTCCCGGTTGTTTGATAAGAAAAGAACCGAGACCTCGGACTCGAATCCCTTTTTGAGAACCGGTACCCGTTATCAAGACCACTATAGTAAAGAAAAAGAGTTAGTTCTTTATTCAAATCCCTGGGAAGGATGTGTGGGGGAGCAGGGTTGGGGTGGGGGCGGGGTTTGGTGGTAGCAGGGGTGTATAATGTAGCCCGGAAGAGTTAGGGCTGCATGGGATTCTGGGTATTTGTTCTGTTGTGTTCAGGTGCAGATGTTCTCCCGAAATGTGTTTGTCATTCTTGTTTGGTTCAAAGTGTGGCGCATTATTAGTAAGAGTGTTAAAATTGTTTTATATGGCCACCGTCAGTGTAACCTGTGTGGCTGTTGACCAAGTATGCTTTGCTGTCACTTACGTGTGCAAGCAGAAGATGCATATAACAAGAGGCTAGGCTGGCACGCTGTTAATACAAATTGTAGAGGGCGCTAAATGCTGTACCATCATGGCACGCCCTTATTATTATTATTGTAAGGGTGGAAATCGGAAAATATTAATCCCGGGAGTTTTCTGCGAGAGGCACTGAAATCCGGAAGTCTCTCGGGAAAATCGGGGGGGCCGACAAGTATGCAGCTGAGCCGCATCAGAGTGATTGAGGAGCCGCGAGTTGCCGACCCCTGCCCTAGCTCATAAAATCACATCTTTCCCCCTATAAAGAAATAATGTTAACTCAAAGTGTATTTCTTTTTTTAGCTTTAACTTTTAATTTTTTAGCATTGTAATCACATTTGCAAACAACTTTTCTCTACATAGAATGTTCTTTCAATAAAGAAATAAAGTGCAAAAATGTCAAAGCATCAAAACAAACAGTCATGTCAAATAGCAGAAAAAGTGCACTTTTTGGAGAGCTGTATTATTTTCAGTTTTGTGCCCAAGGGACTGATTTTATTTAACACTATATTATTATTTATACACCTATAGTGATCACAGAGACAGGTTGTTTTTGTGTTACTGTATACATTTGTTTTTCTGAAAAATCCCACTTAATATACTTTGGGTAACAACAGTCAATATTTATTTATTTATTAGATTTTATTTTTTTCTTATATAATAAAAGTGAGCTTTTGTTAAACCAAATATTGTGTGTTTTTTTCATATACAACAACCTATCTGGACTCGACAAGAGAATCAATAAGAAATCGGTTCGATAAGAGGATTCGATAATAGGCTCGAACTCGATAATTTCTTATCAAACATCATCCCTACACATAAGTCGCACCCCCGGCCAAACTATGAAAAAAAACTGCGACTTATAGTCCGAAAAATACGGTATGTGTAGCAGCAGCCCTTTAAGTGAATAGGTGCACTCTCAACAGTGGTGTTATAATTATGTGACGGTTTGCTGGATCGAAATATGAATCGGTACCAAAAACAAGCCACATCCACCATCCTATTATTGTGTTATGAACCGGTAGCAGCAAATTGATTTGTAATGGTACTAATTTACACAAATAAATGAACGCATGGGAAAAACACTGTCATATTCCTTAGTTGCTTGACACATGTTTGTTGAATCTGTTTCATGGATTAACACTTCCTGAAATCTTGTCCACAAAAGAAGGCAGCCTTATTAAAGTGTAGCACAAACTTGCCTCAGTCTAATAGATGAATAGAACTCTTGTTCGGGGTAGACTGGCATACGCAGGATCTGCAAGTTTGCGCACTCTGGAGTAGTTGACAAAGCCCCTGATGAACAGCATGAAGCCTGCAAGGAAAATAGTTATATGTAAACAACTCTGACGATAGCATTGCAGAAATAAAAATGCTATCCATGATACAACATGTTACTCACCCAAAGCCAGGAACACCCACCACAACCAGTACTGGCCATCAAAGTAGCCAGGGAAGTAGGTTGAAAACTGCGAAGATAAAAAAAAAGGTTTAAGTTATTAGGTGCAGTGAAACAGCACAAAATAAAACTGCTGTATTTATAACTCAGCAGTTGGTTGGAGAATGTGGTTTTATGGCATCACATGCATTGTGTGCATGGAGCTTTAAGAGAACGTAAAGCAATGCAGACCATGTTTGGTTTTCAATGCAATTAGTACAGTAGTATTCACATTCTGCAATATCAATTCCAGATTTTATGTAAATTCTGTATTGTGAAAAATCAGTACAGACCAAATCGAGGACTTTCTATCAACAGGAACAAGTTGTACTTTAGGTACGGAGAGTATTCAGACCTCTTTAAATGTTTCACTCTTTGTTTCATTGCAGGCATTTGATCAAATCAAAAAAGTTCATTTTATTTTTCATTAAAGTAGACCAAGCACCCCATTTTGAAAAACAAAAAACAAATGTAGAATTGTTTGCAAATTTATATATAAAAAAAGAAAAACTGAAATATAACAGTCATAAGTATTCAGACCCTTTGCTCAGTATTGAGTAGAAGCACCCTTTTGAGCTGATACAGCCATGAGTGCTCTTGGGAATGATGCAACATGTTTTTTACACCTGGATTTGGGGCTCCTCTGCCATTCTTCCTTGCCGATCCTCTCCAGTTCTGTCAGGTTGGCTGGTGAACGTTGATGGACAGCCAATTCCAGAGATGCTTAATTGGGTTTAGATCAGGGCTTTCGACCTCATGATTCTCATTTGCTCTGACATGGACTATGAGCTGTAAGGTCTTATTCAGACAGGTGTGTGTATTTCCTAATCAATTCCAATCAGGCTAATTAAACACAGCTAGACTGAAATGAAGGAGCAGAACCATCTCAAGGAGGATCAGAAGAAATGGAGAGCATGTGAGTTATACGAGTGTCACAGCAAAGGATGGGGGCTGAGTGTAAATGAATGAGAAATAAAATTAAGTTTTTGGATTTTAGCAAATGGCTGCAATGAAACAGAGTGAACAATTTAAAGCAGGGGTGCCAAACTCAAATACAGAGTGGGCCAAAATTTAAAAGTGAACAAAGCCGCGGGCCAATGTTGAACAAATTAACCTTTTAATAGGGACCCAAACAAGTTTTGCATTGACTATTGAACAAGCAAGGCTTGTATAACTTTATAGTGACATGCAAAATCGAGTTTCAAATAATAATAATAAAAATATCAATGGCATATCAAATACAATTTAAATAAAAATGTAATGCCTCTTTTCTATTTGCAGCCTTCTGAGGTAAATATCAACATTAACTTTTTCCACAGGCTAATAAATTAGAAAATAAAATAACAATGAATAAACCAACCATTCTGGACTTTAAACTGCTCAGTTTGCAACACACTGATCTAATCTGATGTGCCCAAGCCAGATACCTGCCATCTTTTCTTGGATGCTAGTTCATTAATGTCGGGGCTCAGGCTTTGAGCTGAGACATCCCTCATTATCACCCCCCTCCGTGCGTCGGTTGAGGTGGGCGGGGTTGGGGAGGGCGTGCTTGGTGGTAGCGGGGGTGTATATTGCTGCCCGGAAGAGTTAGGGCTGCATGGGATTCTGGGTATTTGTTTTGTTGTGTTTATGTTGTGTTAAGGTGCGGATGTTCTCCCGAAATGTGTTTGTCATTCTTGTTTGGTGTGGCGTATATTTCTAACAGTGTTAAAGTTATTTATACGGGCACCGTCAGTGTAACCTGTATCGCTGTTGGCCAAGTATGCATTCACGCGTGCATGCTAATGCCGCACATATTATGTGACTGGGCCAGCAGATGCTGGACTGGGTGAAAAGCGGACGTGACGATTTTTGGGAGGGGCACTGAAAATTGAGAGTCTCCCGGGAGGGTTGGCAAGTATGAGAATTAGCGGTGAATGCGGTGTTACCGCGGCACCGCCGCTGAATATAATCGGCGGGCCAGCTCTAGTGTTAATTTGATATCGCCTCAAGGGCCAAGTGAAATTACACGGCGGGCGGGCCAGAGTTTGACACCCATGATTTAAAGGGTCGGATACTTTCGGAATACTTTCCGTACCCACTGTATAATGGGTGCACTCTCTGCTGACCATAACCTTCATTCTTTTTTTTCTAATAAATGCACATCAGCAACATAGTAATTGCACTTTTAACATGTGTGTATAAATAATACAATAATAATAATACAAATAAAACTTTCCGCCGTCCGCCGACACACAGATCACGGCACCCACACACCACCGCTCTCAGGTGCACTCTATTGTAGCAACTGTGTGGAAACTATGTCTACATATTTAAAGTCCGGCGCACTCCATACGGTCCGGATTAGATTTTTTTTTTATCAGTTAAACTCATTTAGCGGTTAAATAAAAGTAACGGAGTACAAATTGAAGCTGTTCTCTAATCGAATTATTAATTAATTTATTCAATGAATCCTCGAAGCCCTTAACGCAATACAATCCAAAAAGTCAAAGCACACAAGGCTGCAAAAAAGACCTTGTATATTATTGATGCAATCACTTATTCCAACTAGTTTATGATGCTAAGTGCCTACCTTCAGCAACATGAATGAACAGAACAATCCAAAAAGTCAGGAAACCAGCAGTAATGCATTGTTATGAAGGGATGACCCAAATAACCATGTACAATCAAGGATGAGTACCGTACATTTTCTAAATGAATGCGTTGAATTAAACTCAACGATAGAATGCGTTGTGTTGATATACAATCTTTCCACATTTGTCCTCTACTGAGTGCCAGCCTTAAGATACGTAAATATTTCTCACCCTGACGATAAGAACCCATTTGATCAGGGACAGGCCAAAGCCCGAGATGGCGCCGTATCGTCCAGCAGCTGATGTGGTCAAACAGAAGGACAAGAAGAAGCCGATCCAGTTGAAGAGGAATGCCACTGAAAAATAACAGCAGCTTTTAACTAATGGATACACTAAAAAACTACTGAATATGCAAAGGATGGCAAATGATGTTGACATTAGCTCTTTGGCATACAACAGCATTGAGTGAAAAATACACCTTTAATGTCTCGCAAAATCAAAGTATCTCACTGGAGCTAAGTTGAGAGCATTTAAACTCCTTAATTTGTATTTTTTGTGCTTCAATAAGAAGTAAGATAATTAGATCCGAGAAGATAAATTTACACTGCAATGAAACTCATATTACTATTAACAGAGGCTAACCTCTTTTGGTACCTCAGTTTTCGCACGCGCAGGTTTTAGACAAAAAAAATGTCACCAAAAAAGTCCAAGTTTCAATACACGGTCTAGGTTTTAGTACGATTAAACATACATTAGTGACTCAGGCTGCATTCGGGCGGAAGGTGGTGTACACCTTGCTCCAGCGACCCCCCCGCGACCCCGAAAGGGACAAGCGGTAGAAAATGGATGGATGGATAGTGACTAAGGCTTTTTGTTTTTTTATACTGAAGCTGCAAAATAAGCCACCAGAAGGCAAAAATAAAGTTATTGCTTATACTACTAATACAGTAGTCCAATCAAAGTCAACAAGAGCCTTACAGTCCATGTTTCCAGAGTGTCACTGAACGCACCGCACTGTGAGGTAGGCCAAGTAAAACAATCAAAGGTACGGTAATATAAACAAACAAAACTAGTTTAAATTTCAAACTGTTATTCAGTTGTAGTCCAAGTTCCTTCCTTTTCTCTGTGCTATTGTTGTGGTACAGACTGGCTCGTGCATGCACATGCATGGTAAAATATTTCGCTGTTGTCATTTCTAATTTAAAGTAGCGTATAGTTCTAACTTAAATCAGTCAGTAGACTCGATATGGAAGCGCTAAAAACTCCAACTTGGCTGACGGGGTGGTGACACAGTCGAAGTGGAGGCACGTAAATAAGACCGCCCACAAAATGGTGCATTCTGAAGATAGTAAGAAAGTGGCTTGAAGATGGTCTGTAAAACAAAATCTATGCAAAATTTTGAACAAAACACTACATACATATTATGTATACCACAAAGAAGTGTTTTATATGTAGGAAAACAATATAGCCTGTTTAAAGTGTGTTTTTCTTACTAAAGAAAGTCAGCATGAATATGCCGTCATTTCCTATTCGCAGCTGGTCGGCGTCCTCAAAGTCGTCTCTGGCCACAAAGTCCTCATCCTGCGCTACCAGAGAGACACAATAAATGACCTTTGTCTTTTGGGTATAAAGTACAGACAGGTATATGCACAAAAACAACGACATACGGTGACTCTCCCGTTGACAAGAGGGACGGCTGCCTCCACTTTGCTTCTTTCTGCTTCATCATAAGAGGGCAAAGTGGTGGCCACATTGTAGGACGGTGGGTTGGGGAATCTTCCCCCATCTTCCTTATATTCAAAGAAAGCTGGAAAGGAGACAAATAGTTCAGATCATCCCGATTTTCTCGAAATGCCGGAAAAAACAACCTCCCAACATTCGTTTGAGTGGGTTTGAACACAGCTGGAAATAGGTTGAATAAAGCAGAGCAAAAAATGAAGCAAGGTTGGGAATACATTAGAGTAATATGCATCCATTACTGCTAATGTTCTGTCTCCTGCAATCTAAGCCTTTCTTGCAGGACATTTGGCTGTTTGCCAGCAACAAACACAAAAGCAGCAGTCAAGTGAGTCACCCAGTTTCAAACTACACCTACATACACAATCTTGTCAAGAATTATGACTTGGAAAGTGCTTTTCAAACAGCCTTGTGTACAAACAGTACACATTATAGTAGTTCTACATCTATAAAACTGATCATTCATTCACAAGTATATGTTTAAATGCTAATGAAATTTCTTTGGAATATCAATCAAATGACTATAAAGCCACAAAAAATAGACAAAAATCGGCCTCAAAAGTCCCCGAATGGACATTTTGCAGTAGTGTAGAATAGGGATGTCCCGATCCGATATTTGGATTGGATCGGCCGCCGATATTTTCAAAAAAATGCGTATCGGCAAGGCATGGGAAAATGCCGATCCAGATCCATTTAAAAAAAACCTTCGCTCCGTGTTTTCCAACGCACCTATTTAAATAGTACATTCCACTTTTCTGCTGCTCCCTAATTTCCGTTCCGCATTTTCCAGCACACCTTCAACACATCCACAGGTCTGTGGATTCTCACGCAGTTGCTTTTAGCTGCTGGCATTACACGACAGGCTCTTCTCACTCTTTTCTGTGTCTGTGCTTCTCACAGACAGCAAGCGCACCTTCTTA
Organism: Nerophis lumbriciformis; assembly: GCF_033978685.3. NCBI lineage: Eukaryota > Metazoa > Chordata > Actinopteri > Syngnathiformes > Syngnathidae > Nerophis > Nerophis lumbriciformis. The sequence continues at coordinate 484,974 of NC_084582.2, read as the reverse complement.
CACACGTCACATACTGTCACGTCATACGTCACATACGTATACGTCCTCCCCGAGCAGAGAGGTAGCAACATGGCTAACGTTAGCTGTGATGCTAGCGCAGCCGTGTGACCAACGTTCTCTCTAAGGTGCGCGCTTGTGCAATTGTGCACTGTTTAAACGTCCTCTGCGCATAGCAATTATATGCCACACACAAAATCAAATAAAAAATAAGCGCATAACAATTTTCGACACACGGACACGACAGAGAAAAGAGTTTTCGTCATCATTGTTCAAATATCGTGACGTCTGTCGAGACGCTTATCTCCGTTCGGTGCCACACGTCCACACCATCAAAATGCCGAGGCAAAAATTTCCAGGTCAACACCGTCTGAAAAAGTAGTGATTTTTTTAGTTGTGATTTCCTTCTCTGCATGAAAGTTTAAAAGTAGCATATATTAATGCAGTATGAAGAAGAATGTTTTAATGTAGACATGCAAGCCTTGAAAGAAAATGTTGAAAATCAAGACTACATTTCCTGCAAATGGGTGCATTTCTACTCTATATTTTAACTTTAGATTTATTCTCATATCAAACTCTTTTGGCTGTCTTTTTGACACTTACATCCGGCGCCCCCCTCCACACCCTGGATTATAAATAATGTAAATAATTCAATGTGATTATCTTGCGTGATGACTGTATTATGATGATAGTATATATCTGTATCATATCTGTAAGTGGACCCCGACTTAAACAAGTGTAAAAACTTATTGGGGTGTTACCATTTAGTGGTCAATTGTACGGAATATGTACTTCACTGTGCAACCTACTAATAAAAGTCTCAATCAATCAATCAAAACACATAGAATCATCATACTGCTGTGATTATATGCATCAAGTGTTCATTCAAGGCTAAGGCAAAATATCGAGATATATATTGTGTATCGCAATATGGCCTTAAAATATCGCAATATTAAAAAAAGGCCATATCGCCCAGCCCTTGTTTCAATGATGCCATTTCTGTTTGTCATGTATAATTTTGTCTATTTTGTGTTTATCCTTGAATAAACAGCTCAGTTTCTTGATACCAACCATTGTGTATTATTCAAACTCCCCTAATTCAGCTGGCTAGTTGTTATCAAGAGTACTAAAACCCTTTTCAACATGATTCTGACAACTAAGTAGGCTAAATAACTTTAAACTTTAATACTTGCTCGGATAGGCCATTATCGGTCAGTATTGGTATCGGTCAGTATCGGTATCGGATCGGAAGTGCAAAAACAATATCGGTATCAGATCGGAAGTGCAAAAACCTGGATCGGGACATCCCTAGTGTAGAACTCCATTACATTATAAAATGAAGATTTAAACTTGCAAATAAATTGTGGTAGCTCATAATGCAGAATGGAAAAATAAGTCAATACTTTCGCTGACATTGTCAATACATTTAGAGAATAATGATCCTGTAGTTGTTGATATAACTACTGTATTATATGCCATTTGATACAGTGTTCCAGTTTTTCCCCCCTAAAATATATATTGTTTCCTATTTGCTCAAGTAAAATTCACTGTAAAGTTAAATAATGATGTAATCATAGATTATTTTAGAGGCAATATGAATATTGCAAGAATCAGAATAGTTGTTATTGCCATTGTTTGAGAACGGGTTCACAAACTAGGAATTTTTATTGGTGCAATCGTGCAACATAAAACGCATATAACACAGAATAGGTAATAAAAAGAGCTGTAACTGAGCTATCAGATTTTGTTATTGTTCATGTGTCTGATGGCCGAGGGGAAAAAACTGTGAATGCTTAATCAAAATATGTAGGCGTGAGCGAGCAGTATAACGGCCACAATGGAAAACAATTCCGAGAAGAAAGTGTAGATTTTAAGCTGTTACCACTAAGCTTCTGATGTGCAAAAAAAACGATTGTTGAGCAAAATTAGTAAATATATTTATTACATAAAGACATGTACCCATTTTACAAAATAAAGTACAGTACAAGCAACAAACATGTAACAGTACTAGGGATGTCCCGATCCGATATTTGGATCGGATCGGCTGCTGATATTTGCCAAAAATTGCGTATCGGCAAGGCATGGGAAAATGCCGATCCAGATCCAGTTTAAAAAAAACTCCGGTCCGTGTTTTCCAACGCACCGATTTAAATAATACATTCCACTTTTCTGCTGCTCCGTAATTTCCGTTCCGCATTTTCCAGAACACCTTCAACACATCCACAGGTCTGTGAATTCTCACGCAGTTGCTTTTAGCTGCTGGCATTACACGACAGGCTCTTCTCACTCTTTCCTGTGTCTCCCTCTCACAGACAGCAAGTGCACCTTCTTACACACGTCACATACTGTCACGTCATACGTCACGTACGTATACGTCCTCCCTGAGCAGAGAGGTAGCAGCATGGCTAACGTTAACTGTGATGCTAGCGCAGCCGTGCGAGCAACGCTCCCTCTAAGGTGCTCGCCTGTGCAATTGCGCACTGTTTAAGCGTCCTCTGCGCATAGCAAATCTATGCCACGCACAAAATCTAATAAAAAAATAAGCGCATAACAATTTTCGACACACGGACACGACAGAGAAAACAGTTTTCGTCATCATTGTTCAAATATTGTGACGTCTGTCGAGACGCTTATCTCCATTCGGTGCCACACGCCCACACCATCAAAATGCCGAGGCAAAAATTTCCAGATCAACGCCGTATGAAAAAATTAGTGATTTTTTTAGTTGTGATTTCCTTCTCTGCATGAAAGTTTAAAAGTAGCATATATTAATGCAGTATGAAGAAGAATGTTTTAATGTAGACATGCAAGCCTTGAAAGAAAATTTTGAAAATCAAGACTACATTTCCTGCAAATGGGTGCATTTCTACCCTATATTTTAACTTTAGATTTATTCTCATATCAAACTCTTTTGGCTGTCTTTTTGACACTTACATCCGGCGCCCCCCTCCACACCCTGGATTATAAATAATGTAAATAATTCAATGTGATGATCTTGTGTGATGACTGTATTATGATGATAGTATATATCTGATAGTATATAGCTGTATCATTAAACAAGTTGAAAAACTTATTCGGGTGTTACCATTTAGTGGTCAATTGTACGGAATATGTACTTCACTATGCAACCTACTAATAAAAGTCTCAATCAATCAAAACACATAGAATCATCATACTGCTGTGATTATATGCATCAAGTGTTCATTCAAGGCTAAGGCAAAATATCGAGATATATATTGTGTATCGCAATATGGCCTTAAAATATGGCAATATTAAAAAAAGGCCATATCGCCCAGCCCTAGTTCAATGATGCCATTTCTGTTTGTCATGTATAATTTTGTCTATTTTGTGTTTATCCTTGAATAAACAGGTCAGTTTCTTGTTACCAACCATTGTGTATTATTCAAACTCCCCTAATTCAGCTGGCTAGTTGTTATCAAGAGTACTAAAACCCTTTTCAACATGATTCTGACAACTAAGTAGGCTAAATAACTTTAAACTTTAATACATACTCGGATAGGCCAGTATCGGTCAGGATCGGTATCGAATCGGAAATGCAAAAACAATATCGGTATCGGATCGGAAGTGCAAAAACCTGGATCGGGACATCCCTAAACAGTACAGAAGTAAATGTATATTATATAAAGACATGTACCCATTTTAGAAAATAAAGTACCGTACAAGCAAAAAACATGTAACGGTACAGAAAAATAAATTTCTAATTTACTAACTAATTAAGAACACAACATTTTTTAATAATGTTAATAAAGTCAAACTGCACTTTAGTATAATTTTGCTCAGCAATGTTTTTTTTGCACATCAGAAGTTTAGTGGTAACAGCTTAAAATCTACACTTTCTTCTCGGAATTGTTTTCCATTGTGGCCGTTATACTGCTCGCTCACGCCTACATATTTGGATTAAGCATTCCTCCCACTTCTGCCGCCGTTTGTTGTGAGATAAAAGATTGTAAAAAAAAAAGAAAACAAAGACACAAGATAGAAGATAATGGTTTCCAACCTGAATTTGCTGCAACCACACTGCTGTAAGGGGGTGGTGGTACCTCCTGAGCAGGACCCTCTTGAGATGGTGGGAGTGGCTCCTCCTCATGATTCACCAGCTGAGTGATAATCAATAGGCTGTCAATACCAAATGCCTCATTTGGCAAAGCTCTACATGCTGACTAAGAACTATGTGAACATAGATACTTCAATCAAGTTAAATGTGCCTTGTTTACATAAGACATTGATCACAACCCAGACAGATAAGATGTTTTTGAAAATACAGTGCAACATGTGGTCATTTAAGAGGCCATTTCTGCAACCAGCATCATTCCTAAAATGATATTCCTGAACACGATCACTTATACCAGTGTTTTTCAACCACTGTGCCGTGAGATACAGTCTGGTGTGCCGTGGGAGATTGTCATTTTAGTTATTTGGGTTAAAAATATTTTTTGCAAACCAGTAATTACAATCCGCAAATAATGTGCCATTGTTGAGTATCAGTGCTGTCTAGAACTCGGCAGAGTAACCGTGTAATACTCTTCCATATCAGTAGGTGGCAGCAGGTAGCTAATTACTTTGTAGATGTCGGGAACATGGTTTGTCATGATCACAATATAAAGACGACAGCGGGAGGCAGTGTGCAGGTAAAAATGTATCTAATGCTTAAACCAGAAATAAACAAAAGGTGAGTGCCCCTAAAAAAAAAAGCATTGAAGCTTAGGGATGGCTACGCAGAACGAAACTACAACTGAACTGGCTACAAAGTAAAGAAAAACAGAATGCTGGACGACAGCAAAGACTTACAGCGTGTGGAGCAGAGATGGCGTCCACAAAGGACATCCGTACATGGCATGACAACAATGTCGACACAAAGAAGGATAGCAACAACTGAAATAGTCTTGATTGCTAAAACAAAGCAGGTGCGTGGAATGGCTCTCAAAGGAAGACATGGAACTGCAACAGGAAAATACCAACAAAACAGGAAAAGCCACCAAAATAGGAGCACAATACAAGAACTAAAACACTACACACAGGAAAACAACAACAAATTCAAAATAAGTCACAGCGTGTTGTGACAATACACCTACTTTGAGACAAGAGCTAAAGTGATGCATGGTTGGTTATGGTTTAAATTAATATTTAACAATTGCGATAACGTTTTTTTATGTCAATATCGACTTCAATTTTTGTAATGATTTCTGTTGGCTTCGGATTTGTGCTTTGGCCCAAAAAAGGTTGAAAAACACTGACTTATACTGTATATCCCTGTTATTTACTCTATTAATTGATGTTATAAACTTGTGCAGCCCTTTGAGACACTCGTGATTTAGGGCTATATAAGTAAACATTGATTGATTGATAATGAACCCGTTGTAAACCTTACATTGGCAAACGTACACAGCCGGTGATAAGACAAACTAGGGCTGGGCGATATATCGATACACTCGATATATCGCGGGTTTGTCTCTGTGCGATATAGAAAATGACTATTTCGTGATATTGGAGTATACGTTCTCACGCAGTTGCTTTTAGCTGCGGGCATTCACTACAGGCTCTTCTCACTCTTTCTAGTCTCTCCTTCTCACAGAGACTTAAACAAGCGCACCTTCTTACATACGTCACATACTGTACGTACACGCCCTCGCGGAGCAGAGAGGTAGCAGCATGGGTAACATTAACTGTGGTGCGAGTGGTAATACGAGAGAAAAAGGTGCGAATCTGGTAACAAATGAAGGAATATTTAATTCCCAAGAAAAACAGCAAGGGGTCCATCGTCTGGCTGTGGTTTGGCTTAAAGTGGGAATATGTCAAACAGACAACCGTAATTTGTCAAGTGTGGGGCAAAAAGCGTAGCTGCGTAATGCTACAAAAAGTAACATTACTGCTAATATGTAGCATCATTTGAAAAGTCACCTGCTAGAGAATGAAGAGTGCGTACTCCGCATGTCAACATCTCCGTTCGGTGCCACACCAACAAAATGCAGAGGCAACCATTTCCACATCAACACCGTATGAAACAAATAGTCCACGACATAAGGGGATAACGTCCGCCGGAACCTACCACATAGCAAAGGACGTACACTATTTGATTTCCTATTATGCAGCTCATTTTCGTTTGACAGTTATTGACATATCTTGTGTGACATCATGCACAGAAGTACACTTTATTTGTTTTAAACTATTGTAGTGGCGTTCTGTACAAAAGGTGCACTTTAATTTAGTGTTGTTTTGATATGTCATCTTAGTGACATCATTCACAAAAGTGCACTAATAGCTTGTTTTAAAATGTCTCTGACAATCTTGCACTTTCTGTTTTGAAATGACATGAATGCTTAATAACTGTTTAATAAATACAGTTTTGGTCAAATGACTTAGTTGTAGAGATGTCCGATATATCGGCTGATAAATGCTTAAAAATGTAATATCGGAAATTATCGGTATCGGTTTTTTATTATCTGTTTTTTTTTTGTTTGTTTTTTATTAAATCAACATAAAAAACACAAGATACACTTACAATTAGTGCACCAACCCAAAAAACCTCCCTCCCCCATTCACACTCATTCACACAAAAGGGTTGTTTCTTTCTGTTATTAATATTCTGGTTCCTACATTATATATCAATATAGATCAGTGGTTCTTAACCTTGTTGGAGGTACCGAATCCCACCAGTTTCACATGCGCATTCACCGAACCCTTCTTTAGTGAAAAATAAAATGTTTTTTTTTTTTAATTCAAGACAAAGTTATGTTTTTTTTACTGGTGCACAAAATGAAGCGTGCATAAACATCACCTTGTTCAAAGAACAAAACCAACGCAGTGCATAAACTCACAACAAATTACACACCTGCAAATCAGTCTGACTTCTGCTGTTCCTGTATCCATAATAAGCCGATAGGGAGAAGTTTTTATTTACACAATGAGTCGGGTGTGTCTGGACCTCCGCGGCGAAGGCTGTGCCGAACTCCTGAGGCCGACTCACCGAACCCTTAGGGTTCAATCGGACCCAGATTAAGAACCACTGATATAGATCAATACAGTCTGCAGGGATACAGTCCGTAAGCACACATGATTGTGCGTGCTGCTGGTCCACTAATAGTACTAACCTTTAACACTTAATTTTACTTATTTTCATTAATAACTAGTTTCTATGTAACTGTTTTTATATTTAGGGCCCGCATTGCATAAGGACTCCCTGTGGGAGTCCTTATGCAATGGGACATAAGGACCTATTGAATTTGTAAGGTTTTATTCTTTATTCTTCCGCCACCACATTAAACTGTAATTTGACCCACTTAACATGCTTCAAAACTCACCATATTTGACCCACACATCAGGACCTGCAAAAATTGCCTTTTTTTAAAAAAAAACGAACCACAAAACTCAAAATTGCGCTCTAGCGCACCCTAGAAAAAAAAAAAATAGACTGCCTGTAACTCCCACTAGGAAGGTCGGAGGGACATGAAACAAAAACCTCTATGTAGGTCTGACAAAAATCAACAGGAAGTTGGCAATTCCCCCTTCAAGACAAAAAAGTACTAAAAACAGTCACTTTTGCCTCTTTGAGCTGTAATTTGACCCCCTTAACATGCTTCAAAACTCACCGAACTGAACACACACATCAGGACTGGCAAAAATTGCGATATAATAAAAAAACCTAACCCCAAATCTCAAAATTGTGCTCTAGCGCAATTTTTTAATGAAACGCACAAAAAACTGCTCCTCGGATGAAAAAACTGACAAAACTGCCTGTAACTCCCACTGGGAAGGTCGGAGAGACATGAAACAAAAACCGCTATGTAGGTCTCACTTAGACCTACATTTCATAAATTGACAACTCCCAGCAAAAATCAACAGGAAGTTTGCTATTCCCCCTTCAAAACAAATTTTTTGTAAAAACCGGTCACCTTCCTTCAAAAACTATCTCCTCTGAGCGCGTTTGTCGTTTCGGCTTCAAACTAACACAGGAGAGAGATTAAACCCTTGTGTATAAAATAACAGAACAGCGTTTTAATACCTGCTCCAGTTTTGATTTTATGACCCTTCAAAGACCCGCTGCGCTGATGCTGCTGCACTGCTGTTTTTTTAAGATGGCTGCTTAAAAGCAGGAAGCACCAACGTGCCCACACAATGCAGACAAGGTAGGTACACTAGACAAAAGTCTTGGGACACTTATGACTATCACTGGACAAAATTATTGGGACATTTAGGACTAGCACCTGCCAAATATGCGGGCCCGACCAATGCTGCTTGCAGCTTTAATGTTTTACTTGCTTTTTTATTCAAGAAAACATTTTTAATTTATTTATCTTATTTCATTTTATTAATTTTTTTTTTTTTTTTAAAAAGGACCTTATCTTCACCAAATTAGGCATAATAATGTGTTAATTCCACGACTGTATATATCGGTATCGGTTTATATCTGTATCAGTTGATACCGGTATCGGTAATGGAAGAGTTGGACAATATCGGAATATCGGCAAAAAGCCATTATCGGACATCCCTACTTCCCTCTCTGCATGAAAGTTTAAAATGAGCATATATTAATGCAGTATGAAGAAGAATGTTTTAATGTTGACACAGAATCACCATACTGCTGTGATTAGCACTCCACAAGTCCACAAATCCAAGGCTAAGGCAAAATATCGAGATACATATCGTGTATCGCGATATGGCCTAAAAATATCGAGATATTAAAAAAAGGCCATATCGCCCAGCCCAGGGGTCAGCACCTCAAAATGTTGAAAGAGCCATATAGGACCAAAAATACAAAAACAAATCTGTCTGGAGCCGCAAACAAATTAAAAGCCATATTACATACAGATAGTGTGTCATGAGATATATATTGAATTGAGATGACTTAAAGGAAACTAAATGACCTCAAATATACCTACAGATGAGGCATAATGATGCAATATGTACATATAGCTAGCCTAAATAGCATGTTAGCATCGATTAGCTTGCAGTCATGCAGTGACCAAATATGTCTGATTAGCACTCCACACAAGTCAATAACATCAACAAAACTCACCTATGTGCATTCATGCACAACGTTAAAAGTTTGGTGGACAAAATGAGACAGAAAAAGAAGTGGCATAAAACACGTCCTAGAAAGTCAGAGAAAGTTATACATGTAAACCAGGGGTGCTCATTACGTCGATCGCGAGCTACCGGTCGATCTCGGAGGGTGTGTCAGTCGATCACCAGCCAGGCATTAAAAAAATAGTCCTAAAAATGAGCGATCATAAATCTTCACTATGACGTCACTTTCGTCACTTGATTGACATTCACGGCACCCGAGGGTCTTCTGAGATGACGCTGGCTGCTGCCAGCTCATTAAAATTACCGACTGGAAGGCGAGAAACACTTTATTTCAACAGACTCTGGCGCCGTACCTGTCGTCAAAACTCCAAAGACCGACTGCACAGTTGCGCTAACAAAACGAGTCTCAGAAAGCTGGCGTGCACAAGCTAGCAAGCTACGGAGTTTGCCGACAATGTATTTCTTGTAAAGTGTATACAAAGGAGTACGGAAGCTGGACAAATAAGATGCCAAAAACCAACCACTTTCATGTGGTACTGGACAGAAAGGAGGACTTTTTCCTCCTCCATTCGAAAATGCGGACCTTATCATCACCACTGTCTGATTCCAATCAATGCAAGTCATCACAATCAGGTTATACACCAACTTATATTCTTGTCTTCATGAAAGAAAGGAATCTATATGTGTTAAACATGCCTGTATTATCTTTAAACACCTTAACTTGTTAACAATATTAACTATATGTGTTAAACATGCTTGCATTATCTTTAAACACCTTTAACCTATTAATAATATTAACTATATGTATTAAACATGCCTGTATTATCATTAAACACCTTTAACTTGTTAACAATATTAACTATATAAATAAATGATAAATGGGTTGTACTTGTATCGCGCTTTTCTACCTTCAAGGTACTTAAAGCGCTTTGACACTACTTCCACATTTACCCATTCACACACACATTCACACACTGATGGAGGGAGCTGCCATGCAAGGCGCTAACCAGCACCCATCAGGAGCAAGGGTGAAGTGTCTTGCTCAGGACACAACGAACATGATGAGGTTGGTACTAGGTGGGGATTGAACCAGGGACCCTCGGGTTGCGCACGGCCACTCTTCCACTGCGCCACGCTGTATTAAACATGCTTGCAGTATCTTTAAACACCTTTAACTTGTTAACAATATTAACTATATGTATTAAACATACTTGTATTATCATTAAACACCTTTAATTTATTAACTATATGTATTAAACATTCTTGTATTATCATTAAACACCTTTAATTTATTAACAATATTAACTATGTGTTAAACGTGATTGCATTATCATTAAACACCTTTAATTTATTAACAATATTAACTATATGTGTTAAACATGCTTGCATTATCATTAAACACCTTTAACTTAACAAAAACATCCATCCATCCATCCATTTTCTACGGCTTATTCCCTTTGGGGTCGCGGGGGGCGCTGGAGCCTATCTCAGCTACAATGGGGCGGAAGGCGGGGTACACCCTGGACAAGTCGCCACCTCATCGCAGGGCCAACACAGATAGACAGACAACATTCACACTCACATCCACACACTAGGGCCAATTTAGTGTTGCCAATCAACTTATCCCCAGGTGCATGTCTTTGGAAGTGGGAGGAAGCCGGAGTACCCGGAGGGAACCCACGCAGTCACGGGGAGGACATGCAAACTCCACACAGAAAGATCCCGAGCCCGGGATTGAACCCAAGACTACTCAGGACCTTCGTATTGTGAGGCAGATGCACTAACCCCTCTGCCATATATTTCATAAATAAGTAAATATAAATGATATATATGAATGAGGTAGATCCCCACGACTTGATGAATTGAAAAGTAACTCGCCTGCAGAAAAAGTGTGAGCACCCCTGATGTAAACAAACTACGGTGAGTTCAAGGACCGCCAAAATTAGTAGGACAAAATGGCGCTCGCCAAATACTCGAATCAGTGAAGCATGTTTAATATAAACAGTGTGCTTTATAACAATTAGGGAGGTTTGTGTCATCTTTGTCCTCCTACAGAAACCATATTAAAACAAAAAAAATTCCCCCTCATCTTTTTCCATTTTCCATACATTTTTGAAAAAGCTCCATAGAGCCACTAGGGCGGCGCTAAAGAGCCGCATGCGGCTCTAGAGCCGCGGGTTGCCGACCCCTGGCCCAGCCCTAAGACAAATACATATTAACGTTAATAAACCAGCAACCTAAAAACTAAAGCTTCTAATGTTCTGAAAGCAAGATGTTGACTTATAATCAACGATCTGCAAACGACTGAGCTCATGCTAACGAATGCTAGCTAATGCTAGTAACATATGTGAAAACGGGTCGTTTATATGTAAAAAAAAAAAAAAAACGCTTGTCACACACGGTTCGTTTTGTAAATAAGTGTGTGAAATAGGTTTTGATAAAGGTTAACGCGCCCTGTCGTTATATCCGCTCCGTTTGCGTTGAAATGTCAACAAAAGCTATGTCGCCAATGACAGGCTAACTGGTTAGCTCATAGAGGCTAGCGTCGCTTCGGCGAGACAAGACCTACCTCCTGATATCTCACACTGCTAGTTTGCTCTGCCATCTTGTAGGAGCAGGAGAATCGTTCAAATGTCGCCTTCCCACTACGGTGTTAAGTGTGGGTTGAATTTGAACGACTCTCCCCGACAAAGTAGCGAGGTTAATGTTGCCTCAAAGTCGGCTGACTTCTTCCTCCTTCTCACGCTTCTAAAGCAGGTTTGGTGCTGCGTTCAAGGCTGTGGGATGAATCGCTATGTTTCACATCGCATCCTCTAATCAGTGCAAATCGACAGAGAGATCAACATATGACGTAAGCAAGAACTATCGTTTTGATAGCTCGTCATAATAGGCGGGATCTAAGTAATATAGTAGCTGTGTAAAACAACACAAACTGAGCCGAGTCTATAAAATCCGCTACACCTCCCTGATAGCGAAGTACATGTCGAACTACAAACCCCGTTTCCATATGGGAAGTTGTGTTAGATGTAAATATAAACGGAATACAATGATTTGCAAATCATTTTCAACCCATATTCAGTTGAATGCACTACAAAGACAAGATATTTCATGTTCAAACTCATAAACTTTTTTTTTTTTTTTTGCAAATAATAATTAACTTACAATTTCATGGCTGCAACACGTGCCAAAGTAGTTGGGAAAGGGCATGTTCACCACTGTGTTACATGGCCTTTCCTTTTAACAACACTCAGTAAACGTTTGGGAACTGAGGAGACACATTTTTTAAGCTTCTCAGGTGGAATTCTTTCCCATTCTTGCTTGATGTACAGCTTAAGTTGTCAAACAGTCCGGGGATCTCCGTTGTGGTATTTTAGGCTTCATAATGCGTCACACATTTTCAATGGGAGACAGGTCTGGACTACAGGCAGGCCAGTCTAGTACCCTCACTCTTTTACTATGAAGCCACGTTGATGTAACACGTGGCTTGGCATTGTCTTGCTGAAATAAGCAGGGGCGTCCATGGTAGCGTTGCTTGGATGGCAACATATGTTGCTCCAAAACCTGTATGTACCTTTCAGCATTAATGGCGCCTTCACAGATGTGTAAGTTACCCATAACTTGGGCACTAATACACCCCCATACCATCACACATGCTGGCTTTTCAACTTTGCGCCTATAACAATCCAGATGGTTCTTTTCCTCTTTGGTCCGGAGGACACGACGTCCACAGTTTCCAAAAACAATTTGAAATGTGGACTCGTCAGACCACAGAACACTTTTCCACTTTGTATCAGTCCATCTTAGATGAGCTCAGGCCCAGCGAAGCCGACGGTGTTTCTGGGTGTTGTTGATAAACGGTTTTCGCCTTGCATAGGAGAGTTTTAACTTGCACTTACAGATGTAGCGACCAACTGTAGTTACTTACAGTGGGTTTCTGAAGTGTTCCTGAGCCCATGTGGTGATATCCTTTACACACTGATGTCGCTTGTTGATGCAGTACAGCCTGAGGGATCGAAGGTCACGGGCTTAGCTGCTTACGTGCAGTGATTTCTCCAGATTCTCTGAACCCTTTGATGATATTACGGAGCATAGATGGTGAAATCCCTAAATTCCTTGCAATAGCTGGTTGAGAAAGGTTTTTCTTAAACTGTTCAACAATTTGCTCACGCATTTGTTGACAAAGTGGTGACCCTCGCCCCATCCTTGTTTGTGAATGACTGAGCATTTCATGGAATCTACTTGTATACCCAATCATGGCACCCACCTGTTCCCAATTGGCCTGTTCACCTGTGGGATGTTCCAAATAAGTGTTTGATGAGCATTCCTCAACTTTATCAGTATTTATTGCCACCTTTACCCAACTTCTTTGTCACGTGTTGCTGGCATCAAATTCTAAAGTTAATGATTATTTGCAAAAAAAAAAAAAATGTTAATCAGTTTGAACATCAAATATGTTGTCTTTGTAGCATATTCAACTGAATATGGCTTGAAAATGATTTGAAAATCATTGTATTCCGTTTATATTTACATCTAACACAATTTCCTAACTCATATGGAAACAGGGTTTGTACTTCCTTAATGTAACTGACCGCCATAACCACAACACCAGGGGGAGCTCCACTAACCACGTTAAACCCAGATTCCGATCTAACAAAGGTCTTAACTCTTTCTCCTTCTATGCCACATCAATATGGAATGCACTCCCAACAGGTGTAAAAGAAAGGGCATCTCTATCCTCCTTCAAAACCGCACTAAAAGAACACCTCCAGGCAACTGCAACCCTAAACTTACACCCTCCCCTTTCCACATACCACCTCCCCGGATTGTAAATAAACAAATGTAAATAATCAAATGTAGATACTTATTCTTATGCTTTCTGATCTCTCTTTCTATGTCCACTACTTGCTGTACATATCCTACCAAGTCAGTCCTACACTGTTCCAATGTCCATTTCTCTGATGATGCAATTGTAATGACTGAAGTGCTGATATCAACCAAACCTAACCCCAACCCCCTCCACATCCCAGATTGTAAATAATGTAAATAATTCAATGTATATACTCTGATGATTATCTTGTGTGATGACTGTATTATGATAGTATATATCTGTACCATGAATCAATTTAAGTGGACCCTGACTTAAACAAGTTGAAAAACTTATTGGGGTTTTACCATTTAGTGGTCAATTGTACAGAATATGTACTGTACTGTGCAATCTACTAATAAGAGTTTCAATCAATCAATAAATCAAGGTCCAACCACGTACATGTTTCATTGCACCTCGCGATCTGTTTGCACTTAAAGGCAACACAAGTTTTTCCATGTTATGCCAGTCAAAACAAACACAGCGAGTACACATCATTTTATTAAAAATGAGCAGTAATAACAAATCACAGTTCACTGCCAAAACATAAACAAATAATTGGAATGTATTTTTTTTATGTTCACTAGTCACCCCTTTAAACTACTTCTTGGGCTCTGAAGAAGGTAACTCTACCAGCTTGTTGTGCACATGCATCATCCCTACAGGGGAAAAAGAAAAACATAAGTATATGCATTTATCATGTTTTTATGCTGTGATGTACCGTATTTTTCTGAGTATAAGTCGCTCCGGAGTATAAGTCGCACCGGCCGAAAATGCATAATAAAGAAGGAAAAAAACATATATAAGTCGCACTGGAGTATAAGTCGCATTTTTTGGGGAAATTTATTTGATAAAAGCCAACACCAAGAATAGATATTTGAAAGGCAATTTAAAATAAATAAAGAATAGTGAACAACAGGCTGAATAAGTGTACGTTATATGAGACATAAATAACCAACTGGTATGTTAACGTAACATATTATGGTAAGAGTCATTCAAATAACTATAACATATAGAACATGCTATACGTTTACCAAACAATCTGTCACTCCTAATCGCTAAATCCCATGAAATCTTATACGTCTAGTCCAGGGGTCGGCAACCCGCGGCTCTAGAGCCACATGCGGCTCTTTAGCGCCGCCCTAGTGGCTCTCTGGAGCTTTTTCAAAAAATGTATGAAAAATGGAAAAAGATGAGGGGAAAAAAATATATTTTTGTTTTAAAATGGTTTCTGTAGGAGGACAAACATGACACAAATCTCCCTAATTGTTACAAAGCACACTGTTTATATTAAACATGCTTCACTGATTCGAGTATTTGGCGAGCGCCGTTTTGTCCTACTAATTTTGGCGGTCCTTGAACTCACCGTAGTTTGTTTACATGTATAACTTTCTCCGACTATCTAGGACGTGTTTTATGCCACTTCTTTTTCCGTCTCATTTTGTCCATCAAACTTTTAAGGTTGTGCATGAAAGGTGAGTTTTGTTGATGTTATTGACTTGTGTGGAGTGCGAATCAGACATATTTGGTCACTGCGTGACTGCAAGCTAATCGATGCTAACAGGCTATTTAGGCTAGCTATATGTACATATTGCATCATTATGCCTCATTTGTAGCTATATTTGAGGTCATTTAGTTTCCTTTAAGTCCTCTTAATTCCATGACACACTATCTGTATGTAATATGGCTTTTAATTTTTTGCGGCTCCAGACAGATTTGTTTTTGTATTTTTGGTCCAATATGGCTCTTTCAACATTTTGGGTTGCCGACCCCTGGTCTAGTCTCTTACATGAATGAGCTAAATAATATTATTTGATATTTTACGGTAATGTGTTAATCATTTCACACATAAGTCGCTCCTGAGTATAAGTCGCACCCCCGGCCAAACTATGAAAAAAAACTGCGACTTATAGTCCGAAAAATACGGTACATTCATTTTCCCATGTTTTTATGCTGTGATGTAGTCTTACCTTTGAAGTATTTCACTGTTTTAACCCGCAGTTCCAAGGTGGCATCTTCGTCACATACAAAAACAGTCTGCGGGTGCTGCTGGAAGGCAGATACAGTCCACATGTGGTTTACGCCTTCTTCGATGGCTTTGTAAAGGGCAAATGCCTTGTGGGCCCCTGTGATGAGGATCATGACCTGTGGAGGGCATACACCTTTTCAGTTGTCGCCTTTTTAAGTTAAGAATGACATGCTCAGACGCTCAGGTGCCTTGAGGAGCGCTTCAGTTATGTAAATCACAAATTTGGACCCCAGTGTTCTGTTTGCTGGCAAGGTTAAAATGTCAATGCAAAGATCTGCCAATGTGTTTACATCCATCCTATTTGGGTCCCAAATCAACCTTAAGAAAGTCAATGACTTCACTATAAAAGTGGGTGACATTGTTATCACCAGGAAAGATGAGGTCACCTACCTAGGTTCCATTCTAGAGGCTAATCTTTCCTGTGATAAAATGGCAACCAAGGTAATCAAAAAGGTCAACCAACGAACAAGATTTCTCTATAGAATCTCCTCTCTGGTCAACAAAAGCACCATGAAGATTCTAGCAGGAACTCTCATTCAACCCTTTTTCGATTACACATGCACCTCCTGGTACCCTAGCACCTCCAAAACCCTCAAATCTAGACTCCAAACATCCCAGAACAAGCTAGTCAGATTACTTCTAGACCTCCACCCCAGATCACACCTCAATCCTACCCACTTCTCCAAAGTGGGCTGGCTCAGGGTGGAGGACAGAGTAAAACAACTTGCACTGAGCCTAGTCTATAAAATCCGCTACACCTCCCTGATACCGAAGTACATGTCAAACTACTTCCTTATGACCGTCATAACCACAACACCAGGGGGAGCTCCACTAACCATGTTAAACCCAGATTCCGATCTAACAAAGGACTTAACTCAGTCTCCTTCTATGCCACATCAATATGGAATGCGCTCCCAACAGGTGTAAAAGAAAGGGCATCTCTATCCTCCTTCAAAACCGCACTAAAAGAACACCTCCAGGCAACTACAACCCTAGACTAACTCCCTCCCCCTTCCACATCCCACCTCCCTGGATTGTAAATAATCAAATGTAAATAATCTAATGTATATACTTGTTCTTATGCTTTCTGAGCTCACTATGTTCACTGTACTAGGGATGTCCCGATCCGATATTTGGATCGGATCGGCCGCCGATATTTGCCAAAAAATGCGTATCGGCAAGGCATGAGAAAATGCCGATCCAGATCCAGTTAAAAAAAAAACTCCGCTCCGTGTTTTCCAACGCACCTATTTAAATAATACATTCCACTTTTCTGCTGCTCCCTAATTTCCGTTCCGCATTTTCCAGCACACCTTCAACACATCCACAGGTCTGTGGATTCTCACGCAGTTGCTTTTAGCTGCTGGCATTACACGACAGGCTCTTCTCACTCTTTCCTATGTCTCCCTCTCACAGACAGCAAGCGCACCTTCTTACACACGTCACATACTGTCACGTCATACGTCACATACGTATACGTCCTCCCCGAGCAGAGAGGTAGCAACATGGCTAACGTTAGCTGTGATGCTAGCGCAGCCGTGTGACCAACGTTCTCTCTAAGGTGCGCGCTTGTGCAATTGCGCACTGCTCAAACGTCCTCTGCGCATAGCAATTATATGCCACACACAAAATCGAATAAAAAAATAAGCGCATAACAATTTTCGACACACCGACACGACAGAGAAAAGAGTTTTCGTCATCATTGTTCAAATATTGTGACGTCTGTCGAGACGCTTATCTCCGTTCGGTGCCACACGTCCACACCATCAAAATGCCGAGGCAAAAATTTCCAGGTCAACACCGTCTGAAAAAGTAGTGATTTTTTTAGTTGTGATTTCCTTCTCTGCATGAAAGTTTAAAAGTAGCATATATTAATGCAGTATGAAGAAGAATGTTTTAATGTAGACATGCAAGCCTTGAAAGAAAATGTTGAAAATCAAGACTACATTTCCTGCAAATGGATGCATTTCTACCCTATATTTTAACTTTAGATTTATTCTCATATCAAACTCTTTTGGCTGTCTTTTTGACACTTACATCCGGCGCCCCCCTCCACACCCTGGATTATAAATAATGTAAATAATTAAATGTGATTATCTTGCGTGATGACTGTATTATGATGATAGTATATATCTGTATCATGAATCAATTTAAGTGGACCCCGACTTAAAGAAGTGTAAAAACTTATTGGGGTGTTACCATTTAGTGGTCAATTGTACGGAATATGTACTTCACTGTGCAACCTACTAATAAAAGTCTCAATCAATCAATCAAAACACATAGAATCATCATACTGCTGTGATTATATGCATCAAGTGTTCATTCAAGGCTGAGGCAAAATATCGAGATATATATCGTGTATCGCAATATGGCCTTAAAATATCGCAATATTAAAAAAAGGCCATATTGCCCAGCCCTAGTTCAATGATGCCATTTCTGTTTGTCATGTATCATTTTGTCTATTTTGTGTTTATCCTTGAATAAACAGGTCAGTTTCTTGTTACCAACCATTGTGTATTATTCAAACTCCCCTAATTCAGCTGGCTAGTTGTTATCAAGAGTACTAAAACCCTTTTCAACATGATTCTGACAACTAAGTAGGCTAAATAACTTTAATCTTTAATACATGCTCGGATAGGCCAGTATCGGTATCGGTCAGTATCGGTATCGGATCGGAATTGCAAAAACAATATCGGTATCGGATCGGAAGTGCAAAAACCTGGATCGGGACATCCCTACACTGTACATATCCTACGAAGTCAGACCTACACTGTTACAATGTCCCTTTCTCAGATTATATAATTGTTGATGATTGAAGTGCTGATAACAACCCAACCTAACCCTCCCGCCCCAACCCCCTCCACATCCCAGCCCCCGGATTGTAAATAATGTAAATAATTAAATGTATATACTCTGATGATTAACTTGTGTGATGACTGTATTATGATGATAGTATATATCTGTACCATGAATTGATTAACGTGGACCCCGACTTAAACAAGTTGAAAAACGTATTGGGGTGTTACCATTTAGTGGTC
This sequence comes from Nerophis lumbriciformis, assembly GCF_033978685.3. Taxonomy (NCBI): domain Eukaryota; kingdom Metazoa; phylum Chordata; class Actinopteri; order Syngnathiformes; family Syngnathidae; genus Nerophis; species Nerophis lumbriciformis. The sequence goes on along the minus strand of NC_084582.2, from coordinate 466,001 downwards.
AATTGTACGGAATATGTACTGTACTGTGCAATCTAGTAATAACAGTTTCAATCAATCAAAAACATGATCCAAAGTTCCTCTACACTCTTAGAAATAAAAGTGCTAAGTAGAACCATATAAGGTTCTTCGGCTCGTCCTCATAGGAGAACCCTTTTTGGCTCCAGGTAGAACCTTTTTATAAAGGTTCCACCTGGAACCCTTTTGGAGGGTTCTACCTAGAACTGTGTGTGTAAGGTTCCACCCAGAACCCCCCATGAGAGGTTCTACAAAGAACCCACGCAGGGAGTTCCACTAAGAACCCTTTCATGTTTCAAGGGTTTCATCTAGAACCCACACAGGGAGTTCCACTAAGAACCCTTACGTATTTCAAGGGTTTCATCTAGAACCCACACAGGGAGTTCCACTAAGAACCCTTTTGTATTTCAAGACTTTCATCCAGAACCCACGCAGGGAGTTCCACTAAGAACCCTTTCGTATTTCAAGGGTTTCATCTAGAACCCACACAGGGAGTTCCACTACGAACCCTTTCGTTTGTCAAGGGTTTCATCTAGAACCCATGCAGGGAGTTCCACTAAGAACCCTTTCATGTTTCAAGGGTTTCATCTAGAACCCACACAGGGAGTTCCACAAAGAACTCTTTCATGTTTCAAGGGTTTCATCTAGACCTGACACAGGGGGTTCTAAAAACATCCCTTTTCAAAGGTTTTCACCGATAACCGTCTTGTCTTCTGAGGGTTCTATAAAGAACCATATTGTATTCTACAGATCAGTTTAGTTCATATTATATTGTGGTCATTTATCATGTTGACATTGAACAAACATTCAAAACATTTGAATGAGAAAAACATTTATTTAAAGATAGGCACCATTATTGGCAAATGTTATCAGGAAGTATGTCCCTGGTGACACAGGATCTTACCCATGCTTTCAACAATCCCTGAAGAACTCTTTCTTCCAAAAACGGTTCTCTGGATCAAAATAGTTCTTACTGGAACCCTTAGTGTCAGTGAGAACCCTTTTAAAACCAATTATTCAGAAAAGGGGTTTTAAAGGGTTCTCTGGATCAAAATGGTTCTTACTGGAACCATTAGCGTTACCAAGAACCCTTGAAAAACCCTTTCTTCGGGAAAGGGTTTTTCAGAAGCAAATGGTTCCAGTTAGAACCTCAGCCCTTGTAGAAGAACCCTTTTAGAACCCTTATTTCTAAGAGTGTATACAACAGGAGCACTCTGCAAAAATGTCTCCCAAGTTTTGACCTGAACTCGGGGGGGACAGTATGGTGTCTTAACCGGGCCAGATTTGTCCCACAGTTGAATAGCCCTGCTTTACACCCGAAAAACGTACCGAAACAGAACTGAAAACCAACTGCAACGTGGGTTACCTGTTCAGGTGCACCCCTAGGTTACTGTGAGGTGTTCACGGACTATTTTCATCACTATAATAGTGAGAAGATGTGAGGGCCGTGTGCTCCTATTTGTGACCTACAGTATCGCACCTGGATCTGCTGACATTGAAGTGAACTCTAACCTCTTTTGCATCCATGACGGTGCCCACTCCGACAGTCAGCGCCATGGTGGGCACCTTTAAGAGGTCATCGTCGAAGAACCTAGCATTAGCCATGATGGTGTCCTTTGCCAACGTCTTCACCCTGGTTCTAGAAGCCAGGCTGGACCCGGGCTCGTTGAAGGCGATGTGGCCATCCGGTCCGATGCCTAACAAGAGAGGAAGAATACAAACAGAGCGACAAGATAAGGTCGATCATAAATGCACAGTTGCTCAATCTGAGCATTGTTGACCTCCTTTTCCTACCTCCGACAAACAGCTCAATGCCCCCAGCTGCTGTTATTTTCTCCTCAAAGGCGTCACACTCTGCTTTCAGGTCTGGAGCGTTGCCATCAAGGATGTGAGTGTTCTCCGCTCTTATGTCGATGTGCTTGAAGAAGTTATTCCACATGAAGGAATGGTAGCTCTCAGGGTGATCTCTGGGAAGTCCTAAATTGCATGGCTTATTAAACAAGTGTAGGGACGGTACTACTTGCAGCGATAGGAGAGGGATGAGTTACTTACCCACATATTCATCCATGTTGAACGTCTTGACATACTGGAAAGAGATTTCTCCCTTCTTGTAATACTCTATAAGTTTCCTGTAGCAGCCCAGTGGTGTGCTTCCTTGAGATGGGCCAAACAGGATAAAGTGTATTTTAGCGCTGAGTGAAGTGTACAAACTTTTGACTGGACATGCACAAGCAAATTTCACAAGTTCAAGACCAACGTTCCCTCTAAGGTGCGCGCCTGTGCAATTGCGCACTGCTCAAACGTCCTCTGCGCACGGCAAATCTATGCCACGCACAAAATCAAATAAAAAAATAAGCGCATGACAATTTTCGACAAACGGACACGACAGAGAAAACAGTTTTCGTCATCATTGATCAAATATTGTAACGTCTGTCGAGACGCTTTGACATACTTGCCAACCTTGAGACCTCCGATTTCGGGAAGGGGGGGCGTGGCTAAAAGGGGAGGAGTATATTTACAGCTAGAATTCACCAAGTGAAGTATTTCATATATATATAGATATATATATCTATCTATACATATATATATATTAAGGCTGAAACGACGCGTCGACGTCATCGGTTACGTAAATACGTCGACGCCGTTTTTGTGCGTCGGCGCGTCGCATATTTACGTCACACTACTTTACTGTCATGGCGGAGCGCAAAGCAGATGCGAGCGAGGGGAAAAAAGCACGCCAAAAGTCGTCAAAAGTGTGGGAGTATTTCAATAAACGGCCTAATAATGTTGTTGTATGCACACTGTGTCGAGCGGAAATGGCCTATCATAGCAGCACAACGGCTATGAACGAACATTTGAAAAGAAAACCCCCGACAGCGTTCTTGCCATCACCATCAACAAGTCAATCGTCCGCGTGCGTATACGTTGTCATTATTACACAAAAACATGAATGTGTCATTTGTATCTGCGTTGTAAATTCATAAACTAAAGCACCGTTTCGCTCTGAGAGGCGCGTTTGGCGTGCCTGTTCAGTGTTTACAAAGACGCGCTCCTCTTTAACGCTGTGGAGAGGCAGCGGCGGCCAGCGAGCGGCGAGGCGGGGCGCGCCGGGAGCGACGCCGCAATCGTGCCCAGGTGCGCGATCCGCGCAGTTGGAAGAGAAAAGACTTTGTGTAAAATTAGAAGATTGTAAACCTGGCAAAGCCGTCTGGCGTTCAGTCTGTCGGTCCTGAAAGAACCCCACGGCACAAGACTGTCACAAACGCTAACGTTAATTAGTTGTGCAAATACCTTTTACAACATTAACAGTTACATATACTATGTACAAACCAACAATTAACTTTCACTTTAATCATACTATCATTGTTGTGTTATTAAGCAAAATAAGCAATACTTTTACTTTTGTTGAAATGTTTACACTGTACACTTTTTTGTATTGGATGTTTAGCTTTATTTTTGCACATTTTAGCAAATAAGCAATACTTTTACTTTTGTTGAAATGTTTACACTTGTTACAGAATATTTCCGTTTTGCACTTTTTTGTATTGGATGTTTATCTTTATTTTTGCACATTTTAAAGCAAAATAAGCAATACTTTTACTTTTGAAATGCTTATACTATTCCAGAATATTAAGATTTGCACTGGATGTTTACTTTTATATTTGCACATTAAAAAGCAAATAAGCTACTTTTAATTTTGTTAAATGTTAAAAGTTTTAAATGTTTACATTGTTACAGAATATTTTGTCATGTTGTTGTCAATGTTGACTGAGTGGCCATACTTTTTTTTTTGTAAATAAAAGCCATGCCTTTTGAAAAAACTGGCCTACATTTATTTTTTCCTCTTCATTTTAAATTAAAAAAAAATCGGTAAAAGGAAAAATAATCTATAGATTAATCGAAAAAATAATCTATAGATTAACCGATTAATCGAAAAAATAATCCATAGATTAATCGATAGAAAAATAATCGTTAGCTGCAGCCCTAATATATATATATATATATATATATATATATATATATATATATATATATATATATATAAGAAATACTTGACGTTCAGTGAATTCTAGCTATATATATATATATATATATATATATATATATATATATATATATATATATATATATATATATATATATATATATATATATATATATGTATATATATATACACAGGTAAAAGCCAGTAAATTAGAATATTTTGAAAAACTTGATTTATTTCAGTAATTGCATTCAAAAGGTGTAACTTGTACATTATATTTATTCATTGCACACAGACTGACGCATTCAAATGTTTATTTCATTTAATTTTGATGATTTGAAGTGGCAACAAATGAAAATCCAAAATTCCGTGTGTCACAAAATTAGAATATTACTTAAGGCTAATACAAAAAAGGGATTTTTAGAAATGTTGGCCAACTGAAAAGTATGAAAATGAAAAATATGAGCATGTACAATACTCAATACTTGGTTGGAGCTCCTTTTGCCTCAATTACTGCGTTAATGCGGCGTGGCATGGAGTCCATGAGTTTCTGGCACTGCTCAGGTGTTATGAGAGCCCAGGTTGCTCTGATAGTGGCCTTCAACTCTTCTGCGTTTTTGGGTCTGGCATTCTGCATCTTCCTTTTCACAATACCCCACAGATTTTCTATGGGGCTAAGGTCAGGGGAGTTGGCGGGCCAATTTAGAACAGAAATACCATGGTCCGTAAACCAGGCACGGGTAGATTTTGCGCTGTGTGCAGGCGCCAAGTCCTGTTGGAACTTGAAATCTCCATCTCCATAGAGCAGGTCAGCAGCAGGAAGCATGAAGTGCTCTAAAACTTGCTGGTAGACGGCTGCGTTGACCCTGGATCTCAGGAAACAGAGTGGACCGACACCAGCAGATGACATGGCACCCCAAACCATCACCCAACCATGCAAATTTTGCATTTCCTTTGGAAATCGAGGTCCCAGAGTCTGGAGGAAGACAGGAGAGGCACAGGATCCACGTTGCCTGAAGTCTAGTGTAAAGTTTCCACCATCAGTGATGGTTTGGGGTGCCATGTCATCTGCTGGTATGTTGTTCCAAAACCTGTATGTACCTTTCAGCATTAATGGTGCCAAGTTACCCATGCCTTGGGCACTAATGCACCCCCATACCATCACAGATGCTGACTTTTGAACTTTGCGTCGATAACAGTCTGGATGGTTCGCTTCCCCTTTGGTCCGGATGACACGATGTTGAATATTTCCAAAAACAATTTGAAATGTGGACTCGTCAGACCACAGAACACTTTTCCACTTTGCATGAGTCCATCTTAGATGATCTCGGGCCCAGAGAAGCCGGCGGCGTTTCTGGATGTTGTTGATAAATGGCTTTCGCTTTGCATAGTAGAGCTTTAACTTGCACTTACAGATGTAGCGACCAACTGTATTTAGTGACAGTGGTTTTCTGAAGTGTTCCTGAGCCCATGTGGTGATATCCTTTAGAGATTGATGTCGGTTTTTGATACAGTGCCGTCTGAGGGATGGAAGGTCACGGTCATTCAATGTTGGTTTCCGGCCATGCCGCTTACGTGTAGTGATTTCTCCACATTCTCTCAACCTTTTGATGATATTATGGACCGCAGATGTTGAAATCCCTAAATTTCTTGCAATTGCACTTTGAGAAACGTTGTTCTTAAACTGTTTGACTATTTGCTCACGCAGTTGTGGACAAAGGGGTGTACCTCGCCCCATCCTTTCTTGTGAAAGACTGAGCATTTTTTGGGAAGCTGTTTTTAATACCCAATCATGGCACCCACCTGTTCCCAATTAGCCTGCACACCTGTGGGATGTTCCAAATAAGTGTTTGATGAGCATTCCTCAACTTTATCAGTATTTATTGCCACCTTTCCCAACTTCTTTGTCACGTGTTGCTGCCATCAAATTCTAAAGTTAATGATTATTTGCAAAAAAAAAAACCGTTTATGAGTTTGAACATCAAATATGTTGTCTTTGTAGCATATTCAACTGAATATGGCTTGAAAATGATTTGCAAATCATTGTATTCCGTTTATATTTACATCTAACACAATTGCCCAACTCATATGGAAACGGGGTTTGTAATAATAAGGTAGAATTGTTACATACTAATGCTTTAATCATACATTTTTCATATTTATGACTGGTCCTGGCTGGTCCAACACTCATACAAACTCCAAATTAGGGGATTCCATATCTAGCGCTTCACAGAGAACTGAGAAGCCATCATTCATTCACTGTCTAGTTCACATTTTTTTCTTAACCGGGAAAAAATGCTTCGGTTTTCGTAAAACTAGTCAGGACCTTTTGGAATGGATTACTAATGAAAATTGAGGTACCAATGTCTGAGAATTTCACTTTCACCACTAAAATTAATTTACTTTCCAAAGATGTTCTAATTCAGTACCACTAGAGATACGCAAGCTCCCCCTAGTGGCATGCCAAAGAATCACTTAATGAAATATTCAAACACAGTGTTACAACTGTGTGTAATGTTACAGTGGCCCAAATATTAAATGTACTGTATTTTACGGACTATAAATTGCAGTTTTTTTCATAGTTTGGCTGGGGGTGCGACTTATACTCAGGAGCGACTTATGTGTGAAATTATTAACACATTACCGTAAAATATCAAATAATATTATTGATCTCATTCACGTAAGAGACTAGTCCAGGGGTCGGCAACCCGCGGCTCCGGAGCCGCATGCGGCTCTTTGATCACTCTGATGCGGCTCAGCAGCTTACTTGCTGAACCCCCAATTTACCCGTGACACTTCTGGATTTCAGTGCCTCTCACAGAAAACTCCCGGGATTAATATTCACCGATTTTCACCCTTACGGCTATAATAAGGGCGTGCCATGATGGTACAACATTTGGCGCCCTCTACAATCTGTATTAACAGCGTGCCAGCCCAACACTTGTTATACAATATACATTTTTTGCTTGCACACGTACGTGACAGCAATTCATACTTGGTCAACAGCCACACAGGTTACACTGACGGTGGTTGTATAAAACAACTTTAACACTCTTACTAATAATGCGCCACACTTTGCACCAAAACCAAACAACACAACATAAACACAACAGAACAAACACCCAGAATCCCATGCAGCCCTGACTCTTCCGGGCTACATTATACACCCCTGCTACCACCAAACCCCGCCCCCACCCCAACCCTGCTCCCTCACACATCAAACCCCCCCCCCTCTCTGTGCGTTGGTTTAGGTGGGCGGGGTTTGGTGGGGGGGGGGGGGGGGGGGGGGGGGGTGTATAATGTATCCCGGAAGAGTTAGGGCTGCATGGGATTCTGGGTATTTGTCCTGTTGTGTTTATGTTGTGTTACGGTGCAGATGTTCTCCCGAAATGTGTTTGTCATTCTTGTTTGGTGTGGGTTCACAGTGTGGCGCATTATTAGTAAGAGTGTTAAAGTTTTTTTTTTATACCGCCACCGTCAGTGTGAGCTGTGTGGTTGTTGAGCAAGTATGCCTTGCTGTTACCTATGTGAGCAAAGTGGAAGCCCCATACAACGTGTGTCTGATCAGGCACGCTAACTGTGGTGGGTGCTATATGCTGTACCATCACGGCACGCATGACGCTGACAAGCGCCATTCAATTAAAACCCGCGTGCCGCACCAGCTTTCAAATTCTACATAAAGGTGTGGGCAGTGTGTCTGAGGCCCCTGGTTAGGCATAGCACAAAGCAAAAAAACCCAACTTATTATGCAGTGTTATTTCATTTATAAGTAAAAAAAATTTTTTGCGGCTCCCATTGTTTTCTATAATTTGTGAAACTGGTCAAAATGGCTCTTTGACTGGTAAAGGTTGCCGACCCCTGGACTAGACGTATAAGATTTCATGGGATTTAGCGATTAGGAGTGACAGATTGTATAGCATGTTCTATATGTTATAGTTATTTGAATGACTCTTACCATAATATGTTACGTTAACATACCAGTTGCTTATTTATGTCTCATATAACGTACACTTATTCAGCCTGTTGTTCACTATTCTTGATTTATTTTAAATTGCCTTTCAAATGTCTATTCTTGGTGTTGGCTTTTATCAAATACATTTCCCCCAAAAATGCGACTTATACTCCAGTGTGACTTATATATGTTTTTTTCCTTCTTTATGATGCATTTTCGGCCGGTGCGACTTATACTCCGGAGCGGCTTATACTCCGAAAAATACGGTACTTGTTAAATAAAACAATAATTAAATATTCAAACAGTGTTCAAACTGTGTGTAATGTTACAGCGGCCAAAATATGACATGTACTTGTTGAATAAAACATCTGCCTTGTTTTTAATGAATATTTAGGCCTACTACGCTACTGTATTTTAATGTTGGTACTTGGAAAGTGTTTTCTGAGGTGGTACTTGGTGGGAAAAGTTTGAGATGCACCTTTTCAACCACAATTTTCAATGAAATAAAATACTGATTTACATACTTGCCAACCTTGAGACCTCCGATTTCGGGAGGTGGGGTGTGGGGGCGTGGTCAGGGGCGGGGCGGGGCGTGGTTGGGGGCGTGGTTAAGAGGGGAGAAGTATATTGACAGCTAGAATTCACCAAGTCAAGTATTTCATATATATATATATATATATATATATATATATATATATATAGAGAGAGAGAGAGAGAGAGAGAGAGAGAGATATCTACATCCTGAAAATATGCAAACAAAACTGTGTTTAGATAATTGATACCTCAAACTTGCATAAATAAATATTAAGGAATATAACATAACTTGGCTTCTGAGAGTCTCAAAATGTAATGAATAAAATGCTAAAGTTGTTGATAAACAAGCAATTATTTTAATGATTAAATATGGTCATTTTAAATGATTTATTATGATAATTTAAAATCAATTATTTCAAATATGTTTATTTTAATGTATAATTATATGGCTGGATGTAATAAGGAGTCACGAAAAAATACAAATAAAAATACAATAAATGTTGATGTTTTTAGCAAAATATAGTAAAAATGTATTTATTTTTTTAATTTATTTTTTTAATTAATAAATATATTTATTTTTAGGTAAAATAAACATAATAATACAATTTATCTCTAGTCTGGATGATTTAGTTCTTGTCACCCTGTTGTCCTCCCGTCGTGAAAAAAAGGCTGTCCTCACTCAGGTCCGCATGGAGCTGGAGGGGGCGTGGCCTCCAGCTCCGGCTGAAAATCGGGAGATTTTCGGGAGAATATTTGTCCCGGGAGGTTTTCGGGAGAGGCGCTGAATTTCGGGAGTCTCCCGGAATATTCGGGAGGGTTGGCAAGCATGCTGATTTACAATGTCAACTGTATTCTACCATAAAATAGCTGTTATTCCTAAAATGAGAAAATGCCATATTTGTGTGAATTATCTGAAAATAAAGTTGAAAGCCCACACTCTTGATTCTTTTTTTTTTCAAATTACATTTGTGACAGTGTATAAAAGAACAATATTTTTGAAAAAGTTATTTTGTAGAGTTAGCATAAAGTAAGGTCCGGAAGTGAGAGGAACACAAAGCTGTTTTGTGCATAGATAATCACATTGTGTAGTTAGTTGAGTAGAAAATAAAAGGCTAGTCAGCGACTTACCAGTCGGAAGACCAAGGGTGAAATATCTGTCCGGCCCAGGTTGAAAAAGCAAAATCTTGTTCCTTATGTATTTTGCAGCCCACTCGCTAGACGCCTCGTAGTCATCGAGAATAATAAGTTTCATGTTCCTGTTTTTTTGTTTTTTTTTAATAACACGACCACTTTGTTGGAAGTTAGATTTCAGGACAAAACACACCTACGGCAGACTTTAGACTCATCAAGGTATAAAACTAATCCTGATGGAGTATACTTACAAAACTAGTGTTCCTTTTTTGTAAAAAAAAAAAAAAAAAATCCAAATTTCAACGTTTTTGTTGTGTCGTAACGCACTATTGTTGTATGGAAAAGAGTGGAAGTAGACAGCTGCTACAGTCTGATCATGTGATGCGGTGCTGTGGCGGATGAATACTTCTTCTTCTTCTTCTTCTTCTTCTTTTTTATGGCGGTTGGCAAGCAACCTTGTGGTGTGCAGTACCGCCACCTACTGTAATGGAGTGTGAACCAAGATGGATCCCTAGACCAGTGGTTCTCAACCTTTTTTCAGTGATGTACCCCCTGTGAAAATGTTTTTAATTCAAGTACCCCCTAATCAGAGCAAAGCATTTTTGGTAAAAAAAAAAAAAAAAAAGAGATAAAGAAGTAAAATACAGCACTATGTCATCAGTTTCTGATTTATTAAATTGTATAACAGTGCAAAATATTGCTCATTTGTAGTGAACTATTTGGAAAAAAAGATGTAAAAATAACTAAAAACTTGTTGAAAAATAAACAAGTGATTCAATTATAAATAAAGATTTCTACACATAGAAGTAATCATCAACTTAAAGTGCCCTCTTTGGGGATTGTAATAGAGATCCATCTGGATTCATCAACTTCATTCTAAACATTTCTTTACAAAAAAAAAGAAATCTTTAACATCAATATTTATGGAACATGTCCACAAAAAAATCTAGCTGTCAACACTAAATATTGCATTGTTGCATTGTTGCATTGTAATGAATGGAATAGCCTACTTGATTCATACTTGCCAACCTTGAGACCTCCGATTACGGGAGGTGGGGTGTGGGGGGGGGCGTGGTCGGGGTGTGGTTGGGGGCGTGGCTACGAGGGGAGGAGTATATTTACAGTGAGAATTCACCAAGTCAAGTATTTCATATATATATACAGTATATATATATATATATATATATATATATATATATATATATATAGTGGGGCAAAAAAGTATTTAGTCAGCCACTGATTGTGCAAGTTCTCCCACTTGAAATGATGACAGAGGTCTGTCATTTTCATCATAGGTACACTTCAACTGTGAGAGACAGAATGTGAAAAAAAATCCAGGAATTCACATTGTAGGAATTTTAAAGAATTTATTTGTAAATTATGGTGAAAAATAAGTATTTGGTCACTTCAAACAAGGAAGATTTCTGGCTCTCACAGACCTGTAACTTCTTCTTTAAGAAGCTCTTCTGTCCTCCACTCGTTACCTGTATTAATTAATAAACCTGTTTGAACTGGTTATCTGTATAAAAGACACCTGTCCACAGCCTCAAACAGTCAGACTCCAAACTCCACTATGGCCAAGACCAAAGAGCTGTCGAAGGACACCAGCAAAAGAATTGTAGACCTGCACCAGACTGTGAAGAGTGAATCTACAATAGGCAAGCAGCTTGGTGTGAAAAAATCAACTGTGGGAGCAATTATCAGAAAATGGAAGACATACAAGACCACTGATAATCTCCCTTGATCTGGGGCTCCACGCAAGATCTCATCCCCTGGGGTCAAAATGATCATGAGAACGGTGAGCAAAAATCCCAGAACCACACGGGGGGACCTGGTGAATGACCTGCAGAGAGCTGGGACCAAAGTAACAAAGGTTACCATCAGTAACACACTACGCCGACAGGGAATCAAATCCTGCAGTGCCAGACGTGTCCCCCTGCTTAAGCCAGTGCATGTCCAGGCCCGTCTGAAGTTTGCCAGAGAGCACATGGATGATACAGCAGAGGATTGGGAGAATGTCATGTGGTCAGATGAAACCAAAATAGAACTTTTTGGTATAAACTCAACTCGTCGTGTTTGGAGGAAGAAGAATACTGAGTTGCATCCCAAGAACACCATACCTACTGTGAAGCATGGGGGTGGAAACATCATGCTTTGGGGCTGTTTTTCTGCTAAGGGGACAAGCCGACTGATCCGTGTTAAGGAAAGAATGAATGGGGCCATGTCTCGTGAGATTTTGAGCCAAAACCTCCTTCCATCAGTGAGAGCTTTGAAGATGAAACGTGGCTGGGTCTTCCAGCATGACAATGATCCCAAACACACCGCCCGGGCAACGAAGGAGGGGCTCCGTAAGAAGCATTTGAAAGTCTTGGAGTGGCCTAGCCAGTCTCCAGACCTCAACCCCATAGAAAATCTGTGGAGGGAGTTGAAAGTCTGTGTTGCTCGGCGACAGCCCCAAAACATCACTGCTCTCGAGAAGATCTGCATGGAGGAATGGGCCAAAATACCAGCTACTGTGTGTGCAAACCTGGTAAAGACCTATAGTAATCGTTTGACCTCTGTTATTGCCAACAAAGGTTATATTAAAAAGTATTGAGTTACATTTTTGTTATTGACCAAATACTTATTTTCCACCATAATTTACAAATACATTCTTTAAAAATCCTACAATGTGAATTCCTGGATTTTTTTTCCCACATTCTGTCTCTCACAGTTGAAGTGTACCTATGATGAAAATGACAGACTTCTGTCATCATTTTAAGTGGGAGAACTTGCACAATTGGTGGCTGACTAAATACTTTTTTGCCCCACTGTATATATATCAAGAGGGACAGAGACAGCGCACAGTGCATGTGGATCACATGTCACATGTTACCATGGCGAGAAAACATGGAGAAAGTGCCAGTTATCTAGTCTCCACCAGTTGCAGAAAATGTGCCATCAATACAACTGGACAGTGCTGTTTCAGTTCCATCACCAGGACCATCAGTGAGTCAGACACAAACTAGTCTCATCATTGAACCAGATTCAAGGGCTGCTGAGTTGCCATCATCAGAACCCAGATCACCCACAACAAAAACCCCAGCAGTGATCCGCAGGTACCCAGAAAGGTTTCGAGTACCACCAAAAAAACGGAATCTCTGAAGACAGTATAAAAATCTGTGTACAAATACTGTTTGTATAATAAGCATGTTATTGTTTACAAATGAGGGTTAAGAGTTCAGTACTAAAAAAAAAAAGAATGTGGCTTAAGTACAGTTTTTTAATTGAGCTGCTGCATTTTTTGGTTGGGTTGTTTATTTCTTTTGAGTAACTTCTACAATTCTAAAAGGGGAGGAATGTAATAGAGTGATCTATGTTTGTCTGTTGCCATCTCCTGGTGAATGTTGGCTATAGCGCACTGGGGTTACTTTTTGGTTGGCCAACGATTTACGTGGTGTTGCGCACCTGACGTCAAGTGTGTGAGTCTGTTCTGAAGTCTACAGTAAAGAGACGTACTTCATCACCTCGCCTGGTTATTGCCTCCAACTCAATATATTACAACAACATTGCTCCATGCAGACCTGGAGGGTACCATGGAGCTGGAGGGGGCGTGGCCTCCAGGTCCGCATGGAGCTGGAGGGGGCGTGGCCTCCAGGTCCGCCTGAATTTCGGGAGATTTTCGGGAGAAAATTTGTCCCGGGAGGTTTTCGGGAGAGGCGCTGAATTTCGGGAGTCTCCCGGAAAATCCGGGAGGGTTGGCAAGTATGACTTGATTTGATGTTCAGTTTATGAACTTACATTCATATTTTGTTGAAGTATTATTCAATAAATATATTTATAAAGGATTTTTGAATTGTTGCTATTTTTAGAATATTTAAAAAAAATCTCACGTACCCCTTGGCATACCTTCAAGTACCCCCAGGGATACGCGTACCCCCATTTGAGAACCACTGACCTATTCTATATTCTTTTATTTAAACCAGTGTTTTTTAAATATGTGTATATTGCTTTATATCCTATATGCTCTGAATTCAAACCTAATATATCTTTTTTGATTGATTGATTGATTAATTGAGACTTTTATTAGTAGGTTGCACAGTGAAGTACATATTCCGTACAATTGACCACTAAATGGTAACACTCCAATAAGTTTTTCAACTTGTTTAAGTCGGGGTCCACGTAAATCGATTCATGGTAGCTGCAATGAGTGATCAGAATGCACATACACACAATATGTGGTTAGCACATCCGCTGGTTTCGATGTCATTAGCAGAGTGCAGGAAGTCTGCTCAAGTACATAACATTTTCATATTTTTAGAACTACATGAAATGCAATTACAGATGTAACTTAATACAATGGTTTTTAACAGTATATTTTTTTTTACGTGTGATCGTATAGTGGTTTTAACTTGCTTTCATCTTTACTGCTATTGCAATTAATTCAATACAACATATTTTTAAGTTGGTTTTTAGCCAACATCATTTAAAAAAAAATATATTTATGAAATAGAAAATAGAAAAATACAGAATACAATACAAGACGTGACATGACATAAATAATTAAATCGACTTTGAGCATCCTCTAGTGGTGACTAACGAATATGACAGACCACGTTGTTCCCATGTTAAAATGGCGGACAATACAAACTAGAGATGCGCGGTTTGCGGACACAACCGCGGAGTCCGCGGATTATCCGCGGGTCGGGCGGTTGGAATAAAAAAAAAATTAGCTTTTATCCGCGGGTCGGGTCGGGCAGTTGAAATTAAAAAAAATTAGATTTTAAATAGATTCAGGCGGGTGGCAGTTAAACCAATTGGGAAATATATATACATAGTTAAATGTTGTTACCCACATACGAAAAACGAGCAGGCACCTGCAGCATATGCCACAACAGAAGAAAAAAACAAAAAGAGATGGCAACTCCGGTAGCAAACGTGGTACGCGACAAACTAAAAAATGGAATACTAAAGACCAGGGGGAAAAAAAGGCCAGAAAAGTTCAGCGTGGACTCGTTTTTATGAGGTTGTGAATCAGGATGATAGTAATGCTGGCTACGTGATTTGCAAGAGCTGCGACGCTGTTTATGTCTACGACAGTCACAAAACCGGGACATCTAACATGGTGCATCACATTTGTGCAAAACCCCGAATCTCCACAAACACCCTGAGCATGAGCAGTTTCGTCCGCCGTGATCCCAGAAGAGTGCCACAGGATGTTAAAACAAGATAGAACGCAGCTGCCTGCAGCAGTTTGAGTGGCGCGAGCGCGCTTGGAGGTGCGCTCAGCGCGGCTCCCAGATGATTGCGCACTGGTGTGCGTCTGGGCCGTGACAGCGTGGCACGCATTGAATGTCTCTGCTGCATTGGATCAGTCTCCTTTCTTTAACAGGCAAAAGCTTTATAACCTCACTAATGCCTTGCATCGTCTATATTAGATATATAACAACGGGCGGGTGCGGGCGGGTGCGGTTTTGATTAAATGTTAGTTCGGGTGGATGGCGGATGGTTGACGACTTTTGTGATGCGGTTGCGGATGAAATAATTGCCTATCCGCGCATCTCTAATACAAACTTAAATTTGAACGTCTTGACACATCTTGTATTGTATTTTGTATTTTTCTATTTTCTGATTCATAAATATATAAAAAAGGATGATGTTGGCTAAAAACCAAGTAAAAATATGTTGTACTGAATTAATTGCTATACCAGTAAAGATAAAAGCAAGTTAAAACCACTATACGATCACACGTGAAAAAAAGTACACTGTTAAAAACCATTGTATTAAGTTACATCTGTAATCGCACTTCATGCAATTGTAAAAATATGTAAATGTTATGTACTTGAGCAGACTTCCTGCACTCTGCTAATGACATCGAAACCAGCGGAGGTGCTAACCACATATGGTGTGAATGTGCATTCTGATCACTCATTGCAGGTACCAGTAAAGAACCACATCATCCAATCCAGCCTGTGTGTGGCTCCTTGGGGGGACGGGTACACAGCAGTTATATACTGTATATATATATATATAAAGTCTGTGTAAATTAATCAATTCTTGCTCTTTTGTGCATGTTCTCTTGATACCATCTTTGCAGTGTTTCTTTCATCCAATATGTGGACCTTTGAATAAGAACTAGGCTGGGGCCCTAAATTATCTGGAGCAATAAAAATGTAGCCAAGAGGGATAGCACAACTGTTCAATAAGAGAAGTGAAACCAAAAGGGCTGTGAATCTTTGGGTGTACCACGATTCCATTCAATATCGATTCTTGGGGTCACGATTCCATTCAAAATCGATTTTTTTTTCTTCTATTAAACACAATTCTGGATTCAAAAAGGATATTTTCCCGATTGAAAAGGATTGTCTATTCATTGAATACATAGCATGTCAGCAGGATCTACCCCAGTCTGCTGACATGCAAGCAGAGTAAAAAGCTTTTATAATTGTAAAGGACAATCAACTGATTGCAATAATGTACATTTGTTTGAACTATTAAATGAAGCAAAAATATAACTTATTTTATCTTTGTGAAAATATTGGACACAGTGTGTTGTCAAGCTTATGAGATGTGATGCAAGTGTAAGCCACTGTGACACTATTGTTCTTTTTTATAAATGTCTAATGATAATGTCAATGAGGGATTTTTAATCACTGCTATGTTGAAATTGTTACTAATATTGATACTGTTGTTGATAATATTCATTGTTGTTGCTTTGTTGTGTGTGGTGTTTGTGTCTCCTCTCAATTGCTCTGTTTATTGCACTTCTGAGTGTCGGCTTTGCTTTTGGAATTGGATTGCATTGTTATGGTATTGCTTTGTATTGTTTTGTTGGATTGATTAATTTAAAAAAATAAATAAAAAAAATAAAAAAAAAATAGATTTTTTTAAAATATGAATCGATTCTGAATCGTACAACGTGCGAATCGCGATACGAATTCGAATCGATTTTCCCCCACACCCCTAGAAACCAACCAACATGAAGAATTTGCACGCCGAAGATGTGCTAAATGAATGATGCTTATTAGCCTGCCTGATACAGAGATACTGCACACTCGCACTCCTGCCATTGTGTTCAAGGGCCCTGAGGAGCCAGCTTATTTTTTAGCAAATTCAGAGCGGGATGGGTTATAATCATGTATGGTCAAACACGGATCACCTTACATGACTAATGAACAGGGTAACAGATGGCATGTTGTGCCGCTTACATCCTCTCCATCAAACCCTGGCAATGGGTCCACAATTACACATAAATAACAGAACATAAGACGTATTTCTTAACAGCCAAGTCAGCACATTTTAATCCACAGAGGGCCCCAAAGAACAACTGGAAGGTGAATTTGTTCTCTGAAACTGACCCAATTTCTTTGTGTCCCGAGAGATGAAAACCAAACAATGGGACACACTCACTTGTCTTTTGACCGATACAACAACTGATCCAACAATTCTGACTTGAAGCATCAAAAAATATTTTCAGTGGATGTGTCTGAATCTTGCTTGGATCACATTTATTTTATGAGTAACTGTACTTCGCTGCTCAAAATCATCTTGCCCGGTACATTTCATCACGTTAGGACACGTTCTTGTCAAATATTTAAAGGCATTCAAAAACAATTAAAAGGGAACTGCACTTTTATTTGGAATTTTGCCTATTCGCAATCCTTATGTGAGACATGTTATTTTAATGCATTATAACTCGTAAATAAACGCTAGCTCAAGTCAGCTAACAATGCAGCTATTGAGATTCGCTCTATTCCAACTATGAAATGCGTTTAAAAAGCCTTCTGTTTTATTTACAATGCAATATAATGTTTTATTTACATGCTGCAAGTACATATGCATGCAATATGTTTTATTTACATGCTGAAAGTACATATGCATGCAATATAATGTTTTATTTACATGCTGTAAGTACATATGCATGCAATATAATGTTTTATTTACATGCTGCAAGTACATATGCATGCAATATAATGTTTTATTTACATGCTGAAAGTACATATGCATGCAATATAATGTTTTATTTACATGCTGTAAGTACATATGCATGCAATATGTTTTATTTACATGCTGTAAGTACATATGCTGCATATGTACTTACAGCATGTAAATAAAACATTATTGCATGCATATTCTATATTCTATAATTATATTCTATTCTATATGATATGATATGCTTGCAATATAGTACCAGGCACATTCATAATAAGTCATTTACAAAAGCAGTGAAGTTGTCACGTTGTGTAAATGATAAATAAAAAGAATACAACAAACCATTTTCAACTTATATTCAATTGAATAGACTGCAAAGACAAGATATTTAACATTTGAACTGGTAAACGTTGATATTTTTTGCAAATATTAGCTCATTTGGAATTTGATGCATGCAATGTTTCAAAAAAGCTGGCACAAGTGGCAAAAAAGTTGAGAAATGCTCATCAAAGACTTATTTGGAACATCCCACAGGTGAACAGGCTAATTGGGAACAAGTGGGTGCCATGATTGGGTATAAAAGTAGATTCCATGAAATGCTCAGTCATTCACAAACAAGGATGGGGCGAGGGTCACCACTTTGTCAACAAATTTGTGGGCAAATTGTCCAAAAGTTTAGGAACAACATTTCTCAACCAGCTATTGCAAGGAATTTAGGGTTTTCACTATCTACGCTCTGTAATATCGTCAAAAGGTTCAGAGAATCTGGAGAAATCACTGCACGTAAGCAGCTAAGCTCAAAGCCAACACTGAATACCCGTGACCGTCGATCCCTCAGGCGGTACTGCATCAAAAAGCGACATCAGTGTGTAAAGGATATCACCACATGGGTTCAGGAACACTTAAGAAAACCACTGTCAGTAACTACAGTTTGTCGCTACATCTGTAAGTGCAAGTTAAAACTCTACTATGCAAAGCAAAAGCCATTTATCAACAACACCCAGAAACGCCGCCAAATGCAAATCATTGTATTCTTTTATTTACGATTTACACAATGTGCCAACTTCACTGGTGTTGGGTTTTGTATGTATTTTGGTCATTTTAAGCATATGGAGGTATTCATTTCACAGGTGCATCACAGCCTTCTTTCAACAACTAATAATGGCAGACTTCATGAGAACCAACAATGAATACTTAAGGACAAATGATCTGGAACCTTGAAGTTTTGAATCTGAATATGAGGAGGAGGATCTACATGCTGTGTGATAAATAGATCCAGTTTTAGTGAAACACTAAGCATCATGTAGCATTATCACTAAGTGCTAAACAAGAACTACGAACAAAATCAATCACTGTACAATGTCTGCTGTCACTGGGACGCTGCCTGATGGTATGTTCATATCTTACTGGTTAGATGAAGAATTAGGGGGCAAACCATCTTCTTTTCTTCTTTCTTGCCATCACTGGGTACCAGTTGAATTTCAAAGACCACCAACTTCTCGGTTTATGGCCGCAACCTGATTTTATAGAGGCATGATTTGTAATCCAGAATTGGCTTCTAGCATCTTGGAGGAGATGCAGCAGCTCTGCGTAAGTTAGTTAGCTCACGGCGGTGCTACAAATAGTTTGTCTGCGTTAGCACTTATCATAAAATTTCACTAATACTTGGTTTCTATTCAGGTCAGGAGAGGTAAAAGAAGTTTAGTTGCCAGTTTTTGGATGTTTTCTTTCGAAGGCTTTATGTGCGCAGTAGACTACTCCCATTAGCTGCATTGGTATTGTTGCGTTTTGGACCAGTTGTTCCTCCCAGGGAATTCAAGTCACAATTCGCTCCCAAGTTCTTTCCGACACTTAAAGCTGAGTTGAAAAACCACCAGAGACAGAATAGGTATTTTGTTGTATATATTCTCAAAGCTTTGACAATATACATTTTAGATTGAGACCAGTCTAACCATAGAACATTCTCTTGCGCCTCCACAAAATGGTCTCCCTTCCCAACGCCAAAAACCTCTCTTTCCTTCCCCCTCACTAGCCATAACAAAAGCACAATGTCTCCCTAGCCATAATACATTCCAAAGAACTCAAGGTTATCACACATAGTATGCTTGCTGACAGAGCATCAAGAGAATAAATG
Source organism: Nerophis lumbriciformis (assembly GCF_033978685.3). Taxonomy (NCBI): domain Eukaryota; kingdom Metazoa; phylum Chordata; class Actinopteri; order Syngnathiformes; family Syngnathidae; genus Nerophis; species Nerophis lumbriciformis. The sequence continues at coordinate 446,339 of NC_084582.2, read as the reverse complement.
GAAAAAGACGAGCTGTTTTCAAATATGACTAATAAATGAAAGAAGTACAACTTAAATTCGGATATATGTAAATATCTGCCTCCGACAGTATCCACCTCATACTTGCCGTATTTTACCAATTAGAATGCATAGAAAAGCCCAAAACGTGTTCTTGTCTTACATAGGAATTGTGAATGTTAGGCAACATTTCAAAAATAGGACAGTTCCACTTTAACAAACTCTTCTTAACCCCCACTGACTATTCTCTACTTATTTGTAGGGGTGCTCAAAAAATCAATTCACATCAAAATTGCAATTTTCTTTACTCTGATTCTAAATTGATTCATAATTCTCGAGAGTCTATCAAAAAAATGTTTTTTGTTTTTTTTAATTACATTTTTGGATTAAAAAACTATTATTGATATCATTGTTATTGATACTATTGTTTTTATAACTTTTTTGTTTGACTTTTTCTAAAGTATGTATTGTATGTCTTCTGGATGACTTTTTTTTAATTTTTTTAAAGTGTTTTATAGCTGGGGTGCTATATTTTCTTTTTGAACAATTTTCCGTGTTTTTTGTAAATAATTTAAAAATACATGATGAAAAAGACATTTGTAAGTTGTACGTCAGCAGCCAAGAGGAGCTTTTGTATCCTCTTGGCTGCATAACGTAAAGATTTTATTATAATTTGTATACCAATTAAATCGTGTGGACTCAAGAATCCATTCGGAATCGTATCGACACACCGAGTAAAATAATCTGAAAGGAATGGAATCGTGAGGTACTCAAAGATTCCCACCTTTACCCTTTTGTGCTTTGTTTACATGTGACCCCACTTTAGACTTAGACTAGACTTCCTTTTTATTGTCATTCAAATTTCAACTTTACAGCACAGTTAAGTACGAAATTTCGTTACATAAGCTCATGGTAGTGCAGGATAAAAAAGCAATAAGGTGCATATATAAATAAATAAATAAATATAAATGATATATATATAAAATAAATATATATATATAAATAAATAAATAGATTACTGTACAGATAAATATATTGCACTTTTCCACATGCGTCCACGTTTATGGATGTATGTTATATTGTCTTTTTTATTCCAGCGAGTTAATCCATTTTGGGGGGAGTTGAGGGGATCATTTAATTGAATTATGATGCGTTCAAGAGTCTTACGGCCTGAGGGAAGAAGCTGTTACAGAACCTGGAGGTTCTGCTTCGGAGGCTGCGGAACCTCTTTCTAGAGTCCAGCAGTGAAAACAGCCCTTGGTGGGGGTGGGAGGAGTCTTTGCAGATTTTTCTGAGCCCTGGTCAGGCAGCGGCTTTTTGCCATCTCCTGGATAGGAGGAAGAGGAGTCCTGATGATCTTTTCCGCCGTCCTCACCACTCTCTGGAGAGACTTCCAGTCTGAGGCATTGCAGGCTCCAGTCCAGACAGAGATGCAGGTGGTCTCTATAGCGCGTCTGTAGAATGTGCTGAGAGAGCTGTGCTCTTTTCATCCCACGCAAAAAGTGCATGCGCTGCTGAGCTCTTTTTTACAAGAGCTCCGGTGTGTAGGGACCAGGTTATATTGTCAGTTATCTGCACCCCCAGGAACTTGGTGCTGCTTGCTATCTCCACCGCTGTGCCGTTGATGTAGAGTGAAGCGTGGCTGGACTGGTGCTTCCTGAAGTCAACCATGATCTCCTTGGTCTTGTTGACATTCAGGACCAGGTTGTTGGTTCTGCACCAGTCAACCAGATGTTTCACCTCCTCCCTGTAGTCCATGTCATTGTTGTCATGGATGAGGTCCACTACTGTGGTGTCGTCCGCACACTTTAGTGCATTACTGCAACAATACTGTCTATTTGGAGCTGTTATGATTATTTCTACTGTGCAAGGTATTCATTAATGGTGGGAGGTACGATAGCAGTAACTATATGACACGTAGGTTGCATGCATGTGTGTACCTGAGCAAGTACCGTACGTTTTGTGGGGTATTTTGGGTCTTTACTCGTTTCATTATTAACTGGTAGTAATAATTACGGTCATGACCTAGAATATTGGCACCCCTGCGTTTCTGTCAGATAATGCACCACTTCTCCCAGAAAATGGTTGAAATTACAATGCTTTGGTATTCACATGTTTATTTATTTTGTTTGCGTTGGAACAACACACAAAAACCCCCCAAAAATGCCAAATCTGATATTTTACACAGAACTCCAAAAATGGATTGGCAAAATGATTGGCACCTTTTCAAAATTGTAAGAAATAGTTGTGTTCTAAGCATGTGAAGCTCCTTTAATTTGTAATTAAACTCACCTGTAGCAAGTAAAGTAACAGGTGCTGGCAATATAGAAACCCCACTTTTAGCCAGTCCAAATGGAGAAAAGTTGACTCAACCTTTGTGTTGTGTGTACCACACTGGGCATGGAGGGAAAAAAAGAGGAGCAAAGAACTCTCCGAAGATTCGAGAAGCAAGATTGTGGAAAAGCATGGACAATCTCGTGGCTACAAGTCCATCTCCGGAGATGTAAAAGTTCCTGTGTCTACTGTGCGCAATGTTTGAAGCCCATGGCACTGTAGCTAAGCTTGCTTCGTGACGGATCAGCGCACTCAAACAAGTCAAACGAGGTGGACTCTGGGTGGTATTCGTGCCCAAGCCTGACACCTCATAAAGCCTCACCAAGTCTTCATCTTTGTCTACCAAATTGCAAGCAATCAATCTTTGGCTCATTTAACTGCGTTACTATTAATCTGTCCTCGTTTCCCCCCCGAAAAGGCCTTGAACCTGAGCCGTTCCTGGCGCTTGTCCCCTCGACATGGAAGCGGTGTCGGTCCAAGTGTGATGATGGCAGACCAGCCATGTGCGGCGAGGTGGGGACTCGTGGGCGTCCGGTTTCCCTGAGTTATGTGATAGCCCGAGTTTCATTGCGTGTGTCGGACGAGCGTCCTCCCTCCCCTGCAGCGCATTTTGACTTAAGGTCCCGAGGTGGACAAATGGACCAGTGTGACGACATCTTTGTGCCAGGAATTCTGTAGGCCACAGGATACTTCTTCTTCTTCTCTATCACACTTGGTCAAGATGATCCCAATACTCTGCCTGGCCATACTGCTACCTTCAGGTCAGAATTGAAACATTATATATATAACATATAGTACTGGATCGCAGAGGTGTGGACTCGAGTCACATGACTTGGACTCGAGTCATGAATTTGATGACTTTAGACTCGACTTGACAAAATGTAAAAAGACTTGCAACTCGACTTAGACTTTAACATCAATGACTTGTGACTTCACTTGGACTTGAGCCTTTTGAATTGACATGACTTGACATGACTTGCTACTTTCCCCAAAACCCAAAGATGAAAAAGTTATTCGGGAGCGCTCCGTATTTTTCATTGTGTACTTGTCTATCAGCGTTGCGTGTGTCAGCTGGTGTGCTCTCAGTACAACAGCCAATCAAATTACATCTACTTTGTTTTCATCACACAGCATTCATCCAATCAAATTGCAGGACAACCAACGAAGAAGACATGTCCAAACCACACGCCAGTGAACAAAAAATGATACCTAAAATAATTTTGTTTGGGTATAAAAATTACGAGGTGGTCAACACAAAACGGTTTGCAGTATGCAACACATGCGGTTCGAAAATTACTGATGGAGAGGCAACAACTTCCAACTTCGTCCGGCATTTGAAGTTGCACAAAGAACGGTAAGTTTTGAATGTAAGATAACGTTTATTGGCTAAGTAACGTGACTTTTATTTGCTGTGTAGTTAAATCAGTGAGGCTGTAAACTCACTGCTAACGTTATAACGTTATTGCAAACACGGGAATCTGTTGCAGTTCACTACCTTATTCATACTTTTTGTTCAGTGATTTTTTTTAAGCAGGGTTACGTTAGTCAACATATCACACGTAACGTTAGACGGCGGTCAGCAGCACCGCGTATTTTAGCCACCTAAAAAAAGACAAAAATAGTAAAATAAAGGTCAGTTAAAATGTATACTATATTATGAATATGTGTACCGTTTTAGCTAGCTTTCTGACATACTGTTGGTTGTTTACCTCAGTGGTCCCCAACCACCGGGCCGCGGCCCGGTACTGGTCCGTGGATCGATTGGTATCGGGCCGCACAAGAATTTTTTTTTTTTCTTTTCTTTTTTTAATTAAATCAACATAAAAAACACAAGATACACTTACAAGTAGTGCACCAACCCAAAACAACTCTCTCCCCCCTTTTGTTCTGGGCATTGAACATGAAGACTCTTCCTTCACTGTTCCGAGTGGCCATGAGAGTCTTGGCAGTGCCTGCCTCCAGTGCTCCAGTGGAGCGAGTTTTCAGCCATGGTGGCATCATACTACGCCCCCATCGTGCACAAATGACTGACAGACTCTTGGCTAATTTGGTCTTTTGCAGATGCAATGCAGCATAGGGCCCTGACATATAAAAAGTACAACTTTTTTGTTATGTTCACGTATATGTCATGTTTTTTCAATGTTAACACTTTTGTACAAATAAGTACATTTGCACTTTATTTTTCAATGTGTTTGTTCTGTAAAGGAATGAGTTAATGTTTAAAATGACTGGTTAATAGTGCTATTATAAAGTGCAATGTCAGCACAATTTTCTTTCCTGCAATTTAAAATGCACTTGTTTTAATAAATAAATACAGCGTTTGAAAAGCATACACAATCTGTGTTAATATATTAGTCTGTGGTTAAAAGGACTCGAAACTCAAAATGCAGGACTTAGGACTTGACTTGAGACTTTCCAGTCTTGACTTTGGACTTGACTCGGGGCTTGCCTGTCTTGACTCGGGACTTGACTCGGACTTGAGGGCAAAGACTTGAGACTTACTTGTGACTTGCAAAACAATGACTTGGTCCCACCTCTGCTGGATCGTAATACTTTTTAAATTGCAACATGTGCATATTGCTCTATTTGATTGTTGCATGTGTGATGATGTTGTGCAGGAATGGTCCTACATAAAGTCAATAATAGCTAACTGAAGTGTCATGCATACTGACCAACCAATCTCAAAGATGTATTTTGGATGTTCTGAAAGGTAATCTCCTGTTTGTACCTGCAGTGGTCCACTCAGCACAGGGTCAATTTGCCCACAAGCTGCTCAACGACTTAATGGAGAACTATTCCAGCGCCCTGCGGCCCGTGGAGGACACGGACCGAGCACTTAACGTCACTTTGCAGATCACGCTCTCCCAGATCAAAGATATGGTGAGACTTGCCTTACGCCTTAGTACAAATGTAAAAAAAAACAGCACCATTGGGGCGGTATAGCTCGGTTGGTAGAGCGGCCGTGCCAGCAACTTGAGGGTTGCAGGTTCGATCTCCGCTTCCGCCATCCTAGTCACTGGCGTTGTGTCCTTGGGCAAGACACTTTACCCACCTGCTCCCAGTGATTTAAATGCAACTTAGATATTGGCTTTCACTATGTAAAGTGCTTTGAGTCACTTGAGAAAAAGCGCTATATACCGTATTTTCTGCACTATAAGCCGCCCCGGGTTATTAGCCGCACCTTCAATGAATGGCATATTTCATAACTTTGTCCACCAATAAGCCGCCCCGGACTATAAGCCGCGCCTACGCTGCGCTAAAGGGAATGTCAAAAAAACAGTCAGATAGGTCAGTCAAACTTTAATAATATATTAAAAACCAGCGTTCTAACAACTCTGTCCCAAAATGTACGCAAATGTGCAATCACAAACATAGTAAAATTCAAAATAGTGCAGAGCAATAGTAACATAATGTTGCTCGAACGTTAATGTCACAACACACAAAATAAACATAGCGCTTACTTTCTGAAGTTATTCTTCATTCGTAAATCCTTCGAATTCTTCGTCTTCGGTGTCCGAATTGAAAAGTTGGGCAAATGTGGGATCCAAAATGGCCGGTTCCGTCTCGTCGAAGTCATCGGAGTCAGTGTCACTGTTGTCCAGCAGTTCTGTGAATCCTGCCTTCCGGAAAGCTCGGACCACAGTTGTGACCGAAATATCTGCCCAGGCATTTACGATCCACTGGCAGATGTTGGCGTCGTCTGGCGCTGTCTCCCTGTCTTAGTGAAGGTGTGTTCGCCTTCTGTCATCCACTGTTCCCACGCAGTTAGCAGTCTAGCTTCGAATGCCCTGTTGACACCAATATCTAGCGGCTGGAGGTCTTTTGTCAATCCACCCGGAATGACGGCGAGTATTGAATTAAGCGCGTAAGCGTGTCTCTTAATGTGATGTTATGAGCTAGCAAATATAACAACTACACTACCCAGCATGCAACGATAGTGACGAGCATGCGCGGTAGCCCTGAGAAGCGTTGTTGTATGCTGGCAGTTAGAATGTGGTTATGAGCACGCTGTGAGTAAACGTTGAGAACTCAGTTAACACGCCTCGTCTGCATTATTTATAATTAGACAGACAACACACTTAATAGGAGCCATTTTGGGGTCTTTACATAAACACACAAATGGAAATGAAACGTCACATATCCCAGCATGCACCGTGCGCTTCTTCTTCTTCCGGGGGCGGGTGGTTGCTTACAGTAGAAGAAGAAGCGCTTCCTGTTCTACCGGGAAAAAAGATGGCGGCTGTTTACCGAAGTTGCGAGACCGAAACTATATGAAAATGAATCTTAATATTAATCCATATATAAAGCGCACCGGGTTATAAGGCGCACTGTCAGCTTTTGAGTAAATTTGTGGTTTTTAGGTGCGGCTAATGGTGCGGAAAATACGGTAAATATAATTCACTTCACTTCACATTTAGTGAAGCAGGCTTTTGTTGAAGCAGGGGAGTCCAAACTTTTTGCCCGAGGGGCCGATTGGGCTAAGAAAATGTGTTTTTTTTAAATTTGATATATTTGATTTCAAGTATGCAAAAAACAAGAGCAAGCCTGATCCAATAAAGTGCTATAGCCTTAACAGCCGTTATAACAACATGAAATCAATGGAGAATAAAAGCAAAATGAGCAATGGACTTTATTTTTATTTTATTTATTTCTTTTTTACATATTTGAAAAGGAGTGAGAAGAAGTTTACATTTATTTAATCCCACCCCTTTTCTTGAAATCCTAAATGACTCTGACCTGTTCACTCTCGGTTCAAACTTAACGAACTTGTATATACATACCGTATTTTCCGCACTATAAGGCGCACCTAAAAACCACAAATTTTCTCAAAAGCTGACAGTGCGCCTTATAACCCGGTGCGCTTTATATATGGATTAATATTAAGATTAATTTTCATAAAGTTTCGGTCTCGTAACTACGGTAAACAGCCGCCATCTTTTTTCCCGGTAGAACAGGAAGCGCTTCTTCTTCTACGCAAGCAACTGCCAAGGTAAGCACCCGCCCCCATAGAACAGGAAGCGCTTCTTCTTCTACTGTAAGCAACCACCCGCCCGCGTAGAAGAAGAAAAAGCGCGCGAATATTACCGTACGTTTCATTTCCTTTGTGTGTTTACATCTGTAAAGACCACAAAATGGCTCCTACTAAACGACAGGGATTCGGTTCATGAAAAGACGCAATCTCTCCATCCGCACACGGATTACTATTTCACAGCAACTGATATTCCTGTGAACCGCACTGTGGATACAACGGGAGCACGTACGGTGAATATTCGCACCACAGGGAATGAGAAGTCATCCTTCACTGTGGTTCTAGCTTGCCATGCTAATGGCCAGAAACTTCCACCCATGGTGATATTCAAAAGGAAGACCTTGCCAAAAGAGACCTTTCCAGCCGGCGTCATCATAAAAGCTAACTCGAAGGGATGGATGAAGAAAAGATGAGCGAGTGGTTAAGGTAAGTTTAAGTTTACGCGAAGAGGCCGGGTGGCTTTTTTCACGCAGCTCCGTCCATGTTGATATACGACTCCATGCGCGCCCACATCACGCTGGTTTTAATATATTATTAAAGTTTGACTGACCTATTTGACTGTTTTTTTGACATTCCTTTAGCGCAGTTAGATGCGGTTTACAACACGGGGCGGCTTATAGGTGGACAAAGTTTTGAAATATGCCGTTCATTGAAGGCGCGGCTTATAATCCAGGGCGCCTTATGGTGCGGAAAATACGGTAAATGATAAATATATACATACATTGTCTCTCCCCAGCCACTTGGTCCAGCTCCCCCCGGGGGGTCCTGAGGCGTTCCCAGGCAAGCTGGGAGAAAAACCGAAATGTAAAAATGTTTGCTAATTTATTAAAAATAAAAAAAGCTCAACAATTACAGGTACACACTTGAAGTGTTTGCTAAAAACTTTGTTGATGCACCTTTGGCAGCAGTTACAGCCTCAAGTCTTTTTCAATATGATGCCACAAGCTTGGCACACCTATCTTTGGGTAGTTTCACCCATTCCTCTTTGCAGCACCGCTCAAACTCCATCAGGTTGGATGGGAAGCGTTTGTTTTCATCCAGGATGTCTGCATTTATCTTTCCCTTTATCCTGACTGGTCTTCCAGTAGCTGTGGCTGAAAACCACCCCCACAGCATGATGCTGCCACCACCGTGCTGCACGGTAGGGATGGTGTTGGCCAGGTGTCTGGTTTCCTCCAAACATGACGCCTGGCATTCATGCCAAAGAGTTCAATCTTTGTCTCATCAGACCAGATCATTTAGTTTCTTCTGTTCTGAGAGTCTTTCAGATGCATTTTGGCAAACTTTTTATTAAGAAATGACCACTTTACATACAGGCCTGCTTGGTGGATTGCTGCAGAGATGGTTGTCCTTCTGGAAGGTTCACAGAGGAATGCTCTGACAGAGTGACCATGGGGTTCTTGGTCACCTCCCTGACTAGACTAAGATGAATGCAGCAATGTACAGAGACATCCTGGATTAAATCTGACGCTTCCCATCCAACCTGATGGGAGTTTGAGAGGTGCTGCAAAGAGAAATGGGTGAAACTACCCAAAGATGGGTGTGTCAAGCTTGTGGCGTCATATTCAAAAAGACTCCAGGCTGTAATTGTTGCCAAAGGTGCATCAACAAAGTATCGGGCAAAAGGCCTGAATACTTGATTTTGAAGTATTTTATTTTTGATACATTTGCAAAAATGTCTAGATTTCTTTTTTCTTCTTCTATTGAGACGGGGTGCTCAGTGTTCATTAATGAGAAATAAAATGAGTTTTTTTTATTTCAGCAAATGGCCAGAATGAAATATTTAGAGGGGTCTGAACACTTTCCATACCTTCTTCAACTCCTACCTTGTTTATTTCTGTGGCTACCTCCCTTAACGTTTCCTAATCAATCAGAAATATCAAGCAGCTTAAACATGTGGAGAGTGTCTTGCATTTTCTCCATCATGCATTGTAATGGATTTAAATAGGTGTAGTTTTTAAATGTATATGGTGCTTGGGCATTTTTTGTTTCTATAATACGTGCAAAGTTCAGTGAGCAGGTTGTTGTGTGACCATGTGTGTTGACTTTTTGGTTGTTTTGATTGATAAATAAATGCTGTTCTGTTGTCATTTCAAATCACATTTCACGGCCATTGACATAAATCAGTCACTATATCCATATATATCATCAGATTAAAACACCTTCCGGGCTAGAATCTTTATTAAAAAACTCCATCTCTGAACTGAAGACGGCGGTTTGGACATCCTTAATGAAAGTTTCAATAGTGACTGCACAGAGCGCAGCCATTCAAGTAGTTCAATGAAAAGTACGGCTTGAGCTTACTGTTACTCAGCTGGATCAGATCCACTGTTGTCTGTCTGCACTTGTCTAATAGCAGAAGAACTTACTGTTGAAGTATCTTGTTACTGAAAGTGGTTCCTCCAAGTTCTCTGATACAACCATACCTTCACTTCTGCAGAGAGCCAGTGAACAAAAGTAATGATGTGTTTGTGGAAGCTCTCTCTTCTACCCAGGGCCGGCCCGTGGCATAGGCCGTATAGGCAAATGCTAAGGGCGCCGTCCATCAGGGGGCGCCACGCCAGTGCCACAAATGTTGGAGAGAAAAAAAAAAGAAAAAAGTTGGTACTATTATTTCTAAATACAAAAAATAATCCCACGTTAATTAAAATGCAAAGTAAAGCCTATTTAATAGAAATATTATTTGTTACAACATTACGCCTCCCCCTCCCCCCGCACGGTGCGCCCCCTCCCTTCCCGTATCATGACTCTTTTTGGACGTCACCACATCAAAAAAATCAACACAAGATGTCAAAACGGCCAAAACTGTCAGGTGCCCAGGGAAGAAAAAAGAGAAAAGAAGAGGAGGAGAAACGAGAAAAGACAGAGGTAGCAGGTAGGTAACGTTAGCCTACATGAAATTATTTGTCTGTTACAGAATGTGATAGTAGCTGGCTTTTTAGCATTAAGCTAATGTCACATGATTCGGCAATTGCTAATCAATAAATAGCTAGTTCTGTTTTAACGTCGGGTTAATATTGTGGAGGGGGCTAAATTGTTATGGAAAATAATAATGTAACGTTAGGTAATTACAGTACTCCCACCTTACATTCCTCAGGGACATTTGTATTAGATCTTTTAAGCAGGTGTTTTTTTGTTTACATTGTTATTGCCTTCTGGTTAGCTAATGTTTGCCCTGCAGGTAATAGTCACTTTTCCACCCCTTTATATATTAGGTATAGTTGTAAGTAAAAAAAAAAAGGTCAAAGACAAAGCTATTCAGTTTCTTGTGAGTATATACACTTCACTGCCGATGTGGGGGGGGCGCCACCTTAAATCTTGCCTAGGGCGCCAGATTGGTGAGGGCCGGGCCTGCTTCTACCTTGTATGACTACTGTTTTGTGTGTGCGCAGGATGAGAGGAACCAGGTGTTGGTGGCCTACCTGTGGATAAGACAGAGGTGGCATGACGCTTACCTGACGTGGAATAAAGAGGACTACGACGGACTGGAGATCATCCACATCCCCAGCAACCTCGTATGGAGGCCGGACCTTGTCCTCTATAACAAGTAAGCCCGTATGTCACTCATACTAAACTCAATACGTAACTGTTTATTTACCCGAGTAAAGTCATAAACATACAGTACAGGCCTTCTCATTCAATGTGTTTTCTTTATTTTCATGACTATTTACATTGTAGATTGTCACTGAAGGCATTAAAACTATGACACCTGAGAAGTGAAAAAACATTTCAGGTGACTACCTCTTGAAGCTCATGGAGAGAATGCCAAGAGTGTGCAAAGCAGTAATCAGAGCAAAGGGTGGCTATTTTGATGAAACTCGAACATAAAACATCCATCCATCCATCCATCCATCTTCTTCCGCTTATCCGAGGTCGGGTCGCGGGGGCAGCAGCTTAAGCAGGGAAGCCCAGACTTCCCTCTCCCCAGCCACTTCGTCCAGCTCCTCCCGGGGGATCCCGAGGCGTTCCCAGGCCAGCCGGGAGAGATAGTCTTCCCAGCGTGTCCTGGGTCTTCCCCGTGGCCTCCTACCGGTCGGACGTGCCCGAAACACCTTCCTAGGGAGGCGTTCGGGTGGCATCCTGACCAGATGCCCGAACCACCTCATCTGGCTCCTCTCCATGTGGAGGAGCAGCGGCTTTACTTTGAGCTCCCCCCGAATGACAGAGCTTCTCACCCTATCTCTAAGGGAGAGCCCCGCCACTCGGCGGAGGAAACTCATTTCGGCCGCTTGTACCCGTGATCTTGTCCTTTCGGTCATGACCCAAAGCTCATGACCATAGGTGAGGATGGGAACGTAGATCGACCGGTAAATCGAGAGCTTTGCCTTCCGGCTCAGCTCCTTCTTCACCACAACGGATCGATACAGCGTCCGCATTACTGAAGACGCCACACCGATCCGCCTGTCGATCTCACGATCCACTCTTCCCCCACTCGTGAACAAGACTCCGAGGTACTTGAACTCCTCCACTTGGGGCACGATCTCCTCCCCAACCCGGAGATGGCACTCCACCCTTTTCCGGGAGAGAACCATGGACTCGGACTTGGAGGTGCTGATTCCCATCCCAGTCGCTTCACACTCGGCTGCGAACCGGTCCAGTGAGAGCTGAAGATCTTGGCCAGAGGAAGCCATCAGGACCACATCATCTGCAAATAGCAGTGACCTAATCCTGCAGCCACCAAACCAGATCCCCTCAACGCCCTGACTGCGCCTAGAAATTCTGTCCATAAAGGTTATGAACAGAATGGGTGACAAAGGGCAGCCTTGGCGGAGTCCAACCCTCACTGGAAACGTGTCCGACTTACTGCCGGCAATGCGGACCAAGCTCTGACACTGATCATACAGGGAGCGAACCGCCACAATCAGACAGTCCGTTACCCCATACTCTCTGAGCACTCCCCACAGGACTTCCCGGGGTACACGGTCGAATGCCTTCTCCAAGTCCACAAAGCACATGTAGACTGGTTGGGCAAACTCCCATGCACCCTCAAGGACCCTGCCGAGAGTATAGAGCTGGTCCACAGTTCCACGACCAGGACGAAAACCACACTGATCCTCCTGAATCCGAGGTTCGACTATCCGGCGTAGCCTCCTCTCCAGTACACCTGAATAGACCTTACCGGGAAGGCTGAGGAGTGTGATAGCAGAGGATGGTTTCTTCCCGTCCGCCGTCTGCTTTTCAGCAGCACGTCGCCGTCGTTCGCCGTCGTTCGCCGTCGTTCGCCGTCGTTCGCCGTCGTTCGCCGTCGTTCGCCGTCGTTCGCCGTCGTTCGCCGTCTACTTTTCAGCAGCACGTCGCCGTCGTTCGCGTGGTAGCAGAGGATGGTTTCTTCCCGTCCGCCGTCTACTTTTCAGCAGCACGTCGCCGTCGTTCGCGTGGTAGCAGAGGATGGTTTCTTCCCGTCCGCCGTCTACTTTTCAGCAGCACGTCGCCGTGGTTTGCGTGGTGTACTGTGCTCCGCGTCTTGCCTCTTGCTCTCCACCTCTCCTCCCGTCTCTCTCGGCTGTCACCCTTTTATACACCGACAGATTAACTGATTGTGCCCAGCTGCCCGACCCACGCACCTGTAATCCATTTGGACGCGAGTCCGCAGGCCACGCCCCCTCGCCGCCATCTTGGACTGGGCCCCGGTGTTGGACCGCCGGCCCCGCCTCTCCACAGACTGTTACTATAATGTGATTGCACTAACCTTTGATTTAGCGTAAATCAGCTGGTTATTCATTTTGGGAGTGAACAGAGTTGTCAGAACGCTGGTTTGTAATCTATTAATAAAGTTTGACTGACCTATCTGACTGTTTTGTTGACATTCCCTTTAGCGCAGCTCCATCTAATGGATGCATAGGTGCACCTTATAATCCGGTGCGCCTTATAGTGCGGAAAATATGATACAGTAAAAAACCGAATGTAAATTTTACAGTAAAATTCTGGCAACTGAGCTGCTTTTTTTTTTTTTTTTTTTTAACCATAAAAACAGCAGTGCTGTTTTTCCATTTCCAGTAATATACACTAGATTTTGAGGTCAAATAATTGCAATTTATCATAAAAAAAATCATTAAAAAAATCTACTAATAAAATGCATAAAAAAATGGTGTAATAATAGTATTCACTGTTAGAAGCCAAACATAAGTGCGTTGTGGCCCTCAGTGAAAACGTCGTAGATTGTTCAGTTTGCATTTGAAATGATAACACACAGTAACTGAAGTGAATATATTAAAGAGTCCACACAAATTATGCTGACACATGACAAAGTTATCTCTCAGCTTCCGTGGTCACCATGACAACACCTTCTAATACTTCACGGTACTTTCTCTGCTGGTCCAGGGCTGATGATGCCTTGTCTGGGCCCATGGACACCAACGTGAGACTGCGCTACAATGGAGAGATCACCTGGGATGCCCCCGCCATCACCAAGAGCTCCTGCGTGGTGGACGTCTCCTACTTCCCCTTCGACAGCCAGCAATGTAACCTCACCTTCGGATCCTGGACCTACAATGGAAACCAGGTATGAGGATGTTGTGCGTTTACCACAAAATGTTTGTAAACATTTTACATGTCATCACACTAATTACTGACAGTTCCAGTAATTGGTGGCAGGTTTGCATCGGGGCCGCTAATGTGTGTTACTTTATTCTCCTTTTAATTTGTATTAATATTTCATCAAACTGCATTTTAATTATTTTGCGACTCACCCTGTCCTTTCTCGGCTGTGTGGGGCAGCAGAGTCATCTGCCCCACACAGCCGAGAAAACAGCACATCAAGGATGTTCAATTCAATTGTTTTGGGGGCCACATTCCCAGATAGCTGAGAACTGGTTTTTTTGATAGATTTTATTATTAGATTGCACAGTACAGTACATATTCCGTACAATTGACCACTAAATGGTAACACCCCAATAAGTTTTTACACTTCTTTAAGTCAGGGTCCACGTAATCAATTCATGGTACAAATATATACTATCATCATAATACAGTCATCACACAAGTTAATCATCAGAGAATTGTCGGAGGCAGATATTTACATATATCCGAATTTAAGTTGTACTTCTTTCATTTCTTAGTCATATTTGAAAACCGCTCGTGTTTTCCATTTCTTCTCTTGATACTCTGTCAGCAAGCATACTATGTGTGTTAACCTTGAGTTCTTTGGAATGTATTATGGCTAGGGAGACGTTGTGCTTGTATTATGGCTAGGGAGGGGGAAGGAAAGAGGGGTTTTTGGCGTTGGGAAGACAGACCATTTTGGGAGGCGCAATAGAATGTGCTAGGGTTAGACTGGTCTCAATCAATGTGTATTGGCAAAGCTTTGAAAATATACAACAAAATACCTTTTCTGTCTCTGGTGGTTTTTCAACTCAGCTTTAAGTGTTGTAAAGAGCTTGGGAGCGAATTGTGACTTGAATTCCCTGGGAGGAACAACTGGTCCAAAACACAACAGTATATACATTGAATTATTTACATTATTTACAATCCGGGGGGTGGGATGTGGAGGGTTTGGTTGATATCAGCACTTCAGTCATCAACAATTGCATCATGAGAGAAATGGACATTGAAAGAGTGTAGGTGTGACTTGGTAGGATATGTACAGCGAGCAGAGAACATAGTGAGTTCAGAACAAGTACATACATTACAAATACATTACCTCCAGGTTCTGTAACAGCTTCTTCCCTCAGGCCGTAAGACTCTTGAACGCATCATAATTAAATTATCCCCTCAACTCCCCCCAAAATGGATTAACTCGCTGGAATAAAAAAGACAATATAACATACATCCATAAACGTGGACTCATGTGAAAAAGTGCAATATATTTATCTGTACAGTAATCTATTTATTTATTTATATATATTTATTTATATTTATTTATTATAAATATATATATAATTTATATATGTTTATTTATTTATATATGCACCTTATTGCTTTTTTATCCTGCACTACCATGAGCTTATGTAACGAAATGTCGTTCTTATCTGTGCTGTAAAGTTCACATTTGAATGACAATAAAAAGGAAGTCTAAGTCTAACATGTACTAAGGTGGTTCAAACGTTCTTCTTATTCGTATTATTTTTCAAATTTTCTTGTAATCAGCCTGCTCAGTGGCCTAGTGGTTAGAGTGTCCGCCCTAAGATGGGTAGGTTGTGAGTTCAAACCCCGGCCGAGTCATACCAAAGACTATAAAAATGGGAGCCATTACCTCCCTGCTTGGCACTCAGCATCAAGGCTTGGAATTGGGGGTTAAATCACCAAAAACGATTCCCTTCCGCAGCCACTGCTGCTGCTCACTGCTCCCCTCACCTCCCAGGGGGCGATCAAGGGGATAAGTCAAATGCAGAGAATAATTTTGCATGTGTGTGTGTGTGTGTGTGTGTGTGAGTGTGACAATCATGGGTACTTTAACTTTTTATTTTCGGTATATTAGACAGAATATTTACCTGGATACTTAGGTAAACATTTCATCTAATATACCGAAAAAATGGTCTGATTACAAGAACATTTGAAAAAGTATGAGGACTGGCAGGAAGGACTTCTGCTTAGTCAATATTTTAATATTAGTCTTATTTTATTTATTCCATTTGAATGTGGTCTGTTTATTTTGTCAGTTACAGGAGAGATATTCTGTTTTTAAGGACTTTCTACAAAAAAGCTAGTCAAAGATCCTCTCTATGACAGCACTATCATTTTATTTTGAAGAATATACTGCATAAATGTGAAGAGTTGTTTTAAACTGAACTTACAGGCCACGTATTAAATAGTGAAAAAGGAAGAACACCACTGGTGAAGTAAAGAAGTTGAACAAATGACTACTGACTGCATCTGAGGGAAACCACAACTCAGTTACATAAATCACATTACAAAAACAAATTGTAACGGAGAAGACTTAAAGGCAGGCCCGGCCCTAACCAATCTGGCGCCCTAGGCAAGATTTTAGGTGGCGCCCCCCCACATCGGCAGTGAAGTGTATATACTCACAAGAAACCGAATAGCTTTGTCTTTGACCTTTTTTTTTACTTAAAGAAAGCAAATTAACAATCAGAATAGTTAACAAGATAAAAAAAAATATGAATAAATAAATGAATGCAAAAAATAAAAAATTAATATATGAAATACAATATTTTTTACATACATATTGCTTAATTTACAATAATGATGTGCACTTTAACAACTAGGCTTACAACTATAACTAATATATAAAGGGGTGGAAAAGTGACTATTACCTGCAGGGCAAACATTAGCTAACCAGAAGGCAACAACAATGTAAACAAAAACACCTGCTTAAAAGATCTAATACAAATGTCCCTGAGGAATGTAAGGTGGGAGTACTGTAATTACCTAACGTTACATTATTATTTTCCATAACAATTTAGCCCCCTCCACAATATTAACCCGACGTTAAAACAGAACTAGCTATTTATTGATTAGCAATTGCCGAATCATGTAACATTAGCTTAATGCTAAAAAGCCAGGTTACTATCACATTCTGTAACAGACAAATAATTTCATGTAGGCTAACGTTACCTACCTGCTACCTCTTGTCTTTTTCTCGTTCCTCCTCCTCTTCTTTTCTCTTTTTTCTTCCCTGGGCACCTGACAGTTTTGGCCGTTTTGACATCTTGTGTTGATTTTTTGATGTGGTGACGTCCAAAAAGAGTCATGATACGAGAAAGGAGGGGGCGCACCGTGCGGAGGGGCGTAATGTTGTAACAAATAATATTTCTACTATATAGGCTTTACTTTGCATTTTAATTAACGTGGGATTATTTTTTGTATTTAGAAATAATAGTACCAACTTTTTTTTTTTTTTTCTCCAACATTTGTGGCACTGGCGTGGCGCCCCCTGATGGGTGGCGCCCTTAGCATTTGCCTATACGGTCTATGCCACGGGCCGGCCCTGCTTAAAGGAGTATGTTTGGATCCCAGTGTTTTATGCTCGCTAGCAAGGTTCAAATGTCTTTGCAAGGATCTGCCAAAGAGTTTCCAGAGGTCCAAGTTCCTCTATACCAGGCCTGGGCAATTATTTTGACTCGGGGGGGAAATTTAGAGAAAAACATGTGTCTGGGTGCCGGTAGCTCTATCTATCTATGTATACATATAAAGCTTAATATTTGTATTTTTTTTATGTTTTATGCCTTATACCGGGAGTTGGCAACCCACATGCGGCTCTTTAGCGCCATCCTGATGGCTCCCAGGAGCTTTTTCAAAATTTATGAAAATGGAAAAAGGTGGGGGGAAATATGTACCGTATTTTCCGCACCATAAGCCGCCCTGGGTTATAAGCCGCGCCTTCAATGAACGGCATATTTCAAAACTTTGTCCACCTATAAGCCGCCCCGTGTTGTAAGCCGCATCTAACTGCGCTAAAGGAATGTCAAAAAAACAGTCAGATAGGTCAGTCAAACTTTAATAATATATTAAAAACCAGCGTTCTAACAACTCTGTTCACTCCCAAAATGTACGCAAATGTGCAATCACAAACATACGTATATCAACATGGACAGAGCTGCGTGAAAAAAGCCACCCGGCCTCTTCGCGTAAACTTAAACTTACCTTAACCACTCGCTCATCTTTTCTTCATCCATCCCTTCGAGTTAGCTTTTATGATGACGCCGGCTGGAAAGGTCTCTTTTGGCAAGGTCTTCCTTTTGAATATCACCATGGGTGGAAGTTTCTGGCCATTAGCATGGCAAGCTAGAACCACAGTGAAGGATGACTTCTCATTCCCTGTGGTGCGAATATTCACCGTACGTGCTCCCGTTGTATCCACAGTGCGGTTCACAGGAATCTCAGTTGCTGTGAAATAGTAATCCGTGTGCGGATGGAGAGATTGCGTCTTTTCATGAACCGGATCCCGGTCGCTTAGTAGGAGCCATTTTGTGGTCTTTACAGATGTAAACACACAAAGGAAATGATAATATCCGCGCGCTTTTTCTTCTTCTACGCGGGCGGGTGGTTGCTTACAGTAGAAGAAGAAGCGCTTCCTGTTCTATGGGGGCGGGTGCTTACCTTGGCGGTTGCTTGCGTAGAAGAAGAAGCGCTTCCTGTTCTACCGGGAAAAAAGATGGCGGCTGTTTACCGAAGTTGCGAGACCGAAACTTTATGAAAATGAATCTTAATATTTATCCATATATAAAGCGCACCGGGTTATAAGGCGCACTGTCAGCTTTTGAGAAAATGTGTGGTTTTTAGGTGCGCCTTATAGTATGCCGTATTTTTCGGACTATAAGTGGCCGTTTTTTTCATAGTTTGGCCGGGGGTGCGACCTATACTCAGGAGCGACTTATGTGTGAAATGATGAACACATTAGCGTAAAATATCAAATAATATTATTGATGTCATTCACGTAAGAGACTAGACGTATAAGATTTCATGGGATTTAGTGACCGATTGTTTGGTAAACGTATAGCATGTTCTATATGTTATAGTTATTTGAATGACTCTTACCATAATATGTTACGTTAACATACCAGTTGGTTATTTATGCCTCATATAACGTACACTTATTCAGCCTGTTGTTTACTATTCTTTATTTATTTTAAATTGCCTTTCAAATGTCTATTCTTGCTGTTGGCTTTTATCAAATACATTTCCCCCCAAAATGCGACTTATACTCCAGAGCGACTTAGATATGTTTTTTTCCTTCTTTATTATGCATTTTCGGCCGGTGCGACTTATACTCTGGAGCGACTTATAGTCCGAAAAATACGGTATTTAGTTTTTGTTTAATTTTGCTTTAATATGCTCAAAAAGGTTCATTATGTCTTCTTATTCGTATACTTTTCAAATTATTTTGTGAAAATCTGCTGTACAGTGTGTGTGCTTGGGTCCTATTTTTAGGATCACTAATACAAAACCTCACAATAATGTCTGATTGAATGCTAAAAACGTTATGACAGACCGCCTGAAAAAATGGAATGGAATTCAAAATTTTTTTTTACTGCATGAGACACCCAGAATGTACTTGAAAATAAAGAATGTGGGATTTACAATATTAACTATGAACGATAAAACACTGAATTTTGACAACATATGAACGTCACACCTCTTTTACTTCTCAGACCAGCTCCTCCATAGTTGTGTATCTTTTACAATCAAGCGAAACGCAACAAAAATGCAACAAACACAGCAAAATATGAACGCAAAGGGTAAAAAGAAAAACCCACCTATAATTTGATAAAACTAATATACAACCGAGCTTTAGAACTTTGTTATAAATAATCCCCTTCTGCATCTGTCCCTGACACCCACACTTCAGGCTGGCCGCTCTGGAAACACTCTGTGGAAACACTCCCCACCCACACTGCTTGGTGCCTCGTCTGAGCTGCTGTGACTTAGATTATCATAGTAACTAATTAGATTACCATAGTAACTAATTAGATTACCATAGTAACTAACTACCATAATAACTAGTATATAACATAATAGTGGATCCAACTATTATGTTGGATCCACTATGGACTGGACTCTCACAATATTATGTCAGACCCACTCGACATCCATTGCTTTCGGTCTCCCCTAGAGGGGGGGGTTACCCACATATGCGGTCCTCTCCAAGGTTTCTCATAGTCATTCACATCGACGTCCCACTGGGGTGAGTTTTTCCTTGCCCGTATGTGGGCTTTGTACCGAGGATGTCGTTGTGGCTTGTGCAGCCCTTTGAGACACTTGTGATTTAGGGCTGTATAAATAAACATTGATTGATTGATTGATTGATATCATGCAAAAGCACAGATTCCAACTATTGAAGTACTTTGTATAGTTGAAGACTTACGGTCATTTGAAAACATCACTAATAATAATAATGGATTAGATTTCGTATTGCGCTTTTCTATTAATTAGATACTTAAAGCGCTCACAGAGAAGTAGGAAGCCATCATTCATTCACACCTTGTGGTGGTAAGCTACATTCGTAGCCACAGCTGCCCTGGGGTGGACTGACGGAAGCCAGGCTGCCAGTTTGCGCCTACGCCCCCTCCGACCACCACATATCATTCATTCATCATTCATTCACCTACGCCCCCTCCGACCACCACCTATCATTCATTCACCTACGCCCCCCCCCGACCCTCTGGCTGCAAAGCATTGCACTTTCAAATACAACAATGAGTAGATGAGTGTTATGTGTGTGTATATGTGTAAATAAATGAACACTGAAATTCAAGTATTTATTTTATTTATATATATATATATATATATATATATATATATATATATATATATATATATATATATATATATATATAATAAAATGAATATATATATATAGCTAGAATTCACTGAAAGTCAAGTATTTCATACTATATATATATATATATATATATATATATATATATATATATATAGAAATATATATATACTTGACTTTCAGTGAAAGTCAAGTATTTCATATATATATATATATATATATATACTGTATATATATATATATATATATATATATATATATATATATGTATATATATATATATACATCCATCCATCCATCCATCCATCCATTTTCTACCGCTTATTCCCTTCGGGGTCGCGGGGGGCGCTGGAGCCTATCTCAGCTACAATCGGGCGGAAGGCGGGGTACACCCTGGACAAGTCGCCACCTCATCGCAGGGCCAACATATATATATTTCATATATATATATATATATATATATATATATACACATAACATTCATCTACTCATTGTTGTATTTGAAAAGCACAGCCTTTGAAGGAGCATAGGTGTGGGCAGCATCTGTGAAATTTAATTTGCAGGAAAGGAGTGAGTTAAGGGTTGAATTGTCCATCCTCGTTCTATTCTCTGTCACTATTTTTCTAACCATGCTGAACACCCTCTCTGATGATGCATTGCTGTGTGGCACGTACTAAAGTGCTTTCATCAAATGCACTAGAGTCTGGAATCTTCCATCTCTCCCTAGCATGGCCCAAAACCGGTCAATCCTTGCTTCCTGAGGAAGATCTTCACTGCCAAGCAATGTTCCCTCTAATTGTTCATGTGTGTGAGCAAACACAAAAAGTCCCTGAGCATTGAGTGGAGCACATGTGAGCAACATCACACATGGAAATACCAGCAGCACACCTGTCTCTAACCTATCTTTTATTATAATATAACATTTTCATGAGATTATTTAGTCATATTAGTGATTTGGCCCACTTGTAATGACAATAAAATACATCTTGTTTTTCATAAGCTATGGATTAATATTGTACAATATGTCTGGGTGGGGGTCCTGCTTTGGAAATCATTTCAGAGATCACATTTAAACATCCTCATGTTGCACAATGAAATGTAAGCATAGGATGAATTCCTGTAACTTTCTCTCGTAACAGCATTCCATGATTAATATCAATAAATTAACATTAATAATAAATGACAGTAGAATAAGCACATGTATGACTGAGGAGTCATAGTGTTTGACTTGTCTGACTTTTTGTGTGGCCATAAACGCACCAGTGGCTTAGTGCTATGCGTGTTGGTGACAGATGACAAGTTGCTTTGTACGGCAGGAAATGACTAGTTTTTCCAGATAGGAGTTTTTTACTCATGTTTTTGGTGTGGTTATGGCCCAATATAAACAGTTTTGCTCAATAAAGTGATCGATACAATTCCTGTCCTCGAAGCATCTCGATAGACGTTACAATTGAACGGTGTTGACGAACACCGTTAGGGCCGCTTGTTGTCACTGTCACTCAGAGTTACATTGCAAAATTACACACAATAAATGTGTTTATTTTGTTTAGAATTCAGGTGGATTTGATTTGGTGCGCGGCATATATTTGCTGTGCGCAGAGGACGCTTGAGCAGTGCGCAATTGCGCAGGCGCACACCTTAGAGGGAACGTTGTGCCAAGCACTTGGTAGTCCATTACTTCTTCCCGGAGGCTATCCAGGTCCAATCGCAGCTGCAGCTTGGAACTTACAAGCGGTTTTCGGGAGAGGCGCTGAATTTCGGGAGTCTCCCGGAAAATTCGGGAGGGTTGGCAAGTATGGCGATTTGGATGTCAAGAGGCGGGGAGCGAACCGGCAACCCTCAGGTTTCTGGCACGGCCGCTCTACCCACTACGCCATACCGCCCCACTACACATCATAATGGCAGCTACAGTTTCCATCTTACAGATGTAAAATGGTTATTTGGGAATGTCCGGCGGGCCAGATTGAAAAGCTTAACGGACCTTAATTTGCCCAGGTCTGCTCTATACATCAAGAGCACTGTAGTGGTTTTAGGAATTTGCTGCAAAAATGTTGTCCCCCAAGTTTTGAACTGAACTAAGGGGCCAGTTGGTCTACAGTCATTATTGCATTCTTTGTCTAATAGGCCAAAAATGATGCGAATTCTGCCTAGCAACAAGCGAGCGTGCAAATGTGTAGCATGGCAAGGAACCTTATTGAGACTCAATGGTTTTTCTCTAACAGTTTTGTACATTGCTAAATAGCAGAATTCCACTTTGCAAGATCTTACAAATGTTTTTTCCCACTTGGAAAATGTCAGCTGGTGGTGTGCTTCATCTACAGCATCTCTACTCATCCCTGACCCACATTCCAGGTGGACATCTTTATGGACATGGACAGCGGCGACCTGTCCGACTTTGTGGAAAACGTGGAGTGGGAGTGCCACGGAATGCCGGCCACCAAAAACGTCATCATGTACGGCTGTTGCTCCGACCCTTACCCCGACATCACCTACACCGTGCTGCTGCAGCGCCGCTCCTCCTTCTACATCTTCAACCTCCTCCTCCCGTGCTTCCTCATCTCCTTCTTGGCTCCTCTAGGCTTCTACCTGCCTGCAGACTCTGGGGAGAAGGTTTCCCTGGGGGTGACTGTGCTCCTCGCTCTCACGGTGTTCCAGCTCATGGTGGCCGAGAGTATGCCTCCCTCAGAGAGTGTGCCTCTTATAGGTAAAATATCACCCGCTTACAGTAAGCTTCCATCTTGACGTCTATATGCTGTATTTAGGAATTCTATAGCCATTTAAGAGTATGGCGTAAATGATACATTCAAGTAAGGTAAGCTACAAGTTACTCATGATTAAATGTAGGTCAGCTACAGGGGAAGTTATTGTCAGGTTTAAGCACCGAACTATCTATTAAACAGAACAAGAAGAAAAGAATCAGGCAGAGACAGATTTCAGTTTTGCTCATGAGGAGAACGAATGGAGCTGCACACTCAGTTACAGTCTCCCACCACACTCTGAGGAACAGCCCCCCTCCTTTATTCAGGAGTTCCCTAGTTACATGGCTGAGGCTGCTTCTAAAGGGAGGTGTCACATATTATGCAAGCAGCCCCAGTAGACACAATGCGTGATTATGGAAATGTGCTGAACCTCGTGATTTCGCCCTGTCTCTGCTTTGTCTGCCTGGAGTTGCCTTATCTTTGTTGAGGTACTTGAGGTCCGTCCTTGGCTTTTAGCAGGCTGAAAAACACAAACAGTGGCAACTCCTAACTTGCAGTGGAAGTTCTGTGCCTTTAAGCATAAGACTTGTGTGATAACTTATACTTAATATTCTAACAGCTATCACAGGAGAATTGTAGAAAGCTACACTAAAAGCTGCACCACAAAAGTAGCTCGCTACATTTAAGGTCTTCTTTGGGCCCACATGTATAATATTGCGGGTTTCCTGCACGTCATTTTCATCACTAAAACAAAAATCTAATCTGCGGGAGAAAATTCCTCTGCCATTTGCAAGTTTTTTTTTGTTTTTTTTTTGGAGTTTGCTTGAGGCATCCCTCTTTCTCTGACTCCATGTTATGATTTTGCTCTCGGGTTTTAATGACCCGCCTTATCTTGCCTCTGATTGGCCAGTCCGTAATGTTTCGCCCTAACCTTAGCCAATTGTGACTCATCATAGGAACACCAACCAATCATGGATGTTCTCCGTATGCATGGACGTTCTCATTCATCCAGGTCCTTGGATTTTCTCTGTCATTTTTGTGGCCTGGAGTCGCAGTCCATTTTCTCTTTGTAGCTTGTAGTTTTGATGTAAGCTACATGGCTCTAAAAATGGCTAAGCCACAGGAAAAGCTACTCGTTAAAAAAGTAGCTAAACTACTGGGAAATGTAGTTAAGCTACTTGTAGCTTGTTACTGCCTATATCTGTGTATATGCGAGTAAGCACAGAGATGGCCTACAAAACCTACAGTGTTTTAATAAATGTATTCTTAAAAACATTTTTTATACAAATTTATAATCAATTTTTGAAAATAATGAATTGTTTTAGAGTGGTAATAAATTTAAAAAATTGCGATTTGGATAATTATGATAATATAGTAATAAACTTTATTTTATGCTGCCCTTTTTTTTTGCTGCAGCTGTTACATATACTGTAATATTGTACATGGTCATTGGGATTTGTTATTGTGGAGGGGTGTGTGGTCCGCGGGCCTGCTGCAGAGAGGGGTGTGTAAGGACCGGCCTCGAAGCACAGCTGGCTGGTGATTGGATTACCCAGCTGGGGCTGATCATCCAATCACCTGCCATGCTTATTAGCAGCAGCCGGGCCGAGACACAATAGTTGGAGTTGGAGTGTGAGCCAGACAACCCACAAATGCGCCCCGAGACCACGCCGTAAGAGGGAGAGCAGCCGAAAGACTGAAAAGTTGCTGAAAAGAGTGCTGACCTGGCGCGTGTGCGCACAATACAAATATTATTGCACCTGACTACCGGGCTCTCAAGAAGGTCTGTCGTGATCAGGGGAACCCACAACATTTATATATTGTATATATAATATATCTGTATATATTATATACTGTATATAATATGTAAATATTACATATATGTTATATTTTATATTGCTACTATGGAACATTTTTAATCTACTTTATACTTTTTGTTTTCACCCTCTTTTTGTGCCCTTGTGTGTATTATCCTTTCCATCCTTTGTAACTGAGCTACTGTGTGGAGCAATTTCCCTTGTGGATCATTAAAGTTTGTCTAAGTCTATAATTATGATAATAATCATTATAATAATAATAACGGATAATGAAACAATAAATTGGTAAAATGCAAGACCATTAATAAATGGATATTATATTTTACAAATGGACTAATTTATTCTGAAAAATATATACATTTTGCATTTAAATTTATATTTTAATTATCAATGTTTTACAAATATTACATTTTGGTACCACAGCATTATCAATCAATCAATGTTGATTTATATAGCGCTAAATCACAAGTGTCTCAAAGGGCTGCACAAGCCACAACCACATTACCGATTTTTAGTAGTATATTTAGCAGTCTATGACCTCTTTTGTTATATTGTATGTGACTTTTATCAGCCTTAAATTCTTGTGCATGTTTATTTTATTTGTTTATTTCTTTTGAATAGTCCTCCATTGATGTTTTTGGTTCTCTGCCTACTTGTGTTCCTCAGGCAAGTACTACATCGCCACCATGACCATGGTCACAGCCTCCACATCTCTCACCATCTTCATCATGAACATCCACTTCTGTGGTCCCGAGGCCAAACCGGTCCCGCACTGGGCCAAAGTCCTCATCATTGACTACATGTCCAAGATCTTCTGTGTGTACGAGGTGGGCGAGAACTGTGCCTCCTCCTCGTCTTCATCTGCTCACCCGGTCCAGAAGGATGGCGCTCACAAGTACTTGGGCCCTCAGAGTCAAGCCAACGGCCAAGCTGGTGGAGAGAAACCACAGGGCCATAAGAGCCCCAGACCTCAGACCCCGAGACCGCAGCAACATCCCGGAATGAAGACTCAGCAGCACCACATCACCAGAGCAGAGAGGAGTCTCTTCTCCACCTTCCCGCTCGGGAAGTACGAAAACTCCACCGGGAAGATTCCAGCAGGGGACTGCTGCAAAGAAGACCGCAAGCTTCCTTGTTGCCCCGGTGACAAAACTCCTCTCTGCTGCCAAGAAGGCCAAAAACCTCCACCCCAAGGCTCCGTCGGAACGTTTGGCCCTTGTGTGTTCTGTCGCCACGGCAACGGCGACGCCAGGCTGGTGCGCAACGTGGAGTACATCGCAAATTGTTTCCGAGAGCAGAAGGCCACGTGCGCCAAGGGTGCCGAGTGGAAGAAGATCGCTAAAGTGATGGACAGGTTCTTCATGTGGATTTTCTTCATCATGGTGTTCCTCATGAGCATCCTCGTCATCGGGAAGGCCCCATGATCCATCTAGGGCTGCAGCTAACGATTATTTTTCTATCGATTAATCTATAGATTATTTTTTTCGATTAATCGGTTAATCTATAGATTATTTTTTCGATTAATCTATAGATTATTTTTCCTTTTACCGATTTTTTTTTAATTTAAAATGAAGAGGAAAAAATAAATGTAGGCCAGTTTTTTCAAAAGGCATGGCTTTTATTTACAAAAAAAAAAGTATGGCCACTCAGTCAACATTGACAACAACATGACAAAATATTCTGTAACAATGTAAACATTTAAAACTTTTAACATTTAACAAAATTAAAAGTAGCTTATTTGCTTTTTAATGTGCAAATATAAAAGTAAACATCCAGTGCAAATCTTAATATTCTGGAATAGTATAAGCATTTCAAAAGTAAAAGTATTGCTTATTTGCTAAAATGTGCAAAAATAAAGATAAACATCCAATACAAAAAAGTGTACAGTGTAAACATTTCAACAAAAGTAAAATTATTGCTTATTTTGCTTAATAACACAACAATGATAGTATGATTAAAGTGAAAGTTAATTGTTGGTTTGTACATAGTATATGTAACTGTTAATGTTGTAAAAGGTATTTGCACAACTAATTAACGTTAGCGTTTGTGACAGTCTTGTGCCGTGGGGTTCTTTCAGGACCGACAGACTGAACGCCAGACGGCTTTGCCAGGTTTACAATCTTTTAATTTTACACAAAGTCTTTTCTCTTCCAACTGCGCGGATCGCGCACCTGGGCACGATTGCGGCGTCGCTCCCGGCGCGCCCCGCCTCGCCGCTCGCTCGCCGCCGCCGCCTCTCCACAGCGTTAAAGAGGAGCGCATCTTTGTAAACACTGAACAGGCACGCCAAACGCGCCTCTCAGAGCGAAACGGTGCTTTAGTTTATGAATTTACAACGCAGATACAAATGACACATTCATGTTTTTGTGTAATAATGACAACGTATACGCACGCGGACGATTGACTTGTTGATGGTGATGGCAAGAACGCTGTCGGGGGTTTTCTTTTCAAATGTTCGTTCATAGCCGTTGTGCTGCTATGATAGGCCATTTCCGCTCGACACAGTGTGCATACAACAACATTATTAGGCCGTTTATTGAAATACTCCCACACTTTTGACGACTTTTGGCGTGCTTTTTTCCCCTCGCTCGCATCATCTGCTTTGCGCTCCGCCATGACAGTAAAGTCGACGCGTCGTTTCAGCCTTAGATCCATCCCTTCATTAGTTTGGCGCTTCTTCTGACTTCAATACTGTGCTAAAGTCTTTTGAAGGTCACCACTAATATTGTTGTTTTTTTCACAAACACTCATCACTAGTGGTTTTTTAACAGAAATTGGATGGATTTTAAGGTACTTTTTTCTTCACTTTCTTACTTTTTTCGTTTTATTTTTAAGTTACCGGTATTTTATACATTTTTTCTCTTTTTTTGAGCATATTCTTATGTATTTTTGTCCTAAATTAAGCATTTTAAGCATGAAAATTACTAAAGCAAATTAAAAAAGCAAAATACTACAGTAGTATTAGCCATTAGATCAGGAGGGTCCCCAAACTTTTTGACCTGGGGGCCCATTGGGTTGAAAAAATGTGTCCGGGTGCCGGGCTATAAATATATAAATATACACTGGGATTTCACCGAACCAAATCCTCTGAAGAGCAGGGAAACCTGTGGAACAGGCCTGTAGGGATGAAACAGCCTCCGTGTTTTTTCACGACCTAACAAATATATATATATATATATATATATATATATATATATATATATATATATATATATATATATATATATATATATATATATATATATATATATATATATATATATACATATATACAAACCCCGTTTCCATATGAGTTGGGAAATTGTGTTAGATGTAAATATAAACGGAATAAAATGATTTGCAAATCCTTTTCAACCCATATTCAGTTGAATATGCTACAAAGACAACATATTTGATGTTCAAACTGATAAAAAAAATTTTTTTTGCAAATAATCATTAACTTTAAAATTTGATGCCAGCAACACGTGACAAAGAAGTTGGGAAAGGTGGCAATAAATACTGATAAAGTTGAGGAATGCTCATCAAACACTTATTTGGAACATCCCACAGGTGAACAGGCTAATTGGGAACAGGTGGGTGCCATGATTGGGTATAAAAGTAGATTCCATGAAATGCTCAGTCATTCACAAACAAGGATGGGGCGAGGGTCACCACTTTGTCAACAAATGCGTGAGCAAATTGTTGAACAGTTTAAGAAAAACCTTTCTCAACCAGCTATTGCAAGGAATTTAGGGATTTCACCATCTACGGTCCGTAATATCATTTCACCATCTACGCTCCGTAATATCATCAAAGGGTTCAGAGAATCTGGAGAAATCACTGCACGTAAGCAGCTAAGCCCGTGACCTTCCATCCCTCAGGCTGCACTGCATCAACAAGCCACATCAGTGTGTAAAGGATATCACCACATGGGCTCAGGAACACTTCAGAAACCCACTGTCAGTAACTACAGTTGGTCGCTACATCTGTAAGTGCAAGTTAAAACTCTCCTATGCAAGGCAAAAACCGTTTATCAACAACACCCAGAAACGCCGTCGGCTTCGCTGGGCCTGAGCTCATCTAAGATGGACTGATGCAAAGTGGAAAAGTGTTCTGTGGTCTGACGAGTCCACATTTCAAATTGTTTTTGAGAACTGTGGACGTCGTGTCCTCCGGACCAAAGAGGAAAAGAACCATCCGGATTGTTATAGGCGCAAACTGTAAAAGGCAGCATGTGTGATGGTATGGGGGTGTATTAGTGCCCAAGACATGGGTAACTTACACATCTGTGAAGGTGCCATTAATGCTGAAAGGTACATACAGGTTTTGGAGCAACATATGTTGCCATCCAAGCAACGTTACCATGGACGCCCCTGCTTATTTCAGCAACACAATGCCAAGCCACGTGTTACATCAACGTGGCTTCATAGTAAAAAAGTGCGGGTACTAGACTGGCCTGCCTGTAGTCCAGACCTGTCTCCCATTGAAAATGTGTGGCGCATTATGAAGCCTAAAATAGCACAACGGAGACCCCCGGACTGTTGAACAACTTAAGCTGTACATCAAGCAAGAATGGGAAAGAATTCCACCTGAGAAGCTTAAAAAATGTGTCTCCTCAGTTCCCAAACGTTTACTGAGTGTTGTTAAAAGGAAAGTCCATGTAACACAGTGGTGAACATGCCCTTTCCCAACTAATTTGGCACGTGTTGCAGCCATGAAATTCTAAGTTAATTATTATTTGCAGAAAAAAAATAAAGTTTATGAGTTTGAACATCAAATATCTTGTCTTTGTAGTGCATTCAATTGAATATATATATATATATATATGATCTGTCTCATTACAGATTAGGCAAGCTGCCTTTTCCTTACACTGAACAAAAAAAAAGTAATATGTCCACTGATGTTTAAAAACTCTACATTCAGAGTCTATTTTACGTTTCCCCAACAATTTCACCATTTTTTCCCCTGGTGCACTAATTCAGTGCGGTGCGAGCATGATGACTTCACATTATCGATGGGAAAATGCATTTTTAGACAATATGATTTGGCTGAGCGGCTAGGAGACCCAGAGAGTAACAAGCGGTAGAAAATGCATTGATGGATGGGCTACAAAGGACAGATAAAAAAAAAAGATAATTAAAAAAAACAAAACTACGCGGTCTGTAGTTTGGAGGCCTCTTCATTAGATGAAAGAACGCATTATTCAGTATTGTGGCTCCTGATTGGCTCAGGCAGCATCCAGTCTCGCCTTTACGAGTCTAAAAGTGGCTATGTGGGTGCATTTCGTCTCTAGAGGACTCTCATGATGTCAAAAAAATATGTTTTGTTTATCTTCTAGCTATGAAAATGTTGGATTTTTAATCAATACATTCCCTTCCCAGAGCCAGAACCAATTAATAGTGATACACCATATTACTGTAGTGAAGTATTTGTAATTTCATCAGGCCTATGTTTAGTGCTTGTCGCACACAAATAGGGCAAATTACTATACATTTTTTTTATATTTAAATGCATTTTGGGGGATTCTCCTGTACCAGACAGGATTTCTAAGGCCTAAGACTTTTGCAGAGTACTGTATTTTGTCACGTTTTTTTTGGGGGGGGGGGGGGGGGGGGGATACTATCTTATATGAATCGTTCTATTTGCTTGTGTTTTGAAATGTAAATATTTAAACCTTAAAGATCAACATGAAAGGACTTGGTCTTTGTCAACACTTGTGCATAATTACCACCATCAAGTGTCACAACTCCCTCTCAAGCACGACGTTGATTTACAGCTCCTTCACCATGTAACCACTGAACACACACAAGAGTCTTTACAGCTCCTTCACCATGTAACCACTGAACACACACAAGAGTCTTTACAGCTCCTTCACCATGTAACCACTGAACACACACAAGAGGCTCTGCTGTCCAGTCCGGACGTGACCAAAGAGGCCAGCACCTCTTATTCACCAAAGTGAAATCAGATGCTTCGGTCTCTCAAAACACACTTGGGATTAGCTGATTTTTTTGTTCACCCCCTCCCTATCCAAAACCCCCCAGTGAATTGTTGATGAGCTGGCTTTGTTTGTTCACAGGAGGATGTAAGGTAATATGGAGCATCAATTATGGAACACACACACAGAATGACACACACTACTCCCAAATAACCAGGGTCAATACCAGCTGCTTGATGGGTAACACAACAATTTACCCAGGAAAAGTACACTTTGTTAGTGTTAAAATTAGGGCTGTCAAAATTAACGTGTCACAAAAAATATATCAGTCATGTATAATCGGCTGGTGCCAAAACCCCAAATATTTATACTCCAACACCAGGAGGGTGTGCCTCGCATGATCTCTGGAGAGGTAACAGTCTGGAGGACGTGCTAGCTGTTCTAAGTCGTGACCTGGGGTAAACCAACTCCTCTTCAACGTGGATGAAGACATCCTACGACCCACTGCCTGCTTCCCAATGGACTGGACTCTCACATTACCATGAATAATTCAATAACTGTAACCACTTGGCATCCATTGGTCAGATCTAGTCTTAGACTTAGATTGGTCAGATCTAGCCTTAGACTTAGAGTGGTCACATCTAGTCTTAGATTGGTCAGATGTAGTCTTCGACTTATATTGGGTCAGATCTAGTCATAGGTCAAATCTAGTCTTAGACTTAGATTAATCAGATCTAGTCTTAGACTTATATTGGTCAGCTGTAGTCTTTGACTTATATTGGTCAGATCTAGTCATAGGTCTAATCTAGTCTTAGACTTAGATTGGTCACATCTAGTCTTAGATTGGTCAGATGTAGTCTTCGACTTATATTGGGTCGGATCTAGTCAAAGGTCAAATCTAGTCTTAGACTTAGATTAATCAGATCTAGTCTTTGACTTATATTGGTCAGCTGTAGTCTTTGACTTATATTGGTCAGATCTAGTCATAGGTCTAATCTAGTCATAGACTTAGATTGGTCAGATCTAGTCTTAGACTTAGATTGGTCAGATATAGTCTTAGACTTAGATTGGTCAGATCTAGTCTAGCGGCTGGTGCCAAAACCCAAATATTTATACTCCAACACCAGGAGGGTGTGCCTCGCCTGATCTCTGGAGAGGTAACAGTCTGGAGGACACGCTAGCTGTTCTAAGTCGTGACCTGGGGTAAACTAACTCCTACGACGTGGATGAAGACATCCTACGACCCACTGCCTGCTTCCCAATGGACTGGACTCTCACATTACCATGAATAATTCAATAACTGTACCCACTTGGCATCCATTTCAGCCGGTCACCCAGGAGGCGAGTCCTCACATCCTCCTTCCCAAGGTTTCCTCCTTTCCCCCATCTTGGGCGTTTGGAGATTTTCCTTGCTGGGATGTGGGTTTCAGATCAGGGGGATGTTGCAGAGGTTCTTGCAGCCCTTCGAGGCACTCGCGATTAAGGGCTATATAAATGAACTTTGATGGATTGATTGATGTATAAACTCAGAATAATTAATTTCCCAGGCGTTCAATCGATCACAAGTGGACTGTTTGGTTTGTCTTAGAAGACGTTTTGTCTCTCATCCAAGTAGGCTTCATCAGTTCATGCTCATAGAATTAGATTGGTCAGATCTAGTCTTAGAATTGGATAAGTCAAATCTAGTCTCAGACTTAAATTGGTCAGATCTCGTCTCAGACTTAGATTGGTCCGATCTAGTCATAGACTTACATTGGTCAGATTTAGTCTAGGGGCTGGTGCCGAAACCCCAAATATTTATACTCCAACACCAGGAGGGTGTGCCTGGGCAGGGACGTTCCAGTCCTATCGTAGTGAGACAAACAACTGTTGAGATGCAAACAAGCAATCCTAACTGTCGACGCCAACAACAGTCGTTGAAATGTAAATTCCCCTCGTTAGCATTGAGGTGTTGAGTGGCAGAACGATCGCTGTGGATCGACTACGACCAATCCAAAAACAGTCGGATCACCCTTGTTAGCACCTCTCTCCCACATACAACACTGTCCTTTCAACCATTCATAAAAGACTCTGCAATTTAGCCCCCAACAAATAACAGGACTTAAACATTCTAGTCACAGATGCTCTTTTGTGCCATTTGTTTACAACTGAATGGAATACTAACATGGGTGATTCCATCTATTATTGGGCGGTTAGTGGCAATCGTTCTGCCATAAAAGACCTCAACACTAGCGAGGGGGAATTACACTTCGACTGTCAATGGCGTTGACAGTTAGGATAGCTTGTTTGCATCAAAACAGTTTTTTTGTCTCACTACGATAGGACAGAAATGCATTGCCCAGGCACGACTTAGAAGCATTTAAGTCCCATCTTAAAACTCATTTGTGTACTCTAGTCTTTAAATAGCCTCCCTTTTTAGCGGGGGCACAGGTCCGGTGGCCATGGATGAAGTGCTGGCTGTCCAGAGTCGGGACCCGGCGTGGACCTCTCGCCTGTGCATCGGTTGGGGACATCTCTGCGCTGCTGACCCGTCTCCGCTCGGGATGGTTTCCTGCTGGCCCCACTATGGACTGGACTTTCACTATTATGTTAGATCCACTATGGACTGGACTCTCACTATTATGTTAGATCCACTATGGACTGGACTTTCACACTATTATGTTAGATCCACTATGGACTGGACTTTCACTATTATGTTGGATCCACTGTGGACTGGACTTTCACTATTATGTTAGATCCACTATGGACTGGACTCTCACACTATTATGTTAGATCCACTATGGACTGGACTCTCACACTATTATGTTAGATCCGCTATGGACTGGACTCTCACTATTATGTTAGATCCACTATGGACTGGACTCTCACTATTATGTTAGATCCACTATGGACTGGACTCTCTCACTATTATGTTAGATCCACTATGGACTGGACTCTCACTATTATGTTAGATCCACTATGGACTGGACTCTCACTATTATGTTAGATCCACTATGGACTGGACTCTCACTATCATGTTAGATCCACTATGGACTGGACTTTCACAATATTATGTCAGACCCACTTGACATCCATTGCTTTCGGTCTCCCCTAGAGGGTGGGGTGGGGTGGGGTTATTCAAATATGTGGTCCTCTCCAAGGTTTCTCATAGTCATTCACCTCGACGTCCCACTGGGGTGAGTTTTTCCTTGCCCTTATGTGGGCTCTGTACCGAGGATGTCGTTGTGGCTTGTGCAGCCCTTTGAGACACTTGTGATTTAGGGCTATATAAATAAACATTGGCTGATTGATTGATTGATGAGAACAGCTAGCGTGTCCTCCAGACTGTTAGCTCTCCAGAGATCATGCCAGGCACACCGTCCTGAGTATAAATATTTGGGGTTTTGGCTACAGCCGCTCGACTAGATCTGACCAATCTAAGTCTAAGAGTAGATCTAACCAATCTACTGTAAGTCTAAGACTATATCAGATCAATCTAAGTCTATGACTAGATTTGACCTATGACTAGATCCGACCAAAATAAGTCTAAGACTCGATCTGTCATAAAAAAAACCAATCATGTGTGCTTACGGACTGTATCCCTGCAGACTGTATTGATATATATTGATATATAATGTAAGAACCTACCAGAATATTAATAACAGAAAGAAACAACCCTTTTGTGTGAATGAGTGTGAATGGGGGAGGGAGGTTTTTTGGGTTGGTGCACTAATTGTAAGTGTATCTTGTGTTTTTTATGTTGATTTAATTAAAAAAAAAAAAAATTGTATTTGTATTTTATTTTTTAAAAATTTTTTAATTCTTCTGCGGCCCGGTACCAATCGATCCACGGACTGGTACCGGGCCGCGGCCCGGTGGTTGGGGACCACTGGTATAATGCACATGTTCCTTGACTGCACTTAAATGTAGAATATATGTAGACTATATTTATATTATTCATATATTACACATTTTATATATCATGTATTATCTATATTATATTATTTATTATTATTATTGTGTATTGTGAGCGAATTGTGGTGCTGAATTTCCCCCAGCGATCAATAAAGTACTTTCTATTCTATTGTATAGCACTTTTCTACCTTCAAGGAACTCAAAGCGCTTTGAAACTATTTTCACATTCACCCATTCACACACACATTCACACACTGATGGAGGGAGCTGCCATGCAAGGTGCTAACCACCACCCATCAGGAGCAAGGGGGAAGTGTCTTGCTCAAGGACACAACGGACGTGACGAGGATGGTAGAAGGCGGCGATTGAACCAGGAACCCTCAGGTTGCTGGCACAGCCACTCTCCCAACCGCGCCATGCCGTCCCCTGTCTAAGACTAGATCTGACCAATCTAAGTCTATGATCATGAACTGATTACCGTATTTTCCGCACTATTAGCCGCACCTAAAAACCACAAATTTACTCAAAAGCTGACAGTGCGGCTTATAACCCGGTGCGCTTTATATATGGATTAATATTAAGATTCATTTTCATAAAGTTTAGGTCTCGCAACTACGGTAAACAGCCGCCATCTTTTTTCTTCTTCTACGGCAAGCAACCGCCAAGGTAAGCACCCGCCCCCATAGAACAGGAAGCACTTCTTCTTCTACTGTAAGCAACCACCCGCCCCCGTAGAAGAAGAAGAAGCGCGCGGATATTACGTTTCATTTCCTTTGTGTGTTTACATCTGTAAAGACCACAAAATGGCTCCTACTAAGCGACAGGTTTCCGGTTCATGAAAAGACGCAATCTCTCCATCCGC
The DNA here is from genome assembly GCF_033978685.3 of Nerophis lumbriciformis. Classification (NCBI taxonomy): domain Eukaryota; kingdom Metazoa; phylum Chordata; class Actinopteri; order Syngnathiformes; family Syngnathidae; genus Nerophis; species Nerophis lumbriciformis. Next base: position 410,613 of record NC_084582.2, on the reverse strand, counting down.
ACACGGACTACTATTTCACAGCAACTGCCTAAAGACTTTCAAGAAAAGCTGGCTACTTTCCGTGCATATTGTAAAAACAAGATAGCTGAAAAAAAGATCCGGCCAGAGAACATTATCAACATGGACGAGGTTCCACTGACTTTTGATATTCCTGTGAACCGCACTGTGGATACAACGGGAGCACGTACGGTGAATATTCGCACCACAGGGAATGAGAAGTCATCCTTCACTGTGGTTCTAGCTTGCCATGCTAATGGCCAGAAACTTCCACCCATGGTGATATTCAAAAGGAAGACCTTGCCAAAAGAGACCTTTCCAGCCGGCGTCATCATAAAAGCTAACTCGAAGGGATGGATGGATGAAGAAAAGATGAGCGAGTGGTTAAGGTAAGTTTACGCGAAGAGGCCGGGTGGCTTTTTTCACGCAGCTCCGTCCATGTTGATATACGACTCCATGCGCGCCCACATCACGCTGGTTTTTAATATATTATTAAAGTTTGACTGACCTATCTGACTGTTTTTTGACATTCCCTTTAGCGCAGTTAGATGCGGCTTATAACACGGGGCGGCTTATAGGTGGACAAAGTTTTGAAATATGCCGTTCATTGAAGGCGCGGCTTATAACCCAGGGCGGCTTATGGTGCGGAAAATACGGTAAGTCTATTTGGGGCGGTATAGCTCGGTTGGTAGAGTGGCCGTGCCAGCAACTTGAGGGTTCCAGGTTCGATCCCCGCTTCCGCCATCCTAGTCACTGCCGTTGTGTCCTTGGGCAAGACACTTTACCCACCTGCTCCCAGTGCCACCCACACTGCTTTAAATGTAACTTAGATATTGGCTTTCACTATGTAAAGTGCTTTGAGTCACTAGAGAAAAGCGCTATATAAATATAATTCACTTATCTTCACTACTTGGATGAGAGGCTTCAGTAGTGTGTGTGAGAGAAAAAAATGTCAGTTGTTTATGTGAGAGCTTTTCAGTAGTGTATGTAAGAGGTAATTCTGAATAACGTCCCTAACGGCCCCTCATACGCAGGGGCGCCGAAAAGGGGGTGTAAAGGAGACAGATTCTAGGGGCCCATGATGGAGGGGGCCCAGAGAGGCCCCTAATGATGATGAAATTATAATACAGAAAAAATAATGACACTGTGTTGGGGGCCCTGTAAAGATTATTTTCATGGGGCCCAAAATCCCTAGCGGTGCCCCTGCTCATACGAAACGTCTTCTCAGACAAACCAAACAGTCCCGTTGTGATGGATTGAACGCCCTGAGATGACAAAGACCTGATGAATGACAACATCCACAGACAAGTCAGATTAATTCAACATGAACAAATGATCTTGTATGACATTTAGACAATACAATTGCATTTATTTCAAAAATATTGGTGCGTTCTTGAAGCGATTTCCTGTGATTAAACTGAAATCAGATCTGTGATTAAGCTGACTGAAAAATATATAATACATAGAAAATGCATTTTTTCTAAAATATTAGGCCACTTCAAATATAATTCACATTTGTTTTATGTTTCTTATAGAAAAAACATACTGTATTATTATGGATATAAATTATTGTATAAAACGATTTATTATACACTTCATATCATTTCATGTTAATTTGCACTTAGAAATTCTATTTTCTGTCAATAATATGTAAACATAACATTTCACTGCTACTACTTTTTCAAACCATATGTGACTTAAAAAGTCCAAGTGCAATCAAAGCACTTTCTACTTCCTGTTTTTTTTATTTTTTTTATTTGTCGTAGAACTATTTTGAAATATTTTTTACAGATTATTTTCAAGAAATATTTACAATATGTATGTTTTAGTAAAATACATGGTACACCTGCATCACATTCAACTTCATTAATGTCCTGACCTTTATTTAACAGCAGAGAGCGCTGTAGTGCCACATCCCACTTAGTGTTAATGGTGGGCGGCCTCGGCAGTGTACTTAAAGGCCTACTGAAAGCCACTACTAGCGACCACGCAGTCTGATAGTTGATATATCAATGATGAAATCTTAACATTGCAACACATGCCAATACGGCCGGGTTAGCTTACTAAAGTCCACCCATCCATCCATCTTCTTCCGCTTATCCGAGGTCGGGTCGCGGGGGCAGCAGCTTAAGCAGAGAAGCCCAGACTTCCCTCTCCCCAGACACTTCGTCCAGCTCCTCCCGGGGGATCCCGAGGCGTTCCCAGGCCAGCCAGGAGAGATAGTCTTCCCAGCGTGTCCTGGGTCTTCCCCGTGGCCTCCTACCGGTCGGACGTGCCCGAAACACCTTCCTAGGGAGGCGTTCGGGTGGCATCCTGACCAGATGCCCGAACCACCTCATCTGGCTCCTCTCCATGTGGAGAAGCAGCGGCTTTACTTTGAGCTCCCCCCGAATGACAGAGCTTCTCACCCTATCTCTAAGGGAGAGCCCCGCCACTCGGCGGAGGAAACTCATTTCGGCCACTTGTACCCGTGATCTTGTCCTTTCGGTCATGACCCAAAGCTCATGACCATAGGTGAGGATGGGAACGTAGATCGACCGGTAAATCGAGAGCTTTGCCTTCCGGCTCAGCTCCTTCTTCACCACAACGGATCGATACAGCGTCCGCATTACTGAAGACGCCCCACCGATCCGCCTGTCGATCTCACAATCCACTCTTCCCCCACTCGTGAACAAGACCCCGAGGTACTTGAACTCTTCCACTTGGGGCAAGATCTCCTCCCCAACCCGGAGATGGCACTCCACCCTTTTCCGGGAGAGAACCATGGACTCGGACTTGGAGGTGCTGATTCCCATCCCAGTCGCTTCACACTCGGCTGCGAACCGATCCAGTGAGAGCTGAAGATCTTGGCCGGAGGAAGCCATCAGGACCACATCATCTGCAAACAGCAGAGACCTAATCCTGCAGCCACCAAACCAGATCCCCTCAACGCCTTGACTGCGCCTAGAAATTCTGTCCATAAAGGTTATGAACAGAATGAGTGACAAAGGGCAGCCTTGGCGGAGTCCAACCCTCACTGGAAACGTGTCCGACTTACTGCCGGCAATGCGGACCAAGCTCTGACACTGATCATACAGGGAGTGGACTGCCACAATCAGACAGTCCGATACCCCATACTCTCTGAGCACTCCCCACAGGACTTCCCGGGGTACACGGTCGAATGCCTTCTCCAAGTCCACAAAGCACATGTAGACTGGTTGGGCAAACTCCCATGCACCCTCAAGGACCCTGCCGAGAGTATAGAGCTGGTCCACAGTTCCACGACCAGGACGAAAACCACACTGTTCCTCCTGAATCCGAGGTTCGACTATCCGGCGTAGCCTCCTCTCCAGTACACCTGAATAGACCTTACTTACTAAAGTGCAATTTTAAATTTTGCGCGAAATATCCTGCTGAAAACGTCTCGGTATGATGACGTCAGCGCGTGATGTCGCGGATTGTGGAGGACATTTTGAGACAGCATGATGGCCAGCTATTAAGTCGTCTGTTTTCATGGCAAAATTCCACAGTGTTCTGAACATCTGTGTTGGTGAATCTTTTGCAATTTGTTCAATGAACAATGGAGACAGCAAAGAAGAAAGCTGTAGGTGGGAAGCGGTGTATTGCGGCAGGTGTTGTGCCGGATAACGCACACCCGCTGTAGAATGCACCCCCTGACAGTTGTGCCGGATAACACAGCCGGTGTTTCATTGTTTACATTCCTGAAAGATGACAGTCAAGCTTTACCATTGGCCTGTGGAGAACTGGGACAACAGAGACTCTTACCAGGAGGACTTTGAGTTAGATGCGCAGACATGGTGCCGTGAGTACGCATGCAGCTGTGGCTTCCAAACATTTGATCGCTTGCCCGTACGTGCGTGCCGCTATGTGCATGTCACGTACGTAACTTTGGGGACTTTGGGGAAATATATGTGCTGTGTGAACTTTGGGGAGGTGAACGGTACTTTGGGCTGTGGGATTGAGTGTGTTGTGCAGGTGTTTGAGTTGTATTGGCGGGTTATATGGATGGGAGGGGGGAGGTGTTTGTTATGCGGGATTAATTTGTGGCATATTCAATATAAGCCTGGTTGTGTTGTGGCTAATAGAGTATATATATGTCTTGTGTTTATTTACTGTTTTAGTCATTCCCAGCTGAATATCAGGTCCCACCCGCCTCTCACAGCATCTTCCCTATCTGAATCGCTCCCACTGCCCTCTAGTTCTTCACTCTCACTTTCCTCATCCACGAATCTTTCATCCTCGCTCAAATTAATGGGGAAATCGTCGCTTTCTCGGTCCGAATCGCTCTCGCTGCTGGTGGCCATGATTGTAAACAATGTGCAGATGTGAGGAGCTCCACAACCTGTGACGTCACGCTACTCGTCTGCTACTTCCGCTACAGGCAAAGCTTTTTCATCAGCGACCAAAAGTTGCGAACTTTATCGTCGATGTTCTCTACTAAATCCTTTCAGCAAAAATATGGCAATATCGCGAAATGATCAAGTATGACACATAGAATGGACCTGCTATCCCCGTTTAAATAAGAAAATCGCATTTCAGTAGGCCTTTAAGTCGCATGTTCTTTAACAGGGATGCATCAGAATACAGTGTGAAGCGACTGGGATGAGAATCAGCACCTCCACGTCCGAGTCCATGGTTCTCGCCCGGAAAAGGGTGGAGTGCCATCTCCGGGTTGGGGAGGAGATCTTGCCCCAAGTGGAGGAGTTCAAGTACCTCGGAGTCTTGTTCACGAGTGGGGGAAGAGTGGATCGTGAGATCGACAGTTGGATCGGTGCGGCGTCTTCAGTAATGCGGACGCTGTATCGATCCGTTGTGGTGAAGAAGGAGCTGAGCCGGAAGGCAAAGCTCTCGATTCACCGGTCGATCTACGTTCCCATCCTCACCTATGGTCATGAGCTTTGGGTCATGACCGAAAGTGTTGCGGCACAAGCACGCTCTTTGCTTCCCTCTTCTGCTGGAGCACTCAGAGGCTCTGCTGTGAGCACCAGACACGCCCCTGCGCTCGTCACGCAGACCGCGCCCACACTCCGCCGCAGCTGGAGACAATCTACAAACAACACACCTGGCTTTGATGAGGGACAACAGTATAAAGAGCCCCGACGCTGATTCCTCGTCGTCGGAACGTCACTCTGCTCGCAGTAAGCTTCACGTATCTGACTTCCCTCCAGCTCTCGCTCGTTTTTGCCTATTTCCTTGTGCCTCTTTTTCTGATCCCAGTGTTGTCTTTCGTTTCCCCACAGTGCTCGTGTATCAGCCTTGTTGTATCCACCGCTGCCATATTTCCCTCCTGGACTCTGCTTGCCTCCCCGATCCTTGACCCAGTTTTGGACTTCCGGATTTCGCCCTCCCGCTCTCGACCCCGCTTGGATATTGGACTCTCTCTTGGATCACCCCTTTGGACTTGGACGCTTTTCATTCAACACGCACCTCAACAAACCTTACGGTATTCATATGGTTAAATTCACACACATAGTTTCTCATGCAAACACATAGTAGCATACACACCCCATTCACTCATCAAGCACACAATAAACCTGTTGAGCTTGATATTCTGTTGTCGTGCCGTCTCCTTCCCCAGTTCGACATAACAGAAAGGACAAGATCACGGCTACAATCAGCTGAAATGAGTTTCCTCCGCCGGGTGGCGGGTCTCTCCCTTAGAGATAGGGTGAGAAGCTCTGCCATCCGGGAGGAGCTCAAAGTAAAGCCGCTGCTCCTCCACATCGAGAGGAGCCAGATGAGGTGGTTCGGGCATCTGGTCAGGATGCCACCCGAACGCCTCCCTCGGGAGGTGTTTAGGGCACGTCCGACCGGTAGGAGGCCACGGGGAAGACCCAGGACACGTTGGGAAGACTATGTCTCCCGGCTGGCCTGAGAACGCCTCGGGGTCCCACAGGAAGAGCTGGACGAAGTGGCTGGGGAGAGGGAAGTCTGGGCTTCCCTGCTTAGGCTGCTGCCCCCGCGACCCGACCTCGGATAAGCGGAAGAAGATGGATGGATGGATGGATGGATATATATATACATATATATATATATATATATACATACTTTCAACCTGAGAAATAACAGCTACCAACCATTCACGAAACCCAACACAACACTCCAATACGTGCACCATGACAGCAACCACCCACCCACCACCACTAAAAGAATACCTACCGGAATCAATACAAGGCTATCGATGCTGTCATCTAGCAAAGCTGAATTTGACCAAGCAACCCCCCCGTACCAAAAAGCCCTTGATGAAAGCGGATACAATTTCACCCTCACCTATGAACCCACGCCAGGAAACCAGCCAAAAAAGAACAGAAAACGAAACGACATCATCTGGTACAACCCCCCATACAGCAAAAACGTCTCAACTAACATTGGACACAAATTCCTCAATCTGATTGACAAACACTTTCCCAAAGACAAAAACCCTAAGAAAAGTATTCAACAAGAACAACATTAAATTGAGCCACAGCTGCATGAACAATATACGACAAATCATCTCAAACCACAACAAAACAATTGCAAATGAGCCGTCGGCCCCCAGACAGAGCGACTCCAAAACCAACAAAGGATGTAACTGCCGAAAGAAACCTGATTGCCCTCTCAACGGGGGGTGCTTACAAACATCAGTTGTCTACCAATCTAAGGTAATACGCAAGGACATTAACACATCCGACACATATGTAGGATTAACCGAGGGAGAATTCAAAACCAGATGGAACAATCACAAGGCTTCTTTCAGGAACAAAAACCTGCGAAATACCACAGAACTCAGCAAACACATTTGGGACCTCAAAGACAATAATGTTGAATATTCAATAACATGGCAAATTCTTGCATTCAGCACACCTTACAATAGTGGTAATAAAAGATGCAACCTATGCTTGAAAGAGAAACTGTTTATTATTTACCGTCCAGACCTGTCATCCCTCAACAAGCGCAGCGAAATTGTAACAGCATGCCGCCATAGACGGAAGCACCTCCTAGGTAACACATGAGCCAATCACCACGCCCCTACGCCAGCCTGTACCCACCCACTCTGTGCCCTATATAAACCATGGTATGCGAATGCTCCCATTAAAATCTCCTGATGATTGAGGGTACCCCCCCTCATGAAACAGGCCTGTAGAGATGAAATAGTCTTGTGATTTTTTTCCCACACATACATATATATATATATATATATATATATATATATAGTTAGAATTCACTGAAAGTCAAGTATTTCTTATATATACATATATATATATGAAATACTTGACTTGGTGAATTCTAGCTGTAAATATACTCCTCCCCTCTTAACCACGTCCTCACCCCGACCACGCCCCCCCACCTCCCGAAATCGGAGGTCTCAAGGTTGGCAAGTATAGTCCTATTATACACAAGTAGTTGTATTTACGCATGGACAATTGGTTCAAAAAAAGCTAACATTAGTGTATGAAATATTGCCCAAAATATGAATACATAACTTTTAGAACTCTGATACAGAACAAAAAAACCCTGCTTTTCATTTGTGTAAACTCCAGTCCATCTGTGACCATGTGCTCCATGATTTGACTTATTACTGCTGTTAGTGTGCAGCACAGTGGCACAGGGGTTAGTGTGTCTGCCTCACAATACGAAGGTCCTGGGTTCGATCCTGCACTCGGGATCTTTTCTGTGTGGAGTTTGCATGTTCTCCCTGTGACTGCGTGGGTTCCCTCCGGGTACTCCGGCTTCCTCCCACCTCCAAAGACATGCACCTGGGGATAGGCCCCTCCCACCTCCAAAGACATACACCTGGGGATAGGCCCCTCCCACCCCCAAAGACATGCACCTGGAGATAGGTTGATTGGCAACGGGGGCGGTATAGCTGGGTTGGTAGAGTGGCCATGCCAGCAACTTGAGGGTTCCAGGTTCGATCCAAGCTTCCGCCATCCTAGTCACTGCCGTTGTGTCCTTGGGCAAGACACTTTACCCACCTGCTCCCAGTGCCACCCACACTGCTTTAAATGTAACTTAGATATTGGCTTTCACTATGTAAAGTGCTTTGAGTCACTAGAGAAAAGCGCTAAATAAATATAATTCACTTCACAACACTAAATGGTCCCTAGTGTGTGAATGTTGTCTATCTGTGTTGGCCCTGTGATGAGGTGGTGACTTGTCCAGGGTGTACACCGCCTTCCGCCCAAATGTAGCTGAGATAGGCTCCAGCACCACCCGCAACTCAGAAAGGGACAAGCGGTAGAAAAAGGATGGATGTATGGACTGCTGTTAGTGCGATTGGTCGGTATGATGCAGGCTCATTTGCTGCTTTACTGTATCGTATATCCTTGCTTGAAACCAGCCCTTATGCTCGATACTGCCCGATTTCTCTTGCTTATTTTCAGCATAACTAGTTGTGTCATGGGCAGCACGGTGTAACAGGGGTTAGTGCATGTGCCTCACAATACGAAGGTCCTTTGTTCAATCCCGGGCTCGGGATCTTTCTGTGTGGGGTTTGCATGTTCTCCCTGTGACTGCGTGGGTTCCCTCCGGGTACTCCGGCTTCCTCCCACCGCCAAAAAAACCATGCACCTGGGGATAGACCCCTCCCACCTCCAAAGACATGCACCTGGGGATAGGTTGATTGGCAACACTAAATGGTCCCTAGTGTGTGAATGTGAGTGTGAATGTTGTCTGTCTATCTCTGTTGGCCCTGCGATGAGGTAGCGACTTGTCCAGGGTGTATCCCGCCTTCCACCCGAATGCAGCTGAGATAGGCTCCAGCACCCCCAGCGACCCCAAAAGGGACAAGCGGTAGAAAATGGATGGATGGATGGATAGTTGTGTCATTTGAAATAAGTGAACTTTTTGATATTGATCCCCTACTGACTGCCCTGGAGATTCTTACCTGTTTTGACCGAGATGACGATCCTGACGAGTCCTCTTAAAGGACTGATGTTAACTTTTTTTTACTTCTTCCCTTCGTAGCCAAAAATGTAATCATCCCCTAACAAATTGTGGTGTGAATCCTGTGCAGGTGCCGAGAACTTTCCTATCATTACTGCTTTTTTCCCTGTGACTGCTACTAAGAGTGTAGAACGCATTAAGTATGTTTTTTATAATCTGTTGAGAATGACCAACCTGACACGTGATGCTGTTGAGGGACTTGCTGAACAGCTTGCCCTGACTTCCCTTATGGCCATCAGGAACCGAATAGCCATTGACTGCATCCTAGCCAAGGAAGAAGGTGCATATGCAAGGTTTGGTGACCAATGCTGAACCTTCATGCCTAACAGTATTGCCCCCGATGGCTCGGTCTGGAGGGCCTTAGAAGGCATCTGAGCCCTGTCCAAAGAACTTATTGAAGTATCTGGTGTCTCTGACCCCTTTAAAGATTGGCACCACAACATCTTCAGCAGGTGGTCTGACCTAATTAAGTCTGCCCTGGTCTCCATTTGAGTTTTCTTGGCTATTATAGCTCCATGCGGATGCTTCATTGCCCCTTGTGCTAGGTCCCTATGCACCCGCATCATTGCTAGGGCTGTTGAGGACCAACCCCACCTTATTTCTAGGCTTGCTATTTCACTGAAGGGACTCAAGCACAGTAGTGACATTTGTGATGTTTTGAAGAAGCAGCTGTGTTCCTTTCTGGCCGAGAGGGGCTGTTTTTGCTCTACATAAGCGGACTCTTTTTGTTTGGATTTAGACCTTGCTTGTTGATGCTATGGTTGCATTGTAAGGCCTGGTCTCCTAGCGATTCAGTTAAACGTGGTATTGTACCATTCTGTCTCTGGGGTCCTTTTTACTCAACATACATGTCATCCAAAAGAATTTGGGATTGACCAGTGTGTTTTATTCCCTGAGAGGAAAACTGGCCGCACGCACCAGTACCCGCCACCAGCAGAGGTGTTCTTCTGTTTCCCAGCAGCGTGATCGCCATCAGATCTGACTGTCTCTTGTCCTGCATCGTTTTGGTCTTCTTGGAGGCCCAGATGCCGGTGCCCAGCACCAGCAGGTAGAAGAGCACCATCACAAAACTCACACTCATCGTGCTCCGAGGGAATGATAAACCACCCTCGCACACACACTTTATTTCTGCATGAATTTTTTTATTTGAGCAATTGTTTTCTGCAGGAGCTGTAAATGATAGCTCCGAAGTAAACACATAAGATGAACTGGTTTCTGTATAAATAGAAATAAAATCAATATGTAAAAGCATCCATTTTTTTTGCCATTTTTATATGATTAAGATAATTTGTAATACAAATACAGTCATGTTAAGTTAATTCAGTTCCTGCAGTTATACTAATGTTTGGTATTTCGTAATTGCTTCTCCAGGCTTTTTTTTTTGCCCTACTAGAATATGACAACGCATTGAAGCGCTTCACTGTGACAATACGGTGGAAGACGAAGAAAGACCAGGGTGTTGTTTTCATTCTTGTTAATAAGGATACGATTATGCAGAAGTGTACTTATAACACTTTTATAGCCAAATGGTAGTGAGTGAGGGGGGCACAAATGATGTTCTTCTTCTATAATTGAGAAGCACTGAATTAAGCTGGAGTGTACCCAACCTCTTGTCTGAAGTCAGCTGGGATAGGCCTTAGCTTACCTGTGGTTGTGACAGTAATGAGCATACTTGCCAACCCTCCCGATTTTCCCTCAATAGTCCCAAATTTCATTGCACCCCCCGAAAATCTCCCGGGGCCACCATTCTCACGAATTTCTCCCGATTTCCACCCGGACAACAATATTGCTACACCATCCTTCACTAGGGATGATGTTCGAAAACTAGCTAGCACAACAGTAAAAGCCAACTTCTCTTGCCTCGTTATGCGTATCGATTCGCTACCGTGCTGGTCCCCTTCTTCTCCACAGTGTGCTTCACCGGGATGTCGAAAGTGAGCGGCACCTTGTCCATGTTGGTGATGTGTTTGTCGGCAATTTTTGTATTTACAACGCACATAGCAGCACTATATGCTCACTGGGGGCGTGCCTTAAGCATCCTCTCTCACCTGAAACCTTCACTCTTTAACGGCCGCATGCTGTCCTCAGTCACGTCCGCTTTTTCTCCATATAACAGTCATATAACATCTATGGCTGTTGGAACTCAGTGCACACACAACAACCTATCTGGATTTGATAACAGATTTGATAAGGAATTGGTTCGATAAGAGGATTCAATAATGGCATCGACATTGATAATTTCTTAACGAACATCATCCCTATCCTATATATATGTATATATATATGCCCTCTCAACGGGGGGTGCTTACAAACATCAGTTGTCTACCAATCTAAAGTAACACGCAAGGACATTAACACATCCGACACATATGTAGGATTAACCGAGGGAGAGTTCAAAACCAGATGGAACAATCACAAGGCTTCTTTCAGAAACAAAAACCTGCGAAATACCACAGAACTCAGCAAACACATTTGGGACCTCAAAGACAATAATGTTGAATATTCAATAACATGGCAAATTCTTGCATCCAGCACACCTTACAATAGTGGTAATAAAAGATGCAACCTATGCTTGAAAGAGAAACTGTTTATTATTTACCGTCCAGACCTGTCATCCCTCAACAAGCGCAGCGAAATTGTAACAGCATGCCGCCACAGACGGAAACACCTCCTAGGTAACACATGAGCCAATCACCACGCCCCTACGCCAGCCTGTACCCACCCACTCTGTGCCCTATATAAACCATGGTATGTGAATGCTCCCATTAAAATCTCCTGATGATTGAGGGAACCCCCTCATGAAACAGGCCTGTAGAGATGAAATAGTCTTGTGATTTTTTTTCCCCACACATACATATATTGCGCTCTACTACGGTATCGAGCACTATTTTTTGGATAACCTTATTAAGACATATATATATATATATATATATATATATATATATATATATATATATATATATATATATATATATATATATATATATATTAGAGATGCGCGGTTTGCGGACACAACCGCGGAGTCCGCGGATTATCCGCGGTTCGGGCGGTTGAAATAAAAAAAAAATTAGATTTTAAATAGATTCAGGCGGGTGGCAGTTAAACCAATTGGGAAATATATATACATAGTTAAATGTTGTTACCCACATACGAAAAACGAGCAGGCACCTGCAGCATATGCCACAACAGAAGAAGAAAAAAAAAAGAGATGGACACTTTTACGGAGCGGAGAAGGGACGCCTCGCCGGGGTCCGGGACCAAGGCCCCTTCCCCCGAGAGGGCCCCACCGGGAGCCGTAGCTGAGGCGATCCGCGAGAAGGGCCCGACGCACGTCCAGGGTCACCACCGCGCCCACCGCACCGACACCCCGCCTCGTCCGCCTTCGCCGCGGCCGGCGTCACGCGCAGCAGGTAAGCAGCTTACCTGCCCGCCACCCCCGTGGCCGGGGGCTCGTAACAGGGGTCACTCCGCGCGCTCCGCCCGCGCAGCTTACCTGCGCTCATCAGACCTCAGAAAAGGTGTTGGTTGATATAGACAGCAGGACGGTGGCCATGGAAGTCGGAACCCGCTAAGGAGTGTGTAACAACCCACCTGCCGAATCAACTAGCCCTGAAAATGGATGGCGCTGGAGCGTCGGGCCCATACCCGGCCGTCGCCGGCAGCGAGAGCCGCGAGAGCTAGGCCGCGACGAGTAGGATTGCTCCACCCGGGCTCGCGCCCGAGGCTTCAGCGCGCACCGCGGGTGCGAGGGACATCGCACCTCCACGCGCTTGGAGGTGCGCTCAGCGCGGCTCCCAGATGATTGCTGCATTGGATCAGTCTCCTTTCTTTAACAGGCAAAAGCTTTAATAACCTCACTAATGCCTTGCATCGTCTATATTAGATATATAACAACGGGCGGGTGCGGTGTTGATTAAATTTTAATTCGGGTGGATGCGGATGTTTGACGACTTTTATGATGCGGTTGCGGATGAAATAATTGCCTATCCGCGCATCTCTAATATATATATATATATATATATACAGGTAAAAGCCAGTAAATTAGAATATTTTGAAAAACTTGATTTATTTCAGTAATTGCATTCAAAAGGTGTAACTTGTACATTATATTTATTCATTGCACACAGACTGATGCATTCAAATGTTTATTTCATTTCATTTTGATGATTTGAAGTGGCAACAAATGAAAATCCAAAATTCCGTGTGTCACAAAATTAGAATATTACTTAAGGCTAATACAAAAAAGGGATTTTTAGAAATGTTGGCCAACTGAAAAGTATGAAAATGAAAAATATGAGCATGTACAATACTCAATACTTGGTTGGAGCTCCTTTTGCCTCAATTACTGCGTTAATGCGGCGTGGCATGGAGTCGATGAGTTTCTGGCACTGCTCAGGTGTTATGAGAGCCCAGGTTGCTCTGATAGTGGCCTTCAACTCTTCTGCGTTTTTGGGTCTGGCATTCTGCATCTTCCTTTTCACAATACCCCACAGATTTTCTATGGGGCTAAGGTCAGGGGAGTTGGCGGGCCAATTTAGAACAGAAATACCATGGTCCGTAAACCAGGCACGGGTAGATTTTGCGCTATGTGCAGGCGCCAAGTCCTGTTGGAACTTGAAATCTCCATCTCCATAGAGCAGGTCAGCAGCAGGAAGCATGAAGTGCTCTAAAACTTGCTGGTAGACGGCTGCGATGACCCTGGATCTCAGGAAACAGAGTGGACCGACACCAGCAGATGACATGGCACCCCAAACCATCACTGATGGTGGAAACTTTACACTAGACTTCAGGCAACGTGGATCCTGTGCCTCTCCTGTCTTCCTCCAGACTCTGGGACCTCGATTTCCAAAGGAAATGCAAAATTTGCATGGTTGGGTGATGGTTTGGGGTGCCATGTCATCTGCTGGTGTCGGTCCACTCTGTTTCCTGAGATCCAGGGTCAACGCAGCCGTCTACCAGCAAGTTTTAGAGCACTTCATGCTTCCTGCTGCTGACCTGCTCTATGGAGATGGAGATTTCAAGTTCCAACAGGACTTGGCGCCTGCACACAGCGCAAAATCTACCCGTGCCTGGTTTACGGACCATGGTATTTCTGTTCTAAATTGGCCTGCCAACTCCCCTGACCTTAGCCCCATAGAAAATCTGTGGGGTATTGTGAAAAGGAAGATGCAGAATGCCAGACCCAAAAACGCAGAAGAGTTGAAGGCCACTATCAGAGCAACCTGGGCTCTCATAACACCTGAGCAGTGCCAGAAACTCATCGACTCCATGCCACGCCGCATTAACGCAGTAATTGAGGCAAAAGGAGCTCCAACCAAGTATTGAGTATTGTACATGCTCATATTTTTCATTTTCATACTTTTCAGTTGGCCAACATTTCTAAAAATCCCTTTTTTGTATTAGCCTTAAGTAATATTCTAATTTTGTGACACACGGAATTTTGGATTTTCATTTCTGGCCACTTCAAATCATCAAAATTAAATGAAATAAACATTTGAATGCATCAGTCTGTGTGCAATGAATAAATATAATGTACAAGTTACACCTTTTGAATGCAATTACTGAAATAAATCAAGTTTTTCAAAATATTCTAATTTACTGGCTTTTACCTGTATATATATATATATATATATATATATATATATATATATATATATATATATATATATATATATATATATATATATATATATATATATATATACATATATGTGTGTATTGGTGGTAGCGGGGGTGTACTGTATATTGTAGCCTGGAAGAGTTAGGGATGCAATGGATTCTGGGTATTTGTTCTGTTGTGTTTATGTTGTGTTACGGTGCGGATGTTCTCCCGAAATGTGTTTGTCATTCTTGTTTGGTGTGGGTTCACAGTGTGGTGCATATTTGTAACAGTGTTAAACTTGTTTATACACCCACCCTCAGTGTGACCTGTATGGCTGTTGATCAAGTATGCCTTGCAGTCACTTTCGTGTGTATGCAGAAGCCGCATTGAGTTGTGCATAAGATTGAATAATGTATTGAATAATAAAAACAAAGTATTGTCTGCCGCATTGAGTTGTGCATAAGATTGAATGATGTATTGAATAATAAAGATTGAATAATGTATTGAATAATAAAGACAAAGTATTGTCTGCCGCATTGAGTTGTGCATAAGATTGAATGATGTATTGAATAATAAAGATTGAATAATGTATTGAATAATAAAGACAAAGTATTGTCTGCCGCATTGCTTTGGCGGCGCCGAGCACTCTGCGCACGCGCACTGGCACTCTCCACAGGCGCACGAACCAAACATGGCGGCGGCCGTCGACAGTGTTGTGAAAGTGTAAGTTTGCCTTTTTTATTTCCTTCATGTCGCTCCAATAATATTCTGGCGCAACAATTAGGTCTCTGTTGACTTTGGGGAAAACACAACGCTCCCACAGACGTCTTGGAACACAAACGATGTGCCAAGAGAATAAGATCATCTTCGGTGCTAAGGTTAGCATGTTAGCTTGTTAGCCGCGGACAAATGGAAGCCAAGTAAGGAGTTAAGTTAGTAACTTACACTTCACAAACACTCACTTCACCGCCCTGCTTGCGTTTAAAGGCACATTCAGTCTACATTGCCAGTTGGCTGCCTGCTAATAAACATGTATTAGATTTGTATTGACGAGAGGCTAACAATCAACCTTTTGTTCAGGCGGGGATAGTGTTTTCATCTGGCAACCTTTAGCACCACCTAGCAACCTTTAGCACCACCTGGCAACATTTAGCGCCACCTGCCAACCTTTAGCACCACCTGGCAACTTTTATCACCACCTAACAACCTTTAGCACCACCTGGCAACTTTTATCACCACCTAACAACCTTTAGCACCACCTGGCAACTTTTATCACCACCTAACAACCTTTAGCACCACCTGGCAACATTTAGCACCACCTAACAACCTTTAGCACCATCTGCCAACCTTTAGCACCACCTGGCAACCTTTAGCACCACCTAACAACCTTTAGCACCATCTGGCAACCTTTAGCACCACCTAACAACCTTTAGCACCATCTGGCAACCTTTAGCACCACCTAGCAACCTTTAGCACCACCTGGCAACATTTAGCGCCATCTGCCAACCTTTAGCACCACTTGGCAACCTTTATCACCACCTGGCAGCCTTTATTATAATCTGGCAACCTTTATCACAATCTGGCAACCTTTAGCACCATCTGCCAGCCTTTATCATAATCTGGCAACCTTTATCACAATCTGGCAACCTTTAGCACCATCTGCCAACCTTTAGCACCACCTGGCAACCTTTATCACCACCTGGCAACCTTTAGCACCACCTGGCAACCTTTAGCACCACCTGGCAACCTTTAGCACCATCTGGCAACCTTTAGCACCACCTGGCAACCTTTAGCACCACCTGGCAACCTTTAGCACCATCTGGCAACCTTGATCACCATCTGGCAACCTTTAGCACATTTATCCAACCACTAAATGCACACTTCCAATAGAGCTAGGGTTAGGGTTAGTAGTTTACCATCACCTCTTCCAATAGAGCTGCACATAGGGCTAGTTGTTTACCAACACCACTTCCAATAGAGCTGCACATAGGGCTAGTTGTTTACCAACACCACTTCCAATAGAGCTGCACATAGGGTTAGTTGTTTACCAACACCACTTCCAATAGAGCTGCACATAGGGTTAGTTGTTTACCAACACCACTTCCAATAGAGCTGCACATAGGGTTAGTTGTTTACCAACACCACTTCCAATAGAGCTAGCTGCACATAGGGCTAGTTGTTTACCATCAGTGTTGCCACAGTTACCTTGAAAAACTAATCTGATTACTCCTTTTAGAAAGTAACTTAGTTACTTTATCGATTAATTGATTTTAAAAGTAACTAAATTAGATTGCAAGTTACTTTATTAGTTACATTCAGCGATGCAGCTACCGACATTACCCCGCCGCCTCAACATAAAAATGACAAGCGGTTTTGCCAATAATCACTTTATTTAACATCAACTGCACTTAACATAAATAT
The DNA here is from genome assembly GCF_033978685.3 of Nerophis lumbriciformis. Lineage (NCBI taxonomy): Eukaryota > Metazoa > Chordata > Actinopteri > Syngnathiformes > Syngnathidae > Nerophis > Nerophis lumbriciformis. The sequence continues at coordinate 393,668 of NC_084582.2, read as the reverse complement.
TTTATTTGTTTTACATATTAACAAAATAAATAATGACAGTCTTTCTTTACTGGACATAAATACTTGTTTTATCTATATATCCATCCATCCGTCTTCTTCCGCTTATCCGAGGTGGGGTCGCGGGGGCAGCAGCCGAAGCAGGGAAGCCCAGACTAATTGGTACAGCTCCATCCGGGGGATCCCGAGGCGTTCCAAGGCCTGTCGGGAGACATAGTCTTCCCAACATGTCCTGGGTCTTCCCCGTGGCCGAAAAACCTCCTGAGGGAGGCGTTCGGGTGGCATCCTGACCAGATGCCCGAACCACCTCATCTGGCTCCTCTCCATGTGGAGGAGCAGCGGCTTTACTTTGAGCTCCCCCCGGATGACAGAGCTTCTCACCCTATCTCTAAGGGAGAGACCCGCCACCCAACAGAGGAAACTAATTTCGTCCGCTTGTACCCGTGATCTTGTCCTTTCGGTCATGACCCAAAGCTCATGACCATAGGTGAGGATGGGAACGTAGATCGACCGCTAAATTGAGAGCTTTGCCTTCCGGCTCAGCTCCTTCTTCACCACAACGGATCGATACAGCGTCCGCATTACTGAAGATGCCGCACCGATCCGCCTGTCCATCTCACCATCCACTCTTCCCTCACTCGTGAACAAGACTATATATATATATATATATATATATATATATATATATATATATATATATATATATATATATATATACATACCGTATTTTCCGCACTATAAGGCGCACCGGATTATTAGCCGCACCTTCTATGAATTACATATTTCATAATTTTGTCCACCAATAAGCCGCCCCGGACTATAAGCCGCGCCTACGCTGCGCTAAAGTGAATGTCAAAAAAACGCTGCGCTAAAGTGAATGTCAAAAAAACAGTCAGATAGTTCAGTCAAACTTTAATAATATATTGAAAACCAGCGTTCTAACAACTCTGTCCCAAAATGTACGCAAATGTGCAATCACAAACATAGTAAAATTCAAAATGGTGTAGAGCAATAGTAACATAATGTTGCTCGAACGTTAATGTCACAACACACAAAATAAACATAGCGCTCACCTTCTGAAGTTATTCTTCATTCGTAAATCCTTCGAATTCTTCGTCTTCGGTGTCCGAATTGAAAAGTTGCGCAAGCGTGGTATCCAAAATGGCCGGTTCCGTCTCGTCGAAGTCATCGGGAGTCAGTGTCGCTGTTGTTCTGTGAATCCTGCCTTCCGGAAAGCTCGGACCACAGTTGTGACCGAAATATCTGCCCAGGCATTTACGATCCACTGGCAAATGTTGGCGTATGTCGTCCGGAGCTGTCTGCCCGTCTTAGTGAAGGTGTGTTCGCCTTCGGAGCTGTGTGAAAAAAGCCACCCGGCCTCTTCGCGTAAACTTCCCTTAACCACTCGCTCATCTTTTCTTCATCCATCCATCCCTTCGAGTTAGCTTTTATGATGACGCCGGCTGGAAAGGTCTCTTTTGGCAAGGTCTTCCTTTTGAATATCACCATGGGTGGAAGTTAGCATGGCAAGCTAGAACCACAGTGAAGGATGACTTCTCATTCCCTGTGGTGCGAATATTCACCGTACGTGCTCCCGTTCCACAGTGCAGTTCACAGGAATATCAGTTGCTGTGAAATACAGTAGTAATCCGTGTGCGGATGGAGAGATTGCGTCTTTTTATGAACCGGATCCTTGTCCTTTGTAGGAGCCATTTTGTGGTCTTTACAGATGTAAACAGGAAATGAAACGTACGGTGATATCCGCGCGTTTTTTCTTCTTCTTCCGGGGGCGGGTGGTTGCTTAAAGCGCTTCCTGTTCTATGGGGGCGGGTGCTTTCCTTGGCGGTTGCTTGCGTAGAAGAAGAAGCGCTTCCTGTTCTACCGGGAAAAAAGATGGCGGCTGTTTACCGAAGTTGCGAGATCGAAACTTTATGAAAATTAATCGTAATAAAGCGCACCGGGTTATAAGGCGCACTGTTAGCTTTTGAGAAAAGTTGTGGTTTTTAGGTGCGCCTTATAGTGCGGAAAATACGGTATATATATATATATATATATATGTATATATATATATTTATATATATACACACAGGTAAAAGCCAGTAAATTAGAATATTTTGAAAAACTTGATTTATATCAGTAATTGCATTCAAAAGGTGTAACTTGTACATTATATTTATTCATTGCACACAGACTGATGCATTCAAATGTTTATTTCATTTAATTTTGATGATTTGAAGTGGCCAGAAATGAAAATCCAAAATTCCGTGTGTCACAAAATTAGAATATTACTTAAGGCTAATACAAAAAAGGGATTTTTAGAAATGTTGGCCAACTGAAAAGTATGAAAATGAAAAATATGAGCATGTACAATACTCAATACTTGGTTGGAGCTCCTTTTGCCTCAATTACTGCGTTAATGCGGCGTGGCATGGAGTCCATGAGTTTCTGGCACTGCTCAGGTGTTATGAGAGCCCAGGTTGCTCTGATAGTGGCCTTCAACTCTTCTGCGTTTTTGGGTCTGGCATTCTGCATCTTCCTTTTCACAATACCCCACAGATTTTCTATGGGGCTAAGGTCAGGGGAGTTGGCGGGCCAATTTAGAACAGAAATACCATGGTCCGTAAACCAGGCACGGGTAGATTTTGCGCTGTGTGCAGGCGCCAAGTCCTGTTGGAACTTGAAATCTCCATCTCCATAGAGCAGGTCAGCAGCAGGAAGCATGAAGTGCTCTAAAACTTGCTGGTAGACGGCTGCGTTGACCCTGGATCTCAGGAAACAGAGTGGACCGACACCAGCAGATGACATGGCACCCCAAACCATCACTGATGGTGGAAACTTTACACTAGACTTCAGGCAACGTGGATCCTGTGCCTCTCCTGTCTTCCTCCAGACTCTGGGACCTCGATTTCCAAAGGAAATGCAAAATTTGCATGGTTGGGTGATGGTTTGGGGTGCCATGTCATCTGCTGGTGTCGGTCCACTCTGTTTCCTGAGATCCAGGCTTTTACCTGTGTATATATATACTGTATATATATATATATATATATATATATATATACTGTATATAAAACAACCAGTTTTTCTTTACAGCAGTTGACATAAATTATGTTTTTTATAAAAATAGAATAAATACTGTCTTTTTAACCTGACTGTTAATACTGCAATGGCAAAACCTGCAAATATAAATGTAACTTAAATTATGTTGAACTTTTTTTATGGACACTGAACCTGTTGTTCACAACATCAGAGCAGCTCGGCGTGCTTTTACACAACAGTGTATAACACCACATGTTAGCTCTCATTGTTGCATTGTTATAATCGAGTTATGAGTCAAACATTGTATAACACCACATGTTAGCTCTCATTGTTGTATTGTTATAATCTAGTTATGAGTCAAACAGTGTATAACACCACATGTTAGCTCTCATTGTTGCATTGTTATAATCTAGTTATGAGTCAAACATTGTATAACACCACATGTTAGCTCTCATTGTTGCATTGTTATAATCTAGTTATGAGTGGCGTGGGGCGAGTAAACCAGTGGTTGTAGGGTTAGGGTTAGGGTTAGGGGTTAGGGTTAGGGTTAGGGTTAGGGTTAACCCTCTCAAACCTCTTGTCAGAAAGTCTATTCCTCATCCAGTGCAGCTTTCAGGTTGCTCTCCATCTGTGCATGCTCCATCTCCAGGTATGACCAAAAGGATGTTCTGTGAGGCAAGTCCGCCTTGATCGTAGCGAGGATCTTGTTTATAATGGCACGAAACCAGGGCGAGTCAACTGTGCTTAAGGGCAGCATTTCCTCCACTACATACTGCCCGACCAACTTCTTTAACTCCAAATAAAGACTATTTCCAACTTGAAAACGCGCTTCTCTCTCCGGCCTCCATTGTTGTTTACTTCGGTGTCGCACACGTGTTCTCCTCATGCTAAAAACGTGACGTGTCGCCTACGTGACGTCATTTTCCAAGACGGCAAGAAGAAAAACAATTTATTTTTACAAGGGAAAATAAAAAAATAGTAACGCACAGTGACATGGATTAAATAAACTTTAATCTGACTACTGGTTTGGAAATAGTAACGCGTTAGATTTGCCGTTAATGAAAAAAGACATCATATTAGATGAACGTGTTACTAAGCAACGTGCTACCGGCATCAGTGTTTACCATCCTTGTTGTACATTGCAGTGGTGTATTATTTTTTACTGTGTTTATCTACATCATGGGATGGGTGAAACTACACACATTGTGGTCAAATGAACCACACCTGAGCCTGCCTTGTAATATGTGCAATGAGTTGTAATACGAATTGTAGTTTGGCCAATACAGTTCATGTTATGATTGTGTTTCAGGCTAGGGGAGCAATATTACCGAGATGCCATGGAGCAGTGCCACAGCTACAATGCCCGACTGTGTGCTGAACGCAGCATCCTCATGCCCTTCCTCGACTCGCAAACCGGTGTGGCTCAGTCCAACTGCTACATCTGGATGGAGAAGCGACATCGAAGCACAGGTACACACCAAGTACAGTACACTCGGGCAGCATGATTGTGAATGTGAATCACTATTTTCTTGCTCAAAATGAAGATCGCGATTGTCTGAAACAATGTTTCTTTCACACGCGCCATGTTCCCAGGGCCATTTCTTTTTGTTTTTACACAACTTACAGTTATTATTACTAGATTCCTTGTTGTCTTGTTCTTCTTTTTTTTTGTAAATGAATAGAAAGACAAAATAATCCCAACAAATGAAAACAAAGCACGCTTGGTCACTCCACAATGCATAATAAAGAATGGTGATCGCTTCTCCCACGATGTGATGAATTGTAACTAGTACTCCAGTACGGTGAGAGAAAAGAAAAATAGTTGGCCGATGGTGTTTTTACTTCTTTTTGTGCAGCCCTACAGTGCACACTCGTCAAAATATGCCAACTGTTGGTCCTTTACTATGTCGGTCAGGTGTAGCTCCAGGTCAGCTGTACACTTACCCAGCTCGTCGCTGGAGGAAGAAACGACGCTCTCATCCACCCGAGGATCCGCGATTGGCTTTCCCACCTCTCAAAGCTGGTATTTACAGAAACGTCAGATGTTTATTTTATGAAAGACCTGTTCAAACTATCATTTGGTGTGTGTGTGTGTGTGTGTGTGTGTGTGTGTGTGTGTGTGTGTGTGTGTGTGTGTGTGTGTGTGTGTGTGTGTGGTGACTTAACTTTAGCTGGTGTGTGCGCAGCAGATTTAGACCTGGGCTTGAAGCGAGAGGCCATAGGGGCGGTGGACGGCAGCAGTCTGGAGGCCTTACTGAAGGGCGAGCCTCTGGACAGGAGAAGTGGCGTGGCAGACGTTCGTGGTCCTGAGGACGATGCAGCTACACCGGAGCCTCCCGCTAGCTCAACAGCCACTCACACGTCCTCCGGGCGTGTTCGCAAGGTCAGGGTAAACGTACTTCTCCATTGCATTTTTATGACATTTTAGAAATACTGTAAATTTGCGATTAAAATTGTTGGATAAAATATATTACAGCTAATTATTTGACTGAATAGTTGCTTGCTAGATTAGGGCATCAATTAAAATGTGTACATAAAATATTTGTTTCTTCCATTTCTTCTCTGATATTACAAAACAGTTATTTTCTGTCTATGCTAAAATATTACCTTTTCATATGATTACTTTTTTTCTACATTTAAAACACTTCCCTGTGGTTTACATAAAATGCAATGTTGGTTCTATGGTCAAAATGGTCAGACCATCTTCTAGCCACTTTCTGATCATCTCTTCAGGATGCGCTGTTTTGTGGGCGGTCTTTTTTACCTGCCTCAGTTTCGATTGCGTCTTCTCCCCGGCAGCCATGAGCGCTTCCTTGTGGCGTCTACTGACAGATATAAGTTAGAACTTTATGCTGCTTTGTATTAGAAATGACAACAGTAAAAGATGCATGAGCATGTACAAGTCAGTCTGCCCCACAACAAGAAAAAGAAGGAGCTTATTTACCACGTTGGACTACAATGATGGATTTGCGCAAAGCTCTCTTTGGGTATATGGAAAATATCTGCTGATGTCACAATTTGGGGGGAAAAAAGCTGGGCAAATTCCATACGGCTCGTTTGGAGAAAGTATTGTTTTATAAATATCACTGCTATACTTTCATGGTTTGATTTCAAATTTCCGGGACTTATGCATAATCCAAATACACAAAAACAGGTGCTAATAAGTAAGTAAAGTTGGTTTTGCATAAGAGGGCTCCTTTAAACATAGTATAATGTGTATAACGTGAGTATGCAAGGTGTTGATTAAAACTGAAATCGATCTTTAAAGTGCTAAGAAAAGTCATTGAGTTTCACTTTGAATCTATATCTTCTCACTGCAGAGAGTCTTGGACCACGAGGACTATTTGGATGACTTAGACGATGAAGACTTTGAGGATGAGACCCCAAAGAGGAGAGGCAAGAGCAAATCCAAAGTGAGTGCCAACTCTCTAAACTGGTGGGCTCTTCAGAGAATATAAGCTCTAAAGTTATACTTTTTTGCAAGATGTAACATCGTTGCACGGTATAGACGGTATTAATAACATACAATTGGCCAACTATAGAGCTTTTAATACTATTGTCATATCGTGATAATGAATGTTGATGACACATTTTAGCTGCGTTCACACATTTGACAGCAACAAGCAAACAAAGGAGTCCTAACCACAGTGTAGCAAGCTGGCAGCTAACATCCTCCCACAGTGCTAAGTTACTTCCAAGCCCCCAATCCCTGCTTCACAGGTGGCAAATAAACTGTTTATTTACAAGTAATATCACTGTAGGACCAGTAATAGTTGAACATACTACACTACACTACACACTGGAGGAGGATACAACAAGCCATACTAACCGCTAAGCTAGAGCCTTTGCATGTAAAAATGAGGTGTGCGGATCAATACAAATATTGACAGTAACAATAGTGGTAGTAATATGGTTGATACCACAGTGATCAGATCAATATTTTATATTATCACAAAACATTTTGTCGTTATTGTTTACAAACTCGGGGGGGGAAAGTCCCTGGACACGGGAGGACTTCAAGAGCAAAAACCAAAGGATGTAAATAAAAAATGGTAGTTTTTGTTAATGTTTAGTTATTTTACACTATTGACTTTAATTTGTTCAAAATATTGTATGTAAAAACAGGTACCGGTACTTGGGAATTTATTTTAATATTCAAGTGATATTCTTACCTCCCCATCCTGTGTTTTTGTCTGATTAGAATAGTGATCAAAAACGTAATCAATCAATCAAGGTTTATTTGTTAGCACATTACAACATCACAAAGGCCTTTACAGGAGAAAGACGTTAAAAGCAAGTAAAACCATGCATATTAAAACAGTTAAAAACCCTTCATATCTAAAAACACATGAGGCAATTAATGGTTAAAAGTCAGTTTAAAACAAAAAAGGGTTTTTAGTTGAGATTTAAAAGCGTCTCGCTCCGTAATGGCTCGCAACTCAGGGGGAGGGAGTTCCATGACCTGGGTGCAAAAATGCACCCCATTTTTTAACTCTAGTCCTCGGTACTTCCAAAAAGTGGGTCGCAAACAGTTAAATCATTCAATGATCTTAACTATTTTAAATATCAGTATTAGCATTGGTATGACCTGTAACTACTTGGTATTGAATGGATATCCAAATTTGTAGTATCACCCAAAACTATCCAAAGAACAGAACAATAAGTGATTGTTACAGAAGACATGTTAATATATGGTTACAAGAGAAAATAACCATATAATAACAGTAAATCAGCAAGTAGATTATTAATAGTTTTGAGAAAATATTACAACTGGAAATGATAGACTATGTCGCCGCATACTTTAGCAGCTAAATTAGGAGCTTTTGTAACTCATTTTTAAATGGATCAATCGTCATTTACATGCCAAATAATATATTGTGATGGTCTGATGAAACAAAGATTGAACCCTTTAGTGTGAATGCCAGGCACCATGTTTGGAGGAACATGCACCGCCCATCACCATCCCTACAGTGAAGCATCATGCTGTGGGGATGTTTTTTAGCGGCAGGAACTGGGAGACAAGTCACGATAGAGGGAAAGTGACCAAAGATAGTGTGCCAATCTTGTGGCATCGTATTCAAAAAGACTTGAGGCTGTAATTGTTGCCAAAGGTATTGAGCAAAGGCTGTAAATATTTATGTTGTTGTTTTGTTTTTTATACATTTGCAAACATTTTTAATAAAAACATGTCACATTGTCATTATGGTGTTTTGTCTGTAGAATTTTAAAGACAAAAATGAATTTATTCCATTTTGGAAAAAGGCTTTGGCATCAAATGCTGAAAAAATGAAGGGCTGTGAATACTTTTCCGATGCACTGTATATGGTTATCGTAGGAGGCTAAAATATATCGTGATATAGATTTTTCGGACATATTGCTCATCCCTAATGTGAAATACCTTTACTGGGTTCTTAAGGGTCGCAGTGACAAGAATGGCAAGAAAAAAAGTGAGGCTGCAGCTGCAGCTCTGGAGGAAAGAGACAAACCTTACGCCTGCGACAGTAAGTCAAAATACTCGTCTTACCGCCTGTGTACGCAGCAACAAAGCTTTGCTTTTCCTATTGAACAACAGTAACAGTTTGCATCATGTGACCTGTAAGACTGGAACTGAAGTAGAGAAAGATGCTTGGCTGGAAGCTTTTTTCCCGCCTCCTCCGCCATGTCTTTTGTGCTTTGTAATTGTTGTCTGCAGCCTGCTGTGCCAGTGCTGTTTGTGCTTGCTACTGTGCCAGCGTTGTTTGTGCTTGCTACTGTGCCATCGCTGTTTGTGCTTGCTACTGTGCCATCGCTGTTTGTGCTTGCTACTGTGCCATCGCTGTTTGTGCTTGCTACTGTGCCAGCGCTGTTTGTGCTTGCTACTGGCCATTAACCTGAGAAAATACGTGTGATGTCTATTTAGGTTAAAGTGGGAAATGAATGTGACACTTTCATGGCTCTGGTAGTTCCACCATCACTATAACCCTGTCTATAACTGTGTGTGTGTGTGTGTGTGTGTGTGTGTGTGTGTGTCAGTCTGTGGGAAGCGCTACAAGAACCGTCCGGGCCTGAGCTACCACTATACACATTCTCACCTGGCGGAGGAGGAGGGCGAGGACCGCGAGGAGATGGAGGCACCACCCACTCCTCGCCAGCCTGAGGAGCAGAAGAGTGAGTGCTGAGAGGAGAAGAAAACGAGGGGCGTGGGCTTGCATGTGTGTGTTTCCATGAGGAGGGTCACTTCTTCATCTTTTTGCTCTGGCCTAATTGGCCTTGATTTGATTAGATTTTCAGATGATCAAGAACTACACCCTGTTTGCGATAGTAAGCTGCTTAAAAAGATAACACTAGTTTTTTTTCTATCCCAACAAAACCATTGCATTGTTTTCTTTTGTACATGAAAAATTGTTGTCACATCTCAGTTCACATTATCAGCTATAGTTCCATAATTGTCATAATTATCATGAAAATGTTGCTATTCTTTAGGTTGCATCTATTGGAAAGTTCCAAAAGAGGAACCTTGATGAAGAGAGGCACTGTATTCATTGAACAATATGTTCATTGTGTTTGAAGTTGAGCTGTTTCTAATATTTTGCTTCCCCTCATGGCTCCTAAGGCCACCAACCTACCTATCAGTTTGATGCAGTGCACTAATTGTTAGTGTTAGATTGTGCATGTGCAGTGCACACAATGAGGTGACATATCAAGATAGTTCAACATTTAGTGTTGTTGGAATTGCATCTTCAATGCATTTGAAATGATGTCTTTTCCTCCTGTGTAGCCAATAAGAAGGGTCCAAATGGACTGGCACTGCCCAACGATTACTGCGATTTCTGTCTGGGAGACTCTACCATCAATCAGAAAACTGGCCACTCAGAGGAGCTGGTGTCCTGTTCAGACTGCGGCCGTTCGGGTATGGACGGGCCTATTGTCCCGATCACTACTTGCTGCTTGCTTGTGACTGATGGCGTTACTCCCTGCAGGCCACCCCACGTGTCTGCAGTTCACGCCCGTGATGATGGCCGCTGTCAAGACCTACCGCTGGCAGTGCATCGAGTGCAAGTGCTGCAACGTTTGTGGCACCTCGGAGAATGACGTGAGCATCTTTCCTAACATTCCTTCACCCCTCTTAAAAGGGCTATTTTCTACCTTGCATGTGAAAAAAAGTGCATATTCTGTACGTATATAAACAATCCAACTATGCAGTAGACTTGAACACTATACTTTATGAAAAATAGATTGATACATGAATTATTCGTTGGTCGTGTTTCCAGACATGTCAAACTGTATCGTGCTCCAGAAGTCATTCAATGTAAGGACAGCGCGGCTCGGATGTTAAAAACGGCCGTGCCAGCAATTTGAGGGTTCCAGGTTCGATCCCAGTCTGGTCCGTTGTGTCCTTGGGCAAGACACTTCATCCTTGCTCCTGATGGCTGGTGGTTCGGGCCTTGCATGGCAGCCATCAATGTGTGAATGTGATAATAATGTCCAAGCACTTTGAGCACCTTGAAGGTGGAAAAGTATAACCCTTATATATACAATATGGAGGGCCGGCCCTCGGCTTTTTGTGGCCCTGAACAAGATTTTGTTTGTGGCCTGGTTTCGGCCTTCAATATTACTTGTGCAACATGCTCTGCAGCCTAGTGAGTATTGTAATATAGTTGTCCTTCGCCACATCCTGTTTGCAGCTGGTAAAGGTGACTGCAGGCCAAAGTCACTTTTAGACTTAGACAAGCAAGGGAAATTGTTCCACACAGTAGATCACTATGGAAAGGATAATACAGGTATAAAGTAGACAAAAAATGTACCATAGTAGCAATATAAATATAACATGTATGTAATATTGACATATTACATATACCGTATATAGTAATGATATATTATATTTTTATATAATATACACGATATATAACAAATCCCAATTATCATGTACAATATTACAGTATTGTATTTTCCGCACTATAAGCCGCACCTAAAAAACACACATTTTCTCAAAAGCTGACAGTGCGGCTTTTATATGGATTAATATTAAAATTCATTTTCATAAAGTTTAGGTCTCGCAACTACGGTAAACAGCCGCCATCTTTTTTCCCCGCAGAAGAGGAAGCGCTTCTTCTTCTACGATAAGCAACCACCCGCCCCCGTAGAAGAAGAAGCGTGCGGGTATTACGTTTCATTTCATGTGTGTGTTTTTGTACAAAAAGACCACAAAATGGCTCCTACTAAGAGACACGCATACAACGCAGAATTCAAACTCAAGGCAATAAGTCACGCAGAAGAACACGGAAATAGAGCCGCAGCGAGAGAATTGAACATGAATGAATGAATGAATGATGCGTAGGTGGAGGAAGCAACAAGATGACCTGCGCCAAGTAAAGAAGACACAACAGAGTTTCTGAGGGAACAAAGCAAGATGACAACAGTTGGAGGACAAACTGGAACAGTGGCTTGTTGAGCAGAGAGCAGCAAGCAGAAGTGTCAGTACCATCACTATTGGAATGAAGGCAACAGAAGTGTCAGTACCATCACTATTGGAATGAAGTAAGGCAACAGAAGTGTCAGTATTGGAATGAAGTAAGGCAACAGAAGTGTCAGTATTGGAATGAAGGCAACAGAAGTGTCAGTACCATCACTATTGGAATGAAGGCAACAGAAGTGTCACTATTGGAATGAAGGCAACAGAAGTGTCAGTACCATCACTATTGGAATGAAGGCAACAGAAGTGTCACTATTGGAATGAAGGCAACAGAAGTATCAGTATTGGAATGAAGGCAACAGAAGTGTCAGTACCATCACTATTGGAATGAAGGCAACAGAAGTGTCACTATTGGAATGAAGGCAACAGAAGTATCAGTATTGGAATGAAGGCAACAGAAGTGTCAGTACCATCACTATTGGAATGAAGGCAACAGAAGTGTCACTATTGGAATGAAGGCAACAGAAGTGTCAGTATTGGAATGAAGTAAGGCAACAGAAGTGTCAGAACCATCACTATTGGAATGAAGGCAACAGAAGTGTCACTATTGGAATGAAGGCAACAGAAGTGTCAGTATTGGAATGAAGTAAGGCAACAGAAGTGTCAGTACCATCACTATTGGAATGAAGGCAACAGAAGTGTCACTATTGGAATGAAGGCAACAGAAGTATCAGTATTGGAATGAAGGCAACAGAAGTGTCAGTACCATCACTATTGGAATGAAGGCAACAGAAGTGTCACTATTGGAATGAAGGCAACAGAAGTGTCAGTATTGGAATGAAGTAAGGCAACAGAAGTGTCAGAACCATCACTATTGGAATGAAGGCAACAGAAGTGTCACTATTGGAATGAAGGCAACAGAAGTGTCACTATTGGAATGAAGGCAACAGAAGTGTCAGTATTGGAATGAAGTAAGGCAACAGAAGTGTCAGTACCATCACTATTGGAATGAAGGCAACAGAAGTGTCAGTACCATCACTATTGGAATGAAGGCAACAGAAGTGTCACTATTGGAATGAAGGCAACAGAAGTGTCAGTATTGGAATGAAGTAAGGCAACAGAAGTGTCAGTACCATCACTATTGGAATGAAGGCAACAGAAGTGTCAGTACCATCACTATTGGAATGAAGGCAACAGAAGTGTCACTATTGGAATGAAGGCAACAGAAGTGTCAGTATTGGAATGAAGTAAGGCAACAGCGCTAGCTAGCCAACTTGACTTGGATGATTTTAAAGGTGGTGCTTCTTGGTGTTTCTGGTTCATGAAAAGACGCAATCTCTCCATCCGCACACGGACTACTATTTCACAGCAACTGCCTAAAGACTTTCAAGAAAAGCTGGCTACTTTCTGTGCATATTGTAAAAACAAGATAGCTGAAGAAAAGATGCGGCCAGAGCACATGATCAACATGGACGAGGTTCCACTGACTTTTGATATTCCTGTGAACTGCACTGTGGATACAACGGGAGCACGTACGGTGAATATTCACACCACAGGGAATGAGAAGTGGTCCTTCACTGTGGTTCTAGCTTGCCATGCTAAACTTCCACCCATGGTGATATTCAAAAGGAAGACCTTGACAAAAGAGAACTTTCCAGCCGGCGTCATCAAAAAAGCTAACTGGAGGGGATGGATGGATGAAGAAAAGATGAGCGAGTGGTTGAGGGAAGTTTACGCCAAGAGGCCGGGTGGCTTTTTTTTTCACGCAGCTCCGTCCATGTTGATATACGACTCCATGCACACCCACATCACACAAGTGAAGCACACTAATACAACACTTGCACACTAATACAACACTAGCCATCATTCCGGGTGGATTCACCAAAGAACTCCAACTGCTGGATATTGCTGTCAACAGGCCATTCAAAGCACGACTGCCAACAACATGGGAACAATGGATGACCGAAGGAGAACACATCTTCACTAAGACATACGCCAACATCTGCCAGTGGATCCTAAATGCCTGGGCGGGTATATATCAGTCTCAACTGTGGTCCCAGCTTTCCGGAAGACAGGATTCATGGAACTGCTGGACAACAACAGATATCTCAAACTACTGTGATGTGCCGACCCTCAAACTACTGTGACGTGCCGACCCTCAAACTACTGTGACGTGCCGACCCTCAAACTACTGTGACGTGCCGACCCTCAAACTACTGTGACGTGCCGACCCTCAAACTACTGTGACGTGCCGACCCTCAAACTACTGTGACGTGCCGACCCTCAAACTACTGTGACGTGCCGACCCTCAAACTACTGTGACGTGCCGACCCTCAAACTACTGTGACGTGCCGACCCTCAAACTACTGTGACGTGCCGACCCTCAAACTACTGTGACGTGCCGACCCTCAAACTACTGTGACGTGCTGACCCCTAGTCGCCCCAAACACCCACATGCCTATCTCTCCTAAGCATTATATCTTGCCCTCTTTCAGCACATCATGTAGCATAGGATTTAAAAGGCGTACACACTCATTAGTTTGTGTGTGATAACCATTTAGCAAAGTTTAGTTGAATGCTTTTTCATATGTGACACCGTGTGAGTGACAACCAAGCAATTCTTTATTCACAATCACATGACTTTTTATTGACAACGGCTTCACAAACTAGGAATTTGACTTGGTGCAACTTAAGACATATAAGACAGAATAGGTAATAACAGAAGACATAATAGGTAATAACATAAGACAGTATAGGTAATAACATAAGACAGAATAGGTAATAACATAAGACAGTATAGGTACCGTATTTTCCGCACCATAAGGCGCCCTGGGTTATAAGCCGCGCCTTCAATGAACGGCATATTTCAAAACTTTGTCCACCTATAAGCCGCCCAGTGTTGTAAGCCGCATCTAACTGCGCTAAAGGAATGTCAAAAAAACAGTCAGATAGGTCAGTCAAACTTTAATAATATATTAAAACCAGCGTGATGTGGGCGCGCATGGAGTCGTATATCAACATGGACAGAGCTGCGTGAAAAAAGCCACCCGGCCTCTTCGCGTAAACTTACCTTAACCACTCGCTCATCTTTTCTTCATCCATCCATCCCTTCGAGTTAGCTTTTATGATGACGCCGGCTGGAAAGGTCTCTTTTGGCAAGGTCTTCCTTTTGAATATCACCATGGGTGGAAGTTTCTGGCCATTAGCATGGCAAGCTAGAACCACAGTGAAGGATGACTTCTCATTCCCTGTGGTGCGAATATTCACCGTACGTGCTCCCGTTGTATCCACAGTGCGGTTCACAGGAATATCAGTTGCTGTGAAATAGTAATCCGTGTGTGGATGGAGAGATTGCGTCTTTTCATGAACCGGATCCCTGTCGCTTAGTAGGAGCCATTTTGTGGTCTTTACAGATGTAAACACACAAAGGAAATGAAACGGTAATATCCGCGCGCTTTTTCTTCTTCTACGCGGGCGGGTGGTTGCTTACAGTAGAAGAAGAAGCGCTTCCTGTTCTATGGGGGCGGGTGCTTACCTTGGCGGTTGCTTGCGTAGAAGAAGAAGCGCTTCCTGTTCTACCGGGAAAAAAGATGGCGGCTGTTTACCGAAGTTGCGAGACCGAAACTTTATGAAAATTAATCTTAATATTTATCCATATATAAAGCGCACCGGGTTATAAGGCGCACTGTCAGCTTTTGAGAAAATTTGTGGTTTTTAGGTGCGCCTTATAGTGCGGAAAATACGGTAATAACATAAGACAGAATAGGTAATAACATAAAAGACAGAATAGGTAATAACATAAAACACAGAATGGGTAATAACAAGACAGAATAGGTAATAACATAAAAGACAGAATAGGTAATAACATAAGACAGAATAGGTAATAACATAAAAGACAGAATAGGTAATAACATAAAAGACAGAATAGGTAATAACATAAAAGACAGAATAGGTAATAACATAAAAGACAGAATAGGTAATAACATAAAAGACTGAATAGGTAATAACATAAGACAGAATAGGTAATAACATAAGACAGAATAGGTGATAACATAAAAGACAGAATAGGTAACATAAAAGACAGAATAGGTAATAACATAAAAGACAGAATAGGTAATAACATAAAAGACAGAATAGGTAATAACATAAAAGACAGAATAGGTAATAACATATAAGACAGAATAGGTAATAACATAAAAGACAGAATAGGTAATAACATAAAAGACTGAATAGGTAATAACATAAGACAGAATAGGTAATAACATAAGACAGAATAGGTAATAACATAAAAGACAGAATAGGTAACATAAAAGACAGAATAGGTAATAACATAAGACAGAATAGGTAATAACATAAGACAGAATAGGTAATAACATATAAGACAGAATAGGTAATAACATATAAGACAGAATAGGTAATAACATATAAGACAGAATAGGTAATAACATAAGACAGAATAGGTAATAACATAAGACAGAATAGGTAATAACATATAAGACAGAATAGGTAATAACATATAAGACAGAATAGGTAATAACATATAAGACAGAATAGGTAATAACATATAAGACAGAATAGGTAATAACATATAAGACAGAATAGGTAATAACATATAAGACAGAATAGGTAATAACATATAAGACAGAATAGGTAATAACATAAGACAGAATAGGTAATAACATATAAGACAGAATAGGTAATAACATATAAGACAGAATAGGTAATAACATAAAAGACAGAATAGGTAATAACATAAAAGACAGAATAGGTAATAACATAAAAGACTGAATAGGTAATAACATATAAGACAGAATAGGTAATAACATATAAGACAGAATAGGTAATAACATAAGACAGAATAGGTAATAACATATAAGACAGAATAGGTAATAACATATAAGACAGAATAGGTAATAACATAAAAGACAGAATAGGTAATAACATAAAAGACAGAATAGGTAATAACATAAAAGACAGAATAGGTAATAACATAAAAGACAGAATAGGTAATAACATAAAAGGCAGAATAGGTAATAACATATAAGACAGAATAGGTAATAACATATAAGACAGAATAGGTAATAACATATAAGACAGAATAGGTAATAACATATAAGACAGAATAGGTAATAACATAAAAGACAGAATAGGTAATAACATAAAAGACATAATAGGTAATAACATAAAAGACAGAATAGGTATTAACATATAAGACAGAATAGGTAATAACATATAAGACAGAATAGGTAATAACATAAGACAGAATAGGTAATAACATAAGACAGAATAGGTAATAACATAAGACAGAATAGGTAATAACATATAAGACAGAATAGGTAATAACATATAAGACAGAATAGGTAATAACATAAGACAGAATAGGTAATAACATAAGACAGAATAGGTAATAACATATAAGACAGAATAGGTAATAACATAAAAGACAGAATAGGTAATAACATATAAGACAGAATAGGTAATAACATAAAAGACAGAATAGGTAATAACATAAAAGACAGAATAGGTAATAACATAAAAGGCAGAATAGGTAATAACATATAAGACAGAATAGGTAATAACATAAAAGACAGAATAGGTAATAACATAAAAGACAGAATAGGTAATAACATATAAGACAGAATAGGTAATAACATATAAGACAGAATAGGTAATAACATATAAGACAGAATAGGTAATAACATAAGACAGAATAGGTAATAACATAAGACAGAATAGGTAATAACATATAAGACAGAATAGGTAATAACATAAAAGACAGAATAGGTAATAACATATAAGACAGAATAGGTAATAACATATAAGACAGAATAGGTAATAACATATAAGACAGAATAGGTAATAACATAAAAGACAGAATAGGTAATAACATAAAAGACAGAATAGGTAATAACATATAAGACAGAATAGGTAATAACATAAAAGACAGAATAGGTAATAACATAAAAGACAGAATAGGTAATAACATATAAGACAGAATAGGTAATAACATATAAGACAGAATAGGTAATAACATATAAGACAGAATAGGTAATAACATAAGACAGAATAGGTAATAACATAAGACAGAATAGGTAATAACATATAAGACAGAATAGGTAATAACATAAAAGACAGAATAGGTAATAACATATAAGACAGAATAGGTAATAACATATAAGACAGAATAGGTAATAACATATAAGACAGAATAGGTAATAACATAAAAGACAGAATAGGTAATAACATAAAAGACAGAATAGGTAATAACATATAAGACAGAATAGGTAATAACATAAAAGACAGAATAGGTAATAACATAAAAGACAGAATAGGTAATAACATATAAGACAGAATAGGTAATAACATATAAGACAGAATAGGTAATAACATATAAGACAGAATAGGTAATAACATAAGACAGAATAGGTAATAACATAAGACAGAATAGGTAATAACATATAAGACAGAATAGGTAATAACATAAAAGACAGAATAGGTAATAACATATAAGACAGAATAGGTAATAACATATAAGACAGAATAGGTAATAACATATAAGACAGAATAGGTAATAACATATAAGACAGAATAGGTAATAACATATAAGACAGAATAGGTAATAACATATAAGACAGAATAGGTAATAACATAAAAGACAGAATAGGTAATAAGATGAGCTGTAACTGAGCTATCAGATCTTGTCTGAAGGCGGAGGGTAAAAAGTGTTGAGGTGTTTTATTGAATAGAATTGTGTGGAGAAAAGAACATTTGAAGATGTGTTGTTGTTAAATCCACTCATGGAACAGAAGCTAGTCGGTGATCTTCTTCTTCTATTTTCACCTTCAAAAGTTGCAAACATCCTCTTTAGAAGTGAAAGAATGACTTGTAATATTTGTGTGTAGGACCAGCTGATGTTATATGTAATATAATATGTAATATAATATGTAATATAATATGTAATATTTGTGTGTAGGACCAGCTGCTGTTCTGTGACGACTGTGACCGAGGTTACCACATGTACTGCCTTTCTCCTCCCATGACAGAACCACCCGAGGGTAAGTTGAAATATTCTAACATCCTGCATCGTACTCGTCTTTTGTTTGTTTGATTAAGTTGAAATATTCTAACATCCTGCATCGTACTCGTCTTTTGTTTGATTGATTAAGTTGAAATATTCTAACATCCTGCATCGTACTCGTCTTTTGTTTGTTTGACCAAGTTGAAATATTCTAACATCCTGCATCGTACTCGTCTTATGTTTGTTTGATTAAGTTGAAATATTCTAACAACATCCTGCATCGTACTGGTCTTTTGTTTGATTGCAGGAAGCTGGAGCTGCCACCTGTGCCTGGCTCTGCTCAAGGAGAAAGCCTCCATATACCAGCAGAACCAGAACCCGGCCTCCGAGTGACATGGCACCAACTAGTTAGTCTCAGCCCCTCGGTCACACATCACAGCGCTCTTCTCAAGGACACTTTCCAAGTCTGGAGCTCAAGCAGTCGAAGTCTCCGTCGACATGGAAGCAAAACAGACCTCAGATCAGTTGAAGTGAGCCGCCAAGCTGCCTGCGAAGGCTTGGCTCACACATAAATATGTCTTGGAGACAGGAGAGCATGTGGTAACCATAGCAACAGCTGTCTCCATGGGAGCTCTGGGCAGTTGCATCTCAGCTAATTATCTGCATTTTGCCAAATGATCTATTTTGACTTGCCAGAAGCCGTGGGGGCAAATATAACAAACAGAATTATTATTGTTATTGTTCTCGTGGATTTTTGTAGTGTACTTTGTCCGATTCCATTGGAACAAGTCCAGCTCAGTCTGTTACTGTCAGGCAAACACCATGGAGATGATTGACTGTAGACAGGGTTCATCACAAAACATGTTGTTCTTAGTATTTATCCACCAAAGGGAGCTCACATTGTCTTACTTTTAGCGTCTGGCATACGGTAGCCTCAGTATGACGCTTGGCACACCATCTGTACCGTAGTAGAAACCACCCACGGCAACACACTCGCATCCTTCTTTTTGAGAAAATACAAATACAAAAATGACCTACTATTCCATGGGTGTTGGGAGAATTTTCTAGTCCAGTTTTGTAAAGTGTGTGCTGTACACTTATACCAAGATCATGCATTCTATGTACTGTGTTGCCTTTTTTGTTGTAACTGTGACATGTTTTCCATTCATTTGACTGTTCAAATATGTCAGACCTCCATTTTGAGTATTTGTAAAATGATGTACTTTGTTGTACTATTTTAATTTTTTTACATTTTTTCGACTAGCCTGACTGAAATAAACATCACTTTTCATTGGAATGATGAGTTTTTTTTTCAGTAATTGTGCTATTGTAGATTTGACCTTCTCCAACTTCTGCTTCAAGAATGTAAGTTATGCAGTTTAAATGTTCACTCTTGGTTGCTATATGGCAGTGATTCTCACCCTGTGGTATGTGGGCTCCATCTAGTGGTATTCCAGAGAGTCACTTAATAAAATGTTCATAGGACAGTGTTACCGTTCAAATTGTGTGCAATGTTAGTGGCAAGAAATATTAAATATATCTGTTAAAAAAAACAACCCTCTGCTGTGTTTTTAATAAATACTTGGGCCTACTATGCTATTGCATTAATGTTGGTAATTTAAATAGACTTCCTACCAGGACAAAAGTCCACTCCCTCTGGCATCTGAAATCAGCAGCCATTAAAAGGCACAAAGTGACTTTTACGTAAAGTAGCGTTTTAATTTCCCCGACAATAACAGAGCAGCACTTCTTCCAGGCACAAACAATCAAACACTTTGTAAACAACTTTCTGTCACACGCCACTTGCAGCAGAGCGAGCGTGAGTCTTTTACAACACATGATGGACTATGTGCAAGTACTGAAGAACTCTATTCTATAAAGTTGTGTTGCAGGTACAAAACACTCTCGTATCAAAAGGAGCTCTTATGAAATTCACTGTAGTGAAAAAAGCCAAATTGCGTCTTCTCTACAGCCACTCAAAGCTGATGGAGCAAAAGAGGAAGATGGCGTAGAGCAGCATGAGCCAGACACCCAGCCTGCGGTCCAACTTCCAGCGGTTCAGGTGCACACACAGGACCTGGAGCAGGTGGACACGAGAGAGAAAGACGGAAGACATCATGTTGTGTTGTGGTGGAAAAGATGGAGGGTTATAAAAGCAGACTTACAGTGAGAGTCACTGAGGCCAAGAGAAGGATGACGGAGTAAACCAGGCCTCTGCTGTTGATTGGCACCTGAAAACACACAAGAAGATGACTCTGTCATGCTCTTCCACACCAACACCAGTATGACCACAGTCATGTGGGGACACACCAACACCAGTATGACCACAGTCATGTGGGGACACACCAACACCAGTATGACCACAGTCATGTGGGGACACACCAACACCAGTATGACCACAGTCATGTGGGGACACACCAACACCAGTATGACCACAGTCATGTGGGGACACACCAACACCAGTATGACCACAGTCATGTGGGGACACACCAACATCAGTATGACCACAGTCATGTGGGGACACACCAACACCAGTATGACCACAGTCATGTGGGGACACACCAACACCAGTATGACCACAGTCATGTGGGGACACACCAACACCAGTATGACCACAGTCATGTGGGGACACACCAACACCAGTATGACCACAGTCATGTGGGGACACACCAACACCAGTATGACCACAGTCATGTGGGGACACACCAGTATGACCACAGTCATGTGGGGACACACCAACACCAGTATGACCACAGTCATGTGGGGACACACCAACACCAGTATGACCACAGTCATGTGGGGACACATAAATGCTCCCACAAAGTTGGAAGCATATAATCGTGCCAAAATTCTGGCAACATCAAGAATTAGGAGTAATCTCTGATCACCTTCTACAAACCCTGTTTCCATATGAGTTGGGAAATTGTGTTAGATGTAAATATAAACGGAATACAATGATTTGCAAATCCTTTTCAAGCCATATTCAGTTGAATATGCTACAAAGACAACATATTTCATGTTCAAACTCATAAACATTTTTTTTTTTTGCAAATAATCATTAACTTTAGAATTTGATGGCAGCAACACGTGACAAAGAAGTTGGGAAAGGTGGCAATAAATACTGATAAAGTTGAGGAATGCTCATCAAACACTTATTTGGAACATCCCACAGGTGTGCAGGCTAATTGGGAACAGGTGGGTGCCATGATTGGGTATAAAAACAGTTTCCCAAAAAATGCTCAGTCTTTCACAAGAAAGGATGGGGCGAGGTACACCCCTTTGTCCACAAATGTGTGAGCAAATTGTTGAACAGTTTAAGAAAAACCTTTCTCAACCAGAGGGATTTCAACATCTACGGTCCATAATATCATCAAAAGGTTGAGAGAATGTGGAGAAATCACTCCACGTAAGCGGCATGGCCGGAAAGCAACATTGAATGAGCGTGACCTTCCATCCCTCAGACGGCACTGTATCAAAAAGTGACATCAATCTGTGAAGGATATCACGTTGAGTGTGCCTGGAAGAGTGGCAGCACATCACAGTAGCTCCTAGTACTGTAAAGGAGTGTGTTTGGACGCCGGACATTCAACTTCTGCCTGTTGGAATTCGGACATATTATTTGCCAAGGGAGTTTACTTCATTGGAGTGTATGTTCCTCCTTCTGTTATCTTCATTGGAGTGTATGTTCCTCCTTCTGTTATCTTCATTGGAGTGTATGTTCCTCCTTCTGTTATCTTCATTGGAGTGTATGTTCCTCCTTCTGTTATCTTCATTGGAGTGTATGTTCCTCCTTCTGTTATCTTCATTGGAGTGTATGTTCCTCCTTCTGTTATCTTCATTGGAGTGTATGTTCCTCCTTCTGCTGACCAAACTGCTGCTTGTCACACCATTCATGCTGCTGTTGCTAAGCAACAGACCAAACATCCCGATGCCCTCATTCTCATTTCGGGTGACTTTAATCATGTTTCTCTGGACTCTATTTTACCCACTTTCCATCAATATGCCATCACAGGCTTCAACAATAAAGCCAAACTGCTGGATGGGGGTGTAGATAGAGCCAATAGATGGGGGTGTAGATAGAGCCAATAGATGGGGGTGTAGATAGAGCCAATAGATGGGGGTGTAGATGGAGCCAATAGATGGGGGTGTAGATAGAGCCAATAGATGGGGGTGTAGATGGAGCCAATAGATGGGGGTGTAGATGGAGCCAATAGATGGGGGTGTAGATAGAGCCAATAGATGGGGGTGTAGATAGAGCCAATAGATGGGGGTGTAGATGGAGCCAATAGATGGGGGTGTAGATAGAGCCAATAGATGGGGGTGTAGATGGAGCCAATAGATGGGGGTGTAGATGGAGCCAATAGATGGGGGTGTAGATGGAGCCAATAGATGGGGGTGTAGATGGAGCCAATAGATGGGGGTGTAGATAGAGCCAATAGATGGGGGTGTAGATAGAGCCAATAGATGGGGGTGTAGATGGAGCCAATAGATGGGGGTGTAGATAGAGCCAATAGATGGGGGTGTAGATGGAGCCAATAGATGGGGGTGTAGATGGAGCCAATAGATGGGGGTGTAGATGGAGCCAATAGATGGGGGTGTAGATGGAGCCAATAGATGGGGGTGTAGATAGAGCCAATAGATGGGGGTGTAGATAGAGCCAATAGATGGGGGTGTAGGTAGAGCCAACCAGCTGAATTTGTTTTTCAATAGATTTAACAATGCACCCCTTACTGGCGGAGCCTCCCCCCACTACTCTTGTTCTCACACCTCCCCTGAACTTCAATACACTAACTCCTTCTCTCTTACCTGCCACAGACATTTATTTGCCCCTCCCCCACTGAGAAAGCCAGCCCAGTGTGTCTGACACCTGGACATGTAAGACGGCAGCTGGAGAGAGTCAATCCAGCTAAATCAGCAGGCCCTGACCGAGTCAAGCCCTGGGTCCTGAAGACTTGCGCTGCTCAGCTAACTGGGATCCTGCACTCCATCTTCAACCTGAGTCTGAAGTTAGAACGGATACCAGTGCTATGGAAAACATCCTGCATAGTGCCAGTGCCCAAGAAGCCCATCCCATCGGGCTCAAATGACTTCAGACCTGTTGCCCTGACGTCCCAGGTCATGAAGGTCCTCGAGAGACTTGTGCTGGATCAGCTGAGACCACTGGTGGCTCCTTCCCTGGATCCTCTACAGTTTGCATATCAGCCCCATGTAGGAGTGGACGATGCTGTTATCTACCTGCTGCATCCTGCTCACTCTCACCTGGATGGTGGGAGAAGCACTGTGAGGATCAGGTTCTTTGATTTCTCCAGTGCCTTTAACACCATTCAGCCAATTGTGATGAGTGACAAGTCGCTCAGGACGGGTGTCAGTTCATCCATTGTCTCCTGGATCACTGATGACTTGTCTGACAGGCCCCAGTTTGTGCGACTGGGGAGCTCCCTGTCGGATACTGTGGTCAGTGGTGTAGGTGCTCCACAGGGGACTGTCCTGTCTCCTTTCCTGTTCACCCTGTACACCTCAGACTTCCAGTACAGTTCCAGGTCCTGCCACCTGCAGAAATACTCTGACGACTCTGCTGTGGTCGGGTGTATCAGAGAGGGACGGGAATTGGAGTACAGGACACTGATCGCTGACTTTGTGGAGTGGTCTCAGGCCAACCATCTGCTCCTTAATGTGGACAAGACCAAGGAGCTGGTCATCGACTTCAGGAAGAGAATGACCCCGGTGGAGCCCATCAAGATTCAGGGCCGGGAGGTGGCAGTAGTGGAGCAGTACAAGTACCTGGGAGTCCATTTGAACAGCAGACTGGACTGGAAGGACAACTGCAAAGCTGTTTACAAGAAGGGCATGAGCAGACTCTTTTTCCTGAGGAAGCTTAGGTCCTTTAATGTGTGTTGGAGATCTTTTATCAGTCTGTTGTGGCCAGTGCCCTGTACTTTGCAGTGCTTTGTTGGGGGAGCAGCACCAGCAAAAGGGACTCAAACCGGATTGATAAACTGATCCGGAAAGCCGGCCAAACTATTGGCACGCAGTTGGAGGCGTTTGTGTGAGTGAGGGACAGGAGGACAAAGTCAAGTGTTTGTGTGAGTGAGGGACAGGAGGACACTGGACAAAGTGATGGCCATCATGGACAATCGTGCCCACCCACTCCACCTGACAATTGAGGGACAGCGGAGTTCATACTCCAACAGACTCCTTCAGCTTCCTTCCCACACTGTGCCATTCAACAACTCCTTCATTCCATCCAGCTGTATAAAACACTGGCCATACAGCAATAGATGACATCTGTCTATTACCTGACACCTGACATGTGAAGTGAATTATATTTATATAGCGCTTTTCTCTAGTGACTCAAAGCGCTTTACATAGTGAAAGCCAATATCTAAGTTCCATTTAAAGCAGTGTGGGTGGCACTGGGAGCAGGTGGGTAAAGTGTCTTGCCCAAGGACACAACAGCAGAATCAGAATCAGAATCAGCTGTATTGTCATTACGCAAGGTAACGAGATTGAGGCCATTCCATACAGTGCGATGTGTGCATGCTAGAAAAACAATGTGCAAATATATAAAAATATAAAAAATGTAGAAGTGCAATGAATATGGTGTGAAATGAATATATACATGAAAAAAACAAAAACAAAAACAGGGTGGTTGGTGGAATGGGTTATTGCACCGAAGAGAAGGCAGTTATGAGGGACAATGGGGCAGTCCGTTCAGGATGGTTATGGCCCTGGGGAAGAAGCTGTTCTTTAGCCTGTTTGTTTTGGTTTTAATGCACCTGTAGCGCTTCCCAGAGGGCAGCAGGTGGAACAGGTCAGAGCCAGGGTGGGTGCTGTGACTAGGATGGCAGAAGCAGGGATCGAACCTGCAACCCTCAAGTTGCTGGCACGGCCACTCTACCAACCTAGCTATGCCGCCCCATGTTAGCTACTTCTCTTTGTTTATAATGTATATAATGTCTATTTTCTATTTCCTGCTGGATCTACTCTCTATTTTATGCTGCTGCTGTCACATATACTGTAATATTCTACATGTGTTGTATATATTGTATATATGTTATAGACAAAATATAATATATATGTATATATATTATTCTGTACACATATTATGTATATATTCGTATATATGTTAGATTTTTTTTATCGCTATAATAGTATTTATACCTGCAATGTCCTTTCCATCCTTACACTTTCCATCATTGTAACTGAGCTACTGTGTTGAACAATTTCCCTTGTGGATCATTAAAGTTTGTCTAAGTCTAAGTCTAAGTCACCACATGGGCTCAGGAACACTTCAGAAACCCACTGTCAGTAACTACAGTTGGTCGCTACATCTGTAAGTGCAAGTTAAAGCTCTACTATGCAAAGCGAAAGCCATTTATCAACAACACCCAGAAACGCCGCCGGCTTCTCTGGGCCCGAGATCATCTAAGATGGACTCATGCAAAGTGGAAAAGTGTTCTGTGGTCCAAATTGTTTTTGGAAATATTCGACATCGTGTCATCCGGACCAAAGGGGAAGCGAACCATCCAGACTGTTATTGACGCAAAGTTCAAAAGCCAGCATCTGTGATGGTATGGGGGTGCATTAGTGCCCAAGGTATGGGTAACTTACACATCTGTGAAGGCACCATTAATGCTGAAAGGTACATACAGCTTTTGGAACAACATATGCTGCCATCTAAGCGCTTATTTCAGCTAGACAATGCCAAGCCACATTCAGCATCTGTTACAACAGCGTGGCTTCGTAAAAAAAGAGTGCGGGTACTTTCCTGGCCCGCCTGCAGTCCAGACCTGTCTCCCATCAAAAATGTGTGGCGCATTATGAAGCCTAAAATACGACAGCGGAGACCCCGGTCTGTTGAACGACTGAAGCTCTACATAAAACAAGAATGGGAAAGAATTCCACTTTCAGAGCTTCAACAATTAGTTTCCTCAGTTCCCAAACGTTTACTGAGTGTTGTTAAAAGGAAAGGCCATGTAACACAGTGGTGAACATGCCCTTTCCCAACTACTTTGTCACGTGTTGCAGCCATGAAATTCCAAGTTAATTATTATTTGCAAAAAAAAACAAAGTTTATGAGTTTGAACATCAAATATGTTGTCTTTGTAGCATATTCAACTGAATATGGCTTGAAAAGGATTTGCAAATCATTGTATTCCGTTTATATTTACATCTAACACAATTTCCCAACTCTTATGGAAACAGGGTTTGTATTTTGTCATTGACATTAGTAAATCTGTGCGGCACTCTCAACGTAGATTGTTGATCATTTCAATGGTAAGAAGGTCATATTTGCACAATTGAAGGTAAATGTACACAAATAAAGAATTGATGATATAATATAGATGAATATAAGATATATTCACATGTATATTCTTTACAGCTCTTCCATTAGGATGTATCAATAAAAGAATGGATGACACACACTTAGTTAACTAGGACTTAACCAGGTTAGAATGGTAATAATGGACTCAAACTTGAACTTTAACCTTCAGTCGATAACATCAGCAGCTTTCTACCACCTGGAAAACATCCGAGGGATAATGACTCCATCAGACTTGCAAAGACTAATCCATGCAAGTTAGACTACTGTAGCGACCTTCTGACTGAGCTCTTTAAAGCAGCTGCTGCTCGAGTTTGACTAGAACCAGGACTAATCCATGCCTTGGTCTCCAACAAGTTAGACTACTTTAACAACCTTCTCACTGTGCTCTTTAAAACAGCTGCATCACATCCAAAGTGCTGCTGCTGGAGTTTGACTAGAACCAGGAAACATGACCATATTAGTCAGTGCACTGGCTTCCTGTTCCTGCTCAGAGAATGGACTAGGAGGTGAATCGTCGAGAGCTGTGAGAAACTCGGGGAGGACTCTCCTGCTGGTGCCTGGTCAGGACCAAACATGGCGAGGCTACCTTTTACTTCTACGCTCCTAAAATGTCAAAGAGTCTTCCAGAAGATGTGAACAAGCCTCAACTTTGGCAAAGTTCAAATCCAGGCTGGAAACACTTGTATTGAATTGTGGATATGACAAGGGAAAGTATTTGATCTACACTCTTTCATTCATTTTTATATGAATTGAAATTGTTTTATGATCATTTTGTTTTATGGTTTGAATATTAATGATGATTTCATATGTGCCTTGTTGTCATTCTGCACATTGTGATAAAGGCCTTAGAACTAGTCCAAGGTGAGAAGGTATGAGCTCACCACTGAGCCGTAGCTGACCAGCAGGGTCCTCAGAGCCCAGGGGAAGCCCAGACCCAGCAGCACGTCAAAGATGTTACTGCCGATGGAGTTGGACACGGCCATGTCGCCCAGGCCTGCAGGCAGAGGCACAGTGCTAATGCTAGTACCAAGTGTGTGTGTGTGTTGCCATGGAGACACACCCTGGCGGGCCACGATGAGGCTGGCCATGCAGTCAGGGACACTGGTGCCGGCCGCCAGGAAGGTGATCCCCATGATGACCTCGGGGATTCCAAGTGTGTAGCTGATGATGGACACCTGCTAGGAGAACTAGTGTGTGGACAGGCACCAATGTGTGTGTGTGTGTGTGTGTGTGTGTGTGTGTCGTACCATCCAGACCATGAGGTAGGAGAAGAGGGCGATCCAGAGTGTGGAGGTGAGGAAGGTCAGCAGGTAGCAGTGTTGCCACTGTGGAAGAGTACAGTCGGGCACGCTGCAGTGAAGCAGGAGGCTCACTGGCCAGGACAGCAGCCATTTTACACGCACACACCAGCCCTCTGTGACACACACACACACACACACACACACACACACACACACACACACACACACACACACACACAGTTAATACAATGATTCATGGAGGCTTCAGTCAACAAAGTTTCCACCTGGTATGATGAAAGGTTTAAATGGACTATTCTCCTCCTCTTCCTCCTCCTGCTCTTCATCCTCCTCCTCCTCCTCCTCTTTGGTTCCGCCCCCAAGTTGCCGTCCTGGCTCCTTCCCCGCTGGTCTCTCCACATCCAAAGGCTGAGCGTCTGTCTCGGCCGCCGACCCGTTCTCTCTCCCCCACGGCCCTGCGGAGCTGTCATCCACTGATGCTCCGCCCTGAGCCTGGACCAGCCTCTGTCTCTGTGGGAGGTGAGGCCAGTGAGGTCCAGGTGAGAGGAACACTCACCAAACCACCTGAGATGCAGACTGGCTTCATGCTGGATTGAGAGTGCTGACTCAGTAAGTGTGAGCCAGCACAGGAGCAAAGACGGCACATCTGCACGCCTTTAAGCAACACAGGAAATGAAGTATTGGAAATGGCGAGTAGACAGAGAGTAGACGAAGAGAAGACAGAGAGTAGATAGAGAGTAGACAGAGAGTAGACAGAGAGTAGATATAGAGTAGACAGAGAGTAGATAGCAGACAGAGAGTAGATAGAGAGCAGAGAGAGTAGATAGAGAGTACCGTATTTTCCGCACTATAAGGCGCACCTAAAAACCACACATTTTCTCAAAAGCTGACAGTGCGCCTTATAACCCGGTGCGCTTTATATATGGATAAATATTAAGATTCATTTTCATAAAGTTTCGGTCTCGCAACTTCGGTAAACAGCCGCCATCTTTTTTCCCGGTAGAACAGGAAGCGCTTCTTCTTCTACGCAAGCAACCGCCAAGGTAAGCACCCGCCCCCATAGAACAGGAAGCGCTTCTTCTTCTACTGTAAGCAACCACCCGCCCGCGTAGAAGAAGAAAAAGCGCGCGGATATACCGTACGTTTCATTTCCTTTGTGTGTTTACATCTGTAAAGACCACAAAATGGCTCCTACTAAGCGACAGGTATCCGGTTCATGAAAAGACGCAATCTCTCCATCCGCACACGGATTACTATTTCACAGCAACTGATATTCCTGTGAACCGCACTGTGGATACAACGGGAGCACGTACGGTGAATATTCGCACCACAGGGAATGAGAAGTCATCCTTCACTGTGGTTCTAGCTTGCCATGCTAATGGCCAGAAACTTCCACCCATGGTGATATTCAAAAGGAAGACCTTGCCAAAAGAGACCTTTCCAGCCGGCGTCATCATAAAAGCTAACTCGAAGGGATGGATGAAGAAAAGATGAGCGAGTGGTTAAGGTAAGTTTAAGTTTACGCGAAGAGGCCGGGTGGCTTTTTTCACGCAGCTCTGTCCATGTTGATATACGTATGTTTGTGATTGCACATTTGCGTACATTTTGGGAGTGAACAGAGTTGTTAGAACGCTGGTTTTTAATATATTATTAAAGTTTGACTGACCTATCTGACTGTTTTTTTGACATTCCTTTAGCGCAGTTAGATGCGGCTTACAACACGGGGCGGCTTATAGGTGGACAAAGTTTTGAAATATGCCGTTCATTGAAGGCGCGGCTTATAACCCAGGGCGCCTTATGGTGCGGAAAATACGGTAATATCAGTACTGTCAATTGATGTAAATAAAGTAGTAAAATAAATAAAATGGCTTTATTATCTATTTAAGGCTGCTGTACAAATCCATACGGTTTCAAAATGAATATTATATTTTGTTTTCTTTGTAATATTTGATATGACATTGTTATTGAAATAAAGATGACAGAATGAGAAAACCATGGTAACGGTGATGGCGTAAAACAAGTGACGTAGACCTTGCACATGTCTTGTGGTACTGGTGGGGCAGTGAGTCTATCCACAGTGTGGAGCTGTTTCTAAAGCACTAATTCTCGCCTCCATTGCTGCAAATAAACTGTGTTTCCCAGCGTTGTACCATCAGGACAAAGAATAACCATAAGAGGATACAAAAAGAGCTCTTGAATGGAAACAGGGGTGGGTGGATCGACACAAATATCGACAGTAATGATACCACGTATGGTATCAGTGTATTACTTCATTAACCAGATTGATATTTTTACTATCACAAATTATTTTGTCATTTTGCTGTTGTTTACAAACTTGGTAAATGTTGCACTATTGATTAATTTAAAGTGGTCATATTGTGATTTATTTTCTACATATAAAATACTTCCTTGTGGTCTACATAACATTTCATTGAGATTCTTTGCATAAATGATGTTTTACAGACCATCTTGGCAGTCTCTTCAGGATGCGCCGTTTTCTTATTTACGTGCCTCCAATTTGACTGCGACTTCTCCCTGCCATCTTTGTTGTAGTTTTAGCACTTCCATAGCGAGTCTACTGACAGATATAAGTTAGAACTATACGCTGCTTTGTAGCAGAAAACTAATGTAGAGAAGAGGTAGAAAGAGTCATGTCACAGCTATGAACAGTACCGTATTTTCCGCACTATTAGCCGCACCTAAAAACCACAAATTTACTCAAAAGCTGACAGTGCGGCTTATAACCCGGTGCGCTTTATATATGGATTAATATTAAGATTCATTTTCATAAAGTTTAGGTCTCGCAACTACGGTAAACAGCCGCCATCTTTTTTCCCCGTAGAAGAAGAAGTGCTTCTTCTTCTACGCCAAGCAACCGCCAAGGTAAGCACCCGCCCCCATAGAAGAAGAAGCGCGCGGGTATTACGTTTCATTTCCTTTGTGTGTTTACATCTGTAAAGACCACAAAATGGCTCCTACTAAGCGACACACTGTGGTTCTAGCTTGCCATGCTAATGGCCAGAAACTTCCACCCATGGTGATATTCAAAAGGAAGACCTTGCCAAAAGAGACCTTTCCAGCCGGCGTCATCATAAAAGCTAACTCGAAGGGATGGATGGATGAAGAAAAGATGAGCGAGTGGTTAAGGTAAGTTTACGCGAAGAGGCCGGGTGGCTTTTTTCACGCAGCTCCGTCCATGTTGATATACGACTCCATGCGCGCCCACATCACAGATGGTGTCAAAAAACAAGTGAAGCACACAAATACAACACTCACCGTCATTCCGGGTGGATTAACCAAAGAACTCCAACCGCTCGATATTGGTGTCAACAAGGCATTTAAAGCATGACTGCGAACGGCGTGGGAACAATGGATGACCGAAGGCGAACACACCTTCACTAAGACAGGGAGACAGCGCCGGACGACATACGCCAACATCTGCCAGTGGATCGTAAATGCTTGGGCGGATATTTCGGTCTCAACTGTGGTCCGAGCTTTCCGGAAGGCAGGATTCACGGAACTGCTGGAAAAACAACAGCGACACTGACTCTGATGACTTCGACGAGACGGAGCCGGCCATTTTGGATCCCGTAATTCGCCCAACTTTTTAATTCGGACACCGTAGGAGAAGAATTCGAGGGATTTATGAATGAAGAATAACTTCAGAAAGTGAGTGTTATGTTTATTTTGTGTGTTGTGACAGTAACGTTCGAGCAACATTAAGTTATTGCTATTGCTCTGCACTATTTTGAATTTTACTATGTTTGTGATTGCACATTACCGTACATTTTGGGAGTGAACAGAGTTGTTAGAACGCTGGTTTTTAATATATTATTAAAGTTTAACTGACCTATCTGACTGTTTTTTTGACATTCCCTGTAGCGCAGTTAGATGCGGCTTATAACACGGGGCGGCTTATAGGTGGACAAAGTTTTGAAATATGCCGTTCATTGAAGGCGCGGCTTATAACACGGGGCGGCTTATGGTGTGGAAAATACGGTACATTAGCAAGTACCTTAACAATAGTTTTGAGACATGTATACAACTGGCAATGTTACAGCATCCATCCATCCATCCATCCATTTTCTACCGCTTATTCCCTTAGGGGTTGCGGGGGGCGCTGGAGTCTATCTCAGCTACAATCGGGCGGAAGGCGGTGTACACCCTGGACAAGTCATTGCAGGGCCTGTTACAGCAAATGTCAGCAGCTAAATGATTCATGTTTTCATGCCAAATACGATATTGTGTACCGCGGGAGGCTGCAATATATATTTTAGGCCATGTTGCCCATCCCTGGTTTGGATGCTTACTGTATATGTGTGTGAATGCTTAAGCCCACAAGAGTTGGCCCGCTCACCGGGATGGGTCGGGTCCACTAGCACACCCAGCGAGGAGGGAAGTTAGTGAAAGGGTGCAAGCGCGTGCAGTCTACCTCGTTGATGACCATGCGTCCCGCCATGCGCAGGCGGGTGTAGGGGTGGAAATGCGAGGTGATGAGAAGGCGGAGGCTTGCCTCTGAGAAGGTGAGCTGGTGAGGATGCAGGTTGAGCAGCTCATCCACCATCACCACCCCTGAGTTTTGACCGACCACCGCGCAAGAGTCTGAGCAAGATGTCAAGAAAAAGAAGAAGGTTAAGAAGGCAGGACTTCAAGTAGCTCAGCTGTGGTTTAGATTCCCACAGGAGCAACTGAAAGGATCACATACCTGACTTGAGTGGCACAATATCGGCGTCACAATCTCCGGCATTCCCCACCGCTGTTGTACGGCGCAGGCTGCTCAAACATGGCTGACCTCTGGGACTGCAGTGTCTCTCTAGCAGGCTGCACAGGGAGCCATTGAACCTGAACACACACTGATGTTGACGTGGTACAACCCAATGTAAACAATAGCTGAGACTACACTTACTTCATGATAATGATGTATAGTCCATACATGGACATCAGGACAATTGTCTCCCACCTGCAGGATGCACATACACAGACTGAGAAATTCACTACTGGAACTTGTAAACTCAGCTCCTAGCCAAAGATCCTACCACTGGACTTTTTCATCGTAGATCACCTGCAAGTGTAAGGAAGACAAAAAAGAATCAGACTGCACACAGAAAAGGTTCATCAAGGAGTGCTAATCAAACAGATGAGAGGAGCTCCAGTATGGATGTTGACTTTCACAAGGTGTAAATTGCCATTAGGGAAGCGTTCCAATACAGTTCCTGGTACCTTACACCGGTACTTAACAGTACCAATTTCCTTTACCTTTGTGTGTGTTAATAAATGTTAGTTTGATTACAAATAAAATCTAATTTAAAAATGTTTAAAAAAAACAAATTTTAACTGTAATGTTTAGTTGTATGTTGTTTTCTTATTACCGTATTTGTTGGACCATAAGGCGCACCGGATTAAAAGGTGTACTGCCAATGAGCGTGTCTATTCAGATGACGTGACGTCACAAGCAACACAGCTATTGCAAAATGGCAATGTTTGATTTGACATGAAATGATAGTCGTTAGTACCTACGGAATTCAGCCGGTGCCCATTAAAGCACCAAGTTTGGTACCCACTCCTAATTACCATGAAGAGATGAAAATATTGAAATATTCGTTCTTACTATGATGAGCACGATGATGGAAAAGATGTAGAAGACAGCATCGCGAAACAGAGGCCACCAGCTCAGAGAGATTGGCTGGAGAAAGAAGACAGAAACATCCCACTTTTATTCCTTACAGGTAACTAGAGGTTTAACTTCATGGGTGTGTGTGTGTGTGTGTGCGTATATGTGTGTGTGTGTGTGTGTGCATGCGTGCATGTGTGTGTGAGACCTGTACTGCAAAGATGCCACAGAGGCCAATGATGACCAGGATGTTAAAGACCGCCGATCCCACGATTGTTCCCACACCCACGTCCCCTTTTGTGATAAACACTCCTGAAAACAGAGTTGAGTCCAAAAAGATAAAAAATTCTCTCCTGTCTCTTTTTCTCATGACTTATTTGGCCGCATCACACTTGAGCAAGACATAGTCTTAAACATGTGACCAAGAAGAAGTCTTTTCCAGAAAGAACTGAGGGAAAGTAACAATCACACACTCACAGCACTTGGACTTACCTCATTAGTTCATCACTTAGCACTTTCATAAATGAGCTTTTGCCTGTAAAAGTCCTTTGCTACTGTGTTTTGCTTTGCCAATCAAGCGTGTCTAAGTCTGTTTACGTAATGTTTGGAAAAAGACATTGTTGAGTGTCTCATGTCTATGTTAGGTATATTCTTGTGACCAGGAGACGATTGCATTATGCAGTATTGTTACAGATGTACCCATGAATTGGCTACCCATCTGTATTGGCCCATTTTTGTGGAAAAGTATGTCATCGCCATTGCTGTTTAATGCCTATCACAGACACAGATCCCCTCTGGCGGACACCATTTATTTTTAGTCCCTGGTTGACAAGCGGCTAGCAGCTAATTGTGTGTCTCCATACACAGTGTGGAGCCGCTCCCCTAAGATAATAATCAATCAATGTTTATTTATATAGCCCTAAATCACAAGTGTCTCAAAGGGCTGCACAAGCCACAACCAGAGCCCACATAATAATCACCTCCATAGCGGCAAATAACCTTCATTTCTTAGTATCATAATCAAACATCATTATTATTGGAAGACGAGGTTACACATTATTCAGATCAAGCATGCTAATATCTCAGCTAATGGCTAAACTACTTTGAAACAACAGCAAGAAATAAGTGCTTAGTAAACTTTAAGAAGTGTAGATGGAAGTACGTTACAGCAGAACGTAAGCGACCCCCAAGTCAAAAGAGGAATACATATCAGCATTGTCACAGCTAGTATCGACACACCAGAGGAGAACGGATGGATACCAAGAGTAGCATCAGTATTTGATCCATATATTTATTGTCTCAAAATTCTTATTTTTGTTGTTGTTAATGTTTACAAACTCAGGGAAAATGTCCCTGAGAGGACATTAAGGGAAAAAGACTTGAAGGATTTCAGAATCAGAATAGTTGTATTGCCATAGTTTGAGAGGGGGTTCACAAACTAGGAATTTGTCTTGGTGCAATCATGCAACATAAATGTTTTTTATATTTGTTTAAATGAGGAGTAGATATTAGTTTTTGCTTTTGTTGACTTATTGTGTACTATTGACTTTGTTTTGCTCTTACAATTGTATGCAATTAAATAGAATAAGGAAGTACTTTGAAGTTTGTGTTGACATTGTTAAACTGTCAACGCACTCACCATAAATACATTTAATAAATGTAGAGTTAATACATGGCTCATCTCACTCATGGATGATTGGAATTGGCAGCGTAAGATCTTTAATTATTATACTTTAACTATATATTGTTGTGTATGTTATGCATTCTATTTTGTAGTTATTAATGAACCAGGTAATTATGAATTATGTAAATGTCTTGGGGTTTACAAAAAAGCTAATTTGAGTGATAGAGAGAACACCATATGCTTATGGGAATATATATTTATTTGTGTTCGACATTATCTTGATGGATATTAAATCATTTGAATGATTATTCCATCCATCTTCTTCCGCTATCCGAGGTCGGGTCGCGGGGGCAGCAGCCTAAGCAGGGAAGCCCAGATTTCCCAGCCACTTCGTCCAGCTCTTGCCGGGGGACCCCGAGGCGTTCCCAGGCCAGCCGGGAGACATAGTCTTCCCAACGTGTCCTAGGTCTTCCCCGTGGCCTCCTACCGGTCGGACGTGCCCTAAACACCTCCCTAGGGAGGCGTTCGGGTGGCATCCTGACCAGATGCCCGAACCACCTCATCTGGCTCCTCTCCATGTGGAGGAGCAGCGGCTTTACTTTGAGCTCCCCCCGGATGACAGAGCTTCTCACCCTATCTCTAAGGGAGAGACCCGCCACCCGGCGGAGGAAACTCATTTGGGCCGCTTGTACCCGTGATCTTGTCCTTTCGGTCATGACCCAAAGCTCATGACCATAGGTGAGGATGGGAACGTAGATCGACCGGTAAATCGAGAGCTTTGCCTTCCGGCTCAGCTCCTTCTTCACCACAACGGATCGATACAGCGTCCGCATTACTGAAGACGCCGCACCGATCCGCCTGTCGCTCTCACGATCCACTCTTCCCTCACTCGTGAACAAGACTCCGAGGTACTTGAACTCCTCCACTTGGGGCAAGATCTCCTCCCAAACCTGGAGATGGCACTCCACCCTTTTCCGGGCGAGAACCATGGACTCGGACGTGGAGGTGCTGATTCGGAACGTCACCTCGCTGAATGATTATTGTTATGTTCAAATGTTTACTTATAGTAAAACATTTTGATACAAAATTGCTTGTTGAAGCCAAATGGTGGCCCACATACACTAGAACAGTGTTTCTTAACCATAGGGCCGGGGGCCCATTGTTGGGCTACCAAAACAAATGTGTTTCTCAGCCGTGGTCCGTATGGGCCGCAGCGGTACTCCGTTGTAATTCACTCGTCCACCACATGTGGCAGTAAACCTACTCAGTGGCCTAGTGGTTAGAGTGTCCGCCCTGAGATCGGTAGGTTGTGAGTTCAAACCCCGGCCGAGTCATACCAAAGACTATAAAAATGGGACCCATTACCTCCCTGCTTGGCACTCAGCATCAAGGGTTGGAATTGGGGGTTAAATCACCAAAATGATTCCCGGGCGCGGCCACCGCTGCTGCCCACTGCTCCCCTCACCTCCCAGGGGGTGATCAAGGGTGATGGGTCAAATGCAGAGAATAATCTTGCCACACCTAGTGTGTGTGTGACAATCATTGGTACTTTAACTTTAACTTTAAACAGAAGAAGCCCAGAGCTACAAATATGACTTACGTTGTGACCATGTATTTTCAATTACACTTTATTGACAGTTTACTTAAGAAACATATTCATTATTCATTTAGTCTAACACAACATAATTGTGTGTACATTTATTTTCGCCAGTCATTTACGAGTCTCTTTTTATGCAGTATATTTGGTTAGTACTTGTTTTTTTAACCAGCCTGACTTCACTCTATGGTTTATGTGTTAATAATACAAATAATAATCTTTGTGATTAACACATGTTTTCATATCCTTTGACAAGATTGTAAACTGTAAGTAGGTTGGATATAATTATTGAATATGATTCAAATCAAGATGACTAAATCAGTGTTAATATTGGAGTGGAAAAGTTAGGCCCCGAGGTCAAAAAGGTTAAGAATCCTTGCACTAAAAGCCAATCTGGTGAAGATGCTGATGATGAGGTGTAATTTGCTGGTGGAACACCATTGAGTAAATCATATGTCACACTGACCAATCAAGGAGGTGAAGAGCTCAGGGGCAGAGCTGCCAGCTGCCATGAAGGTTGCCCCGGCAACATCCTGGCTGAGTTGCAGGTTCTAAAGGGTTCAATAAAGGTGGAAAGTTGTGGTGTGCAACTTATCATTTGGATTTGGATATAAGTCCTAATAAAGTTTACAACAAACCTCTGAGATTTTTTCCAGTGAGGGCACAAAATAAACCTCACACACTATGGCCAGGGCATGAAACATGTAGATAGCCTGCAAAAGGAGAAGAAGAAAATAAACATGACACACTATGGCCAGAGCATGAAACATGTAGATAGAAGAAGAAGAAAATAAACATGACACACTATGGCCAGGGAGTGAAACGTGTAGATAGAAGAAGAAAATAAACATGACACACTATGGCCAGGGAGTGAAAGATGTAGATAGAAGAAGAAGAAAATAAACATGACACACTATGGCCAGGGAGTGAAAGATGTAGATAGAAGAAGAAGAAAATAAACATGACACACTATGGCCAGGGAGTGAAACGTGTAGATAGAAGAAGAAGAAAATAAACATGACACACTATGGCCAGGGAGTGAAACGTGTAGATAGAAGAAGAAGAAAATAAACATGACACACTATGGCCAGGGAGTGAAACATGTAGATAGAAGAAGAAGAAAATAAACATGACACACTATGGCCAGGGAGTGAAAGATGTAGATAGAAGAAGAAAATAAACATGACACACTATGGCCAGGGAGTGAAAGATGTAGATAGAAGAAGAAGAAAATAAACATGACACACTATGGCCAGGGAGTGAAAGATGTAGATAGAAGAAGAAAATAAACATGACACACTATGGCCAGGGAGTGAAAGATGTAGATAGAAGAAGAAGAAAATAAACATGACACACTATGGCCAGGGAGTGAAAGATGTAGATAGAAGAAGAAGAAAATAAACATGACACACTATGGCCAGGGAGTGAAAGATGTAGATAGAAGAAGAAAAAACATCCGACTTGAAACATGCAGATAGAAGAAGAATTTGAGCCAGTAGACAACTCACACAGAGCACATGGAGGATGACAGCTCCCGCTCTCCTCTGCTCCAGACTAAAGATGTCTTCAGGAAACTCACTGATTGCTGAACAGACGACAACAACAAATAGTGGAACATTATTCATTATCTGTGTTTTCATCACGACACAGAAAATCTACTTAATTGTCTTGTTCTAAGATTAGAAACTTTCCTTCACGGCTTAGTTCATTTTTCTGTTGGACTTTTCTTTGCAGAAGTGAGCGGCTCAGTGTGTGACTAAGCTGCCTTACTGGCTTCTTAATTCACTTTTCTCCCTTTTTCTTCTGACTCCTCACAATCTGTCCTGCCATTTTACACACTTCTCTCAACTATTCCCTTCAAAAGCCGCCTTGACAAACTTCCTTTCAAGGGCCTTGTCTTAAATAGGGATGTGCTGCTATCAGAATGGGCCCATTTTCATGAAAAATAATGTCCATCACAGACTGACACTATTTATTTTTGGTCCCCTGGCTGACGAGCGGCCAGCAACCAATTATGGGTCTCCATACACAGTGTGGAGCCGCTCCACAACACATAAGAATAAACACCTCCATTATGGCAAATGAGCAGCATTTTATACTTTCTAAAGTATCATTTTCAGAGCAGAACAAGGCTAAACATGTTACACATCGACAGCAAGCCAGGAGCAAACAGCTAAGCCCTAAACTAGCTTGAAATAACCCCTATCCCAGCTGCATTCGGGCGGAAGGCGGGGCACACCCTGGACAAGTCGCCACCTCATCGAAGCTTTTACATGATATATTTGATCAAATATATCATTGACATCAATACCATGGATTAAAAACATTGAAGTGGGTGTGTTTTGATGCCACACAAAGGCGGCGCTATGTCAGACGACAAGCATAGAGACCTGTCAGCCGATGTCATCTTGCTTCAGAGCAACTTTATGGATTATTATTACCGTATTTTTCAAAGTATAAATCGCACCTGCCGAAAATGCATAATAAAGAAGGAAAAAAACATATATAAGTCGCACTGGAGCCCGGCCAAACTATGAAAAAAAACTGCGACTTATAGTCCGAAAAATACGGTATACTTCCTTTTTCCACTTTTTGGAGTGGATTAATATTGGCCTGTGGGTTACTGGATCAGCGGCGGTCGTGACTGGTGAGTAAAGCGCGTTCAATCGGACACCCTTATTAACTTGCGTGGGACTTTTGTGGAGGAAATATTGCTGTGTTGCAAACTTTTGTATGGTGTTGCTTCCTTATTTGTGATTATTCCAAGCTGATTATCAGATCCTACCTGTGTCTTTTTATTGTGGTGTAGCGGCACCTACAGTAAGTTCATGTGTCGGGGCGCACTTGAATAAGAAAAATACCGATGGCTGTATCATTTGTCCAGGATCTTAACGGTTTCCCTGGACCGATCCAGATAGGAACTGATACCAAAAAAAATAGTATACATCCCTAACAATAACCGTTGTGTCAGCATTGTCAGTCAGTACACGGCATATAAGAGAAGGGCAGATCAATAATCAGTATATGATTGATACTGGGGTCATGTTTTGTTTTTGTTCATGTTTACAAACTACAGACTAATTCCCTGGACACAGAAGAAACAAAGGATGTAAATGAGTAACAGAAAATAGTACTACCGACTTTGTTCTGCCCAACCAATTGTATGGCATAGAAGAGAATAGGGAAGCAGTTGAATTATTGTGTTGATATTCACTGTCAATAGCACGCACCATTGTACAATATGTGTAGTGGTACTGACCCATCTCACCCATGGATGGTCAGCAGCATAAAACCCTGATCAGACAGTAAATATGATCAAACATGGAGACTACCTGTGCTTTATCTAAAGATCTGTAAGCCCCTCAAGTATATGATTTAGATTAGACTCAACATACCTCCTCTCAGCATCCAAATGACTCCCCACTTCAGGCAAACATGTTTAAGTGATGAGAATGCTTGTGATGAAGAGGCCACTAATCAGCGGGTCATTACAGCAGGTCGCTGCATGGTGCTTTCATTTCAACTACAGATGCATCCTTCAGTTTCTTAGCAACCGCATCCCTCAAAGGCTCAGTGTGCCTTAACATGTCGGTGGTGGACACACTGCCAGGTGTGTTGAAAGATGATTTGTGTGTGCTCTGCATAGTCACATGTTAATCATTGGTGCTGATCATGTGTGTGGCATCATTACATCAAACATGATTTCATCTTACCAGATTTTGAGTCTGTGCTTTGGTTGTTATCTTTCTGTGTGGCGACCTCCTTTTTGGTTAAGAAGATGTCACCATCTCCAGTGGATCCATGAGGGGCTGCAAAGATTGCTTCATTGATACAGAATATATTAGTTTTCATGAGGATCAACACTGCAGAACAGATCATTCTGTTTGATGAATGAACAAAATATTGCCACATCAAGTTGAAGGTAATATGTTGCACCTGTGACATCACTGGGATGCACCAGCCAGGCGGCTGCAAGCAGGCCGACAGCAGCGACGCAGAGCCGGGGGAGGAGCAGCGTCTGCCTCGGTCTTCTCGCCGCCTTCATTCCTGCCGCTCCTTCAGAACATGTCCACGCTCCTGAAATGGCTCAAAAGCAGCTTAGCGCCTACTTGTTAAGCGGGAAGATAGGCGGCGCGTCAAAGGTATCTCAGCATCCGAGCCAGCTGGAAGGGATCCGGACTCCTAAGAGGAAATACACGTCGAAAAGAGAGTCTTTACATCTCCCGGGTCCGGAAGAAACATGAGGTTGCGCGATCGGAGGAAGGCGAGGCGGTTGGCCGGTGCGATGGCTCACCACCAGAGGGCGCCCTTGCTGTGAGTGGGCGGCTGCACTGGTGGAGGAGGAGACACTGTTGCTAACACTTCCATCTAGCCATTTTCTACCACTTGTCCCTTTCGGGGTCGCTGCAGGGCGGGGAGGAGGAGACACTGTTGCTAACACTTCCATCTAGACCAGGGGTAGGGAACCTGTGGCTCTCGAGCCAGATGTGGCTCTCTTGATGACTGCATCTGGCTCTCAGATAAATCTTAGCTGACATTGCTTAACACGATGATTAATGAATAATTACACTGGTAATCACAGTGTTAAAAATAACGTTCAAAATATAAAACATCCTCGTGCATTTTAATCCATCCATCCGTTTTCTACCGCACCTGTTCAAGAAGTCGCATTAATGGTAAGAAGTATTTTATTTATTATTGGTTTGCGTCAGAATAACAATGTTATTAAAAAAAGAATAAGAGACTTATTATAGTCTAAAAATGTTGGTCTTACTTAAACACATTTAGTTGTATTCAGTGTTAAAAAATAT
This sequence comes from Nerophis lumbriciformis, assembly GCF_033978685.3. NCBI lineage: Eukaryota > Metazoa > Chordata > Actinopteri > Syngnathiformes > Syngnathidae > Nerophis > Nerophis lumbriciformis. The sequence continues at coordinate 351,997 of NC_084582.2, read as the reverse complement.
TATTTGGCTCTCACGGAAATACATTTGAAATTAAAGCTGCAAGCAGCATTGGTCGGGCCCGCGTATTTGGCAGGTGCTAGTCCTAACTGTCCCAATACTTTTGTCCAGTGATAGTCATAAGTGTCCCAATACTTTTGTCTACTTTTAGTCTGAAGTGTCCCAAGACTTTTGTCTAGTGTACCTACCTTGTCTGCATTGTGTGGGCACGTTGGTGCTTCCTGCTTTTAAGCAGCCATATTAAAAAAAACAGCAGCGCAGCGGGTCTTTGAAGGGTCATAAAATCAAAACCGGAGCAGTTAGAAAAAAAGCGCTTCTGTCATTGTAATCACAAGGGTTCAATCTCTCTTCTGTGTTAGTTTGAAGGTGAAACGACAAACGCGCTCAGAGGAGTTCGTTTTTGAAGGAAGGTGACCGTTTTTTACAAAAAATTTGGTTTGAAGGGGGAATAGCAAACTTCCTGTTGATTTTTGCTGGGGGTTGTCAATTTATGAAATGTAGGTCTAAGTGAGACCTACATAGAGGTTTTTGTTTCATGTCTCTCCGACTTTCCCAGTGGGAGTTACAGGCAGTGTTGTCATTTTCTTCTTCCGAGGAGCAGTTTTTTCTGCGTTTTATAAAAAAATTGCGGTAGAGCACAATTTTTAGATTTGGGGTTAGGTTTTTTCATTAGATCACAGTTTTAGCCAGTCCTGGTGTGTGTGTTCAGTTTGGTGAGTTTTGAAGCATGTTAAGGGGGTCAAATTAGAGCTCAAAGAGGCAAAAGTGACTGTTTTTAGTACTTTTTTGTCTTGAAGGGGGAATTGCCAACTTCCTGTTGATTTTAGCCCAAGAATGTACTATTATGAAATGTAGGTCTAAGTCAGACCTACATAGAGGTTTTTGTTTCATGTCTCTCCGACCTTCCTAGTGGGAGTTACAAGCAGTCTAGTTTTTTTTCTTTTCCTAGGGGGCGCTAGAGCGCAATTTTGAGTTTTGTGGTTCGGTTTTTTTTTTAAAAAGGCAATTTTCGCAGGTCCTGATGTGTGGGTCAAATATGGTGAGTTTTGAAGCATGTTAAGTGGGTCAAATTACAGTTTAATGTCGCGGCGGAAGAATAAAGAATAAAGAATAAAACCTTACAAATTCAATAGGTCCTTATGTCCCATTGCATAAGGACTCCCACAGGGAGTCCTTATGCAATGGGCCATGCGGGCCCTAAAAATGTGGCCTTCATGGCTTTCTCAGCCAAAAAGGTTCCCGACACCTGATCTAGCCATTTTCTACCACTTGTCCCTTTCGGGGTCGCTGCAGGGCGGGGAGGAGGAGACACAGTTGCATTCCACAAGACGACAAGGTGTCCCAGCAGACTGTGGAAGCCTGCAATTGGAAAGCATCTTACCTTGAGGATGAGGTGTTAAAACAAACAAAAACAAATGCCACAAACAAAATGTATTTTTCCCCACACAATACAATGAAGTGTGATAGGAAGTGGACTTGACATACATAGACAAGTGCTTGGGTCAGACAGGAGGCAAGGCTCCATAGTGCACATTAAAGTAAGGCTCTAATGTCAGACATAAGCGCCTCCACAGCTCGCTGATGGAGACAAAGTCTGCATGGCTCCCTGCAGCCAGGCTGAGCAAGATGGCCACGAGCAGCAGCATGCAGAGCACTACCACTTTGTGGCTGCTGGACGTCTTGGCCTGCGTACACCTCCAACACACACAGGGAGCCAATGAATGATGAGTGAAAGCATGCATGATCCAACACAGGACATTTACTTGCTGGTTGGAGGCTTGACTAGAAGACTGCTGGCTTCCTCGGGCTCACTGTCCTCCTGTACACACGGCCACATGCACCTCAATCACTCCTGCTCAAATGAAGTTATTCTAACATGAGAATAACTCATACATGACTTGAATCCTTGGAGGGTACCAACATGCTTTTCATGCCCGCTGTGGAGGCCAGAAGCCTAATCTCCTCTGCCAGAGACATGGCGGGGACATGTGACGCCTCCTTGTCGCCCAACAAGTCGTTAAGTGTGTCGCTGAAAACAACCACAAGTCAGTCAAGTGCACACAGAAAAAGTTGGAGTGCTTCCCAGAAGATCGTATATTGGCCCAAATGTAAGACAGCAAAACACATTTGGAGATTTATACACATTTTCCTTCTTGTCACTCACATACAATAAGTTGCAAACGTGTCTTAATTAAAGGTTGCTAGCTACAAGAGAAAAGTGATGACTGTACTCTAATGTTATCCATGAAGCATAATCATCAAACTGGAGCAACTGGGAGAAAAGATGAATAAGAAATAATTATTTTGTCTCCAAAATATCTTCTGAAAAAACATGTCATCTTGTATTTAGGTCAATGTGGTATTTAGAGCTCGTCTTACAGTGAAGCCTCATCCTCTCTGTCCTCCAACTGACTCTTCAGCTCCTGGTTGGTCAGCCGAAGATCCTCAAGTACAAACAATACAAACATCTCAGACGTGGATGATGTGCTTCGCTTTGCTCTGTTTCACATTTGTAATGATGAGCTCCTGTCTGATAACTCAGGACTTCCCCCATTGCAGTTGAAATGGATGATGCACAACATCTGCATACTAATACTGTAGTATCTTATCATGGTAACATCTGCATACTAATATTGTAGTATCTTATCATGGTAACATCTGCATACTAATATTGTAGTATCTTATCATGGTAACATCTGCATAGTCTATACTAATACTGTAGGAGATAATCATGGTAACATCTGCATAGTCTATACTAATATTGTAGGAGATAATCATGGTAACATCTGCATAGTCTATATTAATACTGTAGTATCTTATCATGGTAACATCTGCATAGTCTATACTAATACTGTAGTATCTTATCATGGTAACATCTGCATACTAATATTGTAGTATCTTATCATGGTAACATCTGCATACTAATATTGTAGTATCTTATCATGGTAACATCTGCATACTAATATTGTAGTATCTTATCATGGTAACATCTGCATACTAATATTGTAGTATCTTATCATGGTAACATCTGCACAGTCTATATTAATACTGTAGTATCTTATCATGGTAACATCTGCATAGTCTATACTAATACTGTAGTATCTTATCATGGTAACATCTGCATACTAATGTTGTAGTATCTTATCATGGTAACATCTGCATAGTCTATACTAATACTGTAGTATCTTATCATGGTAACATCTGCATACTAATGTTGTAGTATCTTATCATGGTAACATCTGCATAGTCTATACTAATACTGTAGTAGCTAATCATGGTAACATCTGCATACTAATATTGTAATATCTTATCATGGTAACATCTGCATAGTCTATACTGATACTGTCGTAGCTAATCATGGTAACATCTGCATAGTCTATACTAATACTGTAGTAGCAAATTCTACGGACAAAGGGGATTTGTATCTTTTTAGTTCAATTCAACTCAGTTGGTGGGGCATACTAATCAATTTAAGACGTCTTATTGTGTAATACAATTCACCTAGGTGTACTAACATCTGTGTGTGTAATCAAATTCACCTGTGTGTACTACTGTATGTGTGTGTGTGTAATCCAATTCACCTGTGTGTACTAATGTATGTGTGTGTGTAATACAATTCATCTGTGTGTACTAATGTCTGTGTGTGTGTGTGTGATACAATTCACCTGTGTGTACTAATGTCTATGTGTGTGTAATACAATTCACCTGTGTGTACTAATGTCTGTGTGTGTGATACAATTCACCTGTGTGTACTAATGTTTGTGTGTGTAATTAGGTACGCGTGTGTGTTTTAAGTTGTACATGTTATGATTTGTCAGTGTGTATAAAATATGTGTCAGTCTGTATTTGGATGAGTGTGTGTGTAAAAAATAGGTATGTGTACATATTTAGATGTGTGTGAAGCAGAAACTTTCTATTGGCTGTCTTTTCACACCTGACTTTTACGACACTTTCGGCGTGTGTGAGTTGTAAATGCAAAGGGGAGTAAACACAATCTTTTGGGCCTGGTTGTCATTAGATAACAACTTGTTACAGTGTGAGTGTTACAGTGTGAGTGTGAGTGTGAGTGTTACAGTGTGAGTGTTACAGTGTGAGTGTTACAGTGTGAGTGACTGCAAGGTGAGCATAAGAAAGGCAACTCCTTCAAATCCCTGTACTCAGACAACTCACACACTGCACAAGTGTAACAAGACAGCCATTCCTGCTTCACACACACACACACACACACACACACACACACACACACACACACAGACCTAAATACGCAGACACACACACCCATCAAAACACGACAGATATTTTTTTACACTGACGCTGATCGAAATAAGTACAGACTGTTTTTTATTTACACAAAGACAAATCATAACACAGGCAAGTAACTTAAAAAACACATATGACTACACACACAGACACACACATTAGCGCACACACACACACACACACACACACACACACACACAGACACACACACACACACACACACACACACACACACACAGAGACTGATATACAGACACACACAGATGAATTGGATTACACAGGCACAGATTGAGATACAGGTTTGCAAATAACGATGCTACAGTAATACTTCAATATTATTTATCATGAATGCTAGCAACAGAAAGAATCAATAATGTGTGCAGAGCTGCTCTCTGCTGCTCTCACCTGTTGATTGCAGGAAGTATTTGAATTACCTTGATGATATTAGCGTACTCCTCTACTGTTTCCTCTGCTTGCTTTAACTGCAGCTTGTTCTACCACACACACACGCATGTGAAACCATGAAGAATAGTCACAATAGTACCTCAAAATATCAGCATTTTTACTTTACCTGTTGAATAACCTCATCCCTTTGCTGCAGTCCTATCTGAGCTGCTTCTATTCCATACTGATGAAACACACTCTTTATAAGTCGGAATAGTGTGTGGACACTAGGATATGTGTATGAGAAACACTCTTTAAAAGTCAGAATAGTACATGGACACTAAGATATGTGTATGAGAAACTCTTTAAAAGTCAGAATAGTGTGTGGACACTAGGATATGTGTATGAGAAACACTCTTTAAAAGTCAGGATAGTGCATGGACACTAGGATATGTGCATGAGAAACACTCTTTAAAAGTCAGAATAGTGTGTGGACACTAGGATATGTGTATGAGAAACACTCTTTAAAAGTCGGAATAGTGTGTGGACACTAGGATATGTGTATGAGAAACACTCTTTAAAAGTACATGGACACTAAGATATGTGTATGAGAAACTCTTTAAAAGTCAGAAAAGTGTGTGGACACTAGGATATGTGTATGAGAAACACTCTTTAAAAGTCAGAATAGTGTGTGGACACTAGGATATGTGTATGAGAAACACTCTTTAAAAGTCAGAATAGTGTGTGGACACTAGGATATGTGTATGAGAAACACTCTTTAAAAGTCAGAATAGTGTGTGGACACTAGGATATGTGTATGAGAAACACTCTTTAAAAGTCGGAATAGTGTGTGGACACTAGGATATGTGTATGAGAAACACTCTTTATAAGTCGGAATAGTGTGTGGACACTAGGATATGTGTATGAGAAACACTCTTTAAAAGTCAGAATAGTGTGTGGACACTAGGATATGTGTATGAGAAACACTCTTTAAAAGTCGGAATAGTGTGTGGACACTAGGATATGTGTATGAGAAACACTCTTTATAAGTCGGAATAGTGTGTGGACACTAGGATATGTGTATGAGAAACACTCTTTAAAAATCAGAATAGTACATGGACACTAAGATATGTGTATGAGAAACACTCTTTAAAAGTCAGAATAGTGTGTGGACACTAGGATATGTGTATGAGAAACACTCTTTAAAAGTCAGAATAGCGTGTGGACACTAGGATATGTGTATGAGAAACACATGGATTTTACCTCAAGATTTTGAAGAGCAAGACTGAACCTATTCAAGCGTATCTGGTCCTTCTCTTTTTGCTCCTGGAGGATCTGAACCTGAACATATTGATAATAATGTTCATTAAGGTTTCCACCTTTGGGATATTATTTCTTAAAAAACACACTTCTGCGGTCAGTTCTTTATTTTGCTCCTTCATCACCATGGATTGCATCTCCTGCACACAGGACACAACTCAAATAAAGTGATCCATTTTCAAATGTCTTAATGCTACACTGTAGAAGTGTTTCTTGTCAACTACTGGCCAATAATTGCATGACTTTCACAGTAATTTATTGTGAAATATCTTTACTGAAACAGTAGTACAAGAGATCTGTGAGTTTATTGAGGATCCCCATTAGCCCACGCACAAACGCCAGGCTAGTCTTCCCGGAGTCCTTTTCAAAAGTTCAAAGTCAAATAATAATACACAGATCCAGTTACAAAACATACACAAATCCAATTACAAATGAAAGAAAGGAAAAAGGAAAAGAAAAAGAAAATTCTCAAAATAATAAAAAAAGGTTGTCTTGTACACAAGATAAATGACCAAACTTCTTACATTATTATATCTCCTTCGCTTGTGAACAAGCAAGCCACTTATTTCATTCTTCTGCAGATAAGGACTGGATCAACATAGAAAAAATATGTTAATGAATTTGGACATTTATATTATATTAAAAAAATACCTAATGAATTGAGGCAGAGCCCAATAGAAGCCACCTTTAACATTCTAAAACTGTGCCAGAAAATTCTAGGAATCAACTCAATGACATCTGTCAATCAACTGCTTTGGTACAATTCTAATATCATCATTAATAAAAATGTGGTTAAATGGACAACATGGAAAGACAGAGGTATTAGTAAACCTCATCATATTATTAATAAAAACTCTTTTAAACCGTTCAACGATTTAGTTGATCAATATAATGTACCTAGAAATCATTTTTAAATTTTTATCTCTTCAAAACACGCTGTAAATAAATGCATATCCTCTGAAAGTATGTCTTTAAATAGCCGTGAACTGGAAGATGCACTTTTTAATCAAGATACAATTAAGAAATTAATTAAACTATTTTATGGAATAATAAATGAACACCACACAAGAAATGCAAATGATGCATGTGTTGGGAAATGGATGATGCACTTAAACATTTGAGATGAAAGAGACAGATCATGGAATGATATTTGGAAAAATGCCAATAAGCCCTTTAGAAGCATTAAAGATAAGCTGACTTAATTTAAGATCTTGAATAGATTGTATTTGACATCTTCTCAGCTGTTTAAAATTGGTGTAGTAGATAGCAAGTTATGTATGAAGTGTTGTTCATTTATTGTGGGAATGTCAGAGAATAAAAGAGTTATAGTTGAAAACAACAAAAGAAGCAATCACAAATTCCTTAATATAAACATCCCAATGACACGGCAAACTTGTATTCTTGGGTATCTCAATCAATTTAGTAACGTGTCATCAAAGAGTAAAAATGCTTTTCTTTCAATGTGCATAATAACAAAAAGGGTAATATTTAAAAAAATGGATAGTTGTTGATAGTCCAACTCATACTGACTGCTACACACAGGCTATGGAGATGATATCAGTAGAAAAAACTGCATTTAGTTTAGATAATAATGAGTCATACATTGGAATATGGGATCCATTATTTAAATTTGTTTTAACTATTAAATGAACCAAAATATGACTTATTATATCTTTGTGGAAAATATTGGACACAGTGTGTTGTCAAGCTTATGAGATGTGATGCAAGTGTAAGCCACTGTCACACTATTGTTCTTTTTTAATATATATATTTCTTCTATTCATGTTTTTAATGATAATATCAATGAGGTTTTTTTTTAATCACTGCTATTTTGAAATTGTTACTAATGTTGATACTGTTGTTGATGGTATTCATTTTTGTTTTGCTACTTTTGGATTGTTCCGTGTCATGTTTGTGTGTCCTCAATAGCTCTCAATTGCTCTGTTTATTGCTATTCTGGGTGTTGCTGGGTCGGGTTTGGTTTTGGAGTTGGATTGCATTGTTGTGGTGTTTTTGTGTGTTGTTTTGTTGAATTGATCAATAAATACATGAAAAAAATAAAATAAAATAAAGTAAAAATAAAAATAATAATAATAATAATAAAAAGATAACAGGAGAACATATGCAGATCCAGTTACAGTAAAAGAAAGGAAAAAGGAAAAGAGAAGGAAAATTCTCTAAAGAGTAAAAATAACAGTACACAGATCCAGTTACAATAAAAGAAAGGAAAATGGGAAAGAGAAAAAAAAAGTTCTCACATTGATAACATGAAATATTAACTCTTAAGTCTAAAAAGTGACCTTACATGTTTCTTAAATGCTTTTTTACTGGGAATAGTCCTAATATTGAAATGAAGAGTATTCCATAATGAAATGCTTCTGTATACAACATTGAATGAGTGCTTGGTGGTGGTAATGCCAGTAGACCTTGAGTTGGAGCTCTACTACTGTAGTGGTGAACATCAGCATTAGAACCAAGCTGCTTCAAAAGAGCATAGGGTACTTGGTATGAATAATGTTCCCAATAAATAACAATAAACTGCTGGATAATCTATGAATAACCTTCAGCCATCCAAGACAAGAATGCATACGGTCCACACTCCATCTATAAGAAGAATCAAGAGTAAGTCTAGCTGCCCTATTTTCAGCTGTTTGTCATTTTGTAAACTCAACTTTGGGTGCAGAAGCCCAAATAACTGAACAATAACCCAGATGACACAACACCAATGTTTGTACTACCTGTCTGCCAATTGCAGGTGTTACATACCTATCACATTTCCTAACAGCAGCGATACTTCTACCCATCTTAGCCACGATTTGATTGATATATTCGGACCAGGAAAGTGTATTACTAAGTGTAACGCCCAAAAGTCCTCTTGTTTGATTAATTGTCCTGAAATCTCTAAATTAAGTATAGGATTTTTTTTGCCAGACTATGTCGTGAACCAAAGACAATACTTGTTGTTTTTAAAATGTTTAAAAGCAGTCTATTACTTATAACCCACTCAATAACAGCATCTAAGTTGTTGACATAATATGTAATGTAATGTATTGTTGACATACAAACCTCGTGTCCATATGAGTTGGGAAATTGTGTTCGATGTAAATAAAAACGGAAAACAATTAGCAAATCCTTTTCAAGCCATATTCAATTGAATGCACTACAAAGACAACATATTTGATGTTCAAACTCATAAACTTTATTTTTTTTTTGCAAATAATAATTAACTTAGAATTTCATGGCTGCAACACGTGCCAAAGTAGTTGGGAAAGGGCATGTTCACCACTGTGTTACATGGCCTTTCCTTTTAACAACACTCAGTAAACGTTTGGGAACTGAAGAGACACATTTTTGAAGCTTCTCAGGTGGAATTCTTTCCCATTCTTGCTTGATGTACAGCTTAAGTTGTTCAACAGTCCGGGGGTCTCCCTTCTGCTATTTTAGGCTTCACATTTTCAATGGGAGACAGGTCTGGACTACAGGCAGGACAGTCTAGTACCCGCACTCTTTTACTAGGAAGCCACGCTGTTGTAACACATGGCTTGGCGTAGTCTTGCTGAAATAAGCAGGGGCGTCCATGGTAACGTTGCTTGGATGGCAACATATGTTGCTCCAAAACCTGTATGTACCTTTCAGCATTAATGGTGCCTTCACAGATGTGTAAGTTACCCATGTCTTGGGCACTAATACACCCCCATACCATCACACATGCTGCCTTTTACACTTTGCGCCTATAACAATCCGGATGGTTCTTTTCCTCTTTGGTTCGGAGGACACAACGTCCACAGTTTCCAAAAACAATTTGAAATGTGGACTCGTCAGACCACAGAACACTTTTCCGCTTTGTATCAGTCCATCTTAGATGAGCTCAGGCCCAGCGAAGCCGACGGCGTTTCTGGGTGTTGTTGATAAACGGTTTTCGCCTTGCATAGGAGAGTTTTAACTTGCACTTACAGATGTAGCGACCAACTGTAGTTACTGACAGTGGGTTTCTGAAGTGTTTCAGAGCCCATGTTGTGATATCCTTTACACACTGATGTCGCTTGTTGATGCAGTACAGCCTGAGAAATCGAAGGTCACGGGCTTAGCTGCTTACGTGCCGTGATTTCTCCAGTTTTCTCTGAACCCTTTGATGATATTACAGACCGTAGATGGTGAAATCCCTAAATTCCGTGCAATAGCTGATTGAGAAAGGTTTTTCTTAAACTGTTCAACAATTTGCTCACGCATTTGTTGACAAAGTGGTGACCCTCGCCCCATCCTTGTTTGTGAATGACTGAGCTTTACATGGAATCTACTTTTATACCCAATCATGGCACCCACCTGTTCCCAATTTGCCTGCTCACCTGTGGGATGTTCCAAATAAGTGTTTGATGAGCATTCCTCAACTTTATCAGTATTTATTGCCACCTTTCCCAACTTCTTTGTCACGTGTTGCTGGCATCAAATTCTAAAGTTAATGATTATTTGCAACAAAAAAAAAGTTTATCAGTTTGAACATCAAATATGTTGTCTTTGTAGCATATTCAACTGAATATGGCTTGAAAATGATTTGCAAATCATTGTATTCCGTTTATATTTACATCTAACACAATTTCCCAACTCATATGGAAACGGGGTTTGTAATATGTAATGTAATGTATTGTTGACCTATAATGTAATATAATGTATTGTTGACATAGTATGTAATGTAATGTATTGTTGACCTAATATGTGATGTAATGTATTGTTGACATAATATGTAATGTATTGTTGACATATGTAATGTAATGTATTGTTGACATAATATATAATGTATTGTTGACCTAATATGTAATGTCATGTATTGTTGACATAATATATAATGTATTGTTGACCTAATATGTAATGTAAAGTATTGTTGACATAATATGTAATGTAATGTATTGTTGACATAATATGTATTGTTGACATAATACATAATGTCATGTATTGCTGACATAATATGTAATGTAATGTATTGTTGACATAATATATAATGTCATGTATTGTTGACATAATATATAATGTCATGTATTGTTGACATAATATATAATGTCATGTATTGTTGACATAATATGTAATGTAATGTTGTATCCTCAGTCAGGATGTGACCTTCTTATCTACGTGCCTCCACACGGACTGCGTCTTATCCCCGCCATCATTGTTGTAGTTTTGAACATTTCAATGGCTTCCATAGAGAGTTGACTTTGTCCTACAGAGGATGATGCATGTGCATGTACGAGCCAGTGTGCCCCACAACAAGAGGATAGTGAAGAAGAAGGACGAGGATGGTGGATTCACGCAAAGCCCTCTGGGTAAACTTCTAGCAAATATGAATAATCTGCTGATGTCACCAAGTGGAAAAACCTCAACAAATGGTGCAAATTCCAAACTGCTCCTTTCCTGGAAGTGTTTTATAAATATCTCCGCCATGGTTTGATCTCCAATTTTCCAGACTTATACAGATCCCAAATACACAACAGCAGGTACCAATAGTTTACAAAAAAAAGTTGGTTTTGCATAATAGGACCTCTTTTAAATGCTTGAAACCTTAGTAAGAAATGTTACAGTGTACATTGTCACCCACCAGTTTTTCTATCATGTATTCAGTCTTTCTGCTCTTTTCACCAGGATCCTGGTCCAAGTGCCACCTGCAAGGCTCTACTTTTCCTCGCACGCCATCTGTGTTCATCTGCTCCAGCCTGCACACACACAACCATTCAAGTCCAGTAGACAGTCCTGCACAGGACTACACTGAACCATTCAAGTCCAGTAGACAGTCCTGCACAGGACTACACTGAACCATTCAAGTCCAGTAGACAGTCCTGCACAGGACTACACTGAACCATTCAAGTCCAGTAGACAGTCCTGCACAGGACTACACTGAACCATTCAAGTCCAGTAGACAGTCCTGCACAGGACTACACTGAACCATTCAAGTCCAGTAGACAGTCCTGCACAGGACTACACTGGACAAGTCGAGTAGACAGTCCTGCACAGGACTGCATTGGACAAGTCCAGTAGACAGTCCTGCACAGGACTACACTGGACAAGTCCAGTAGACAGTCCTGCACAGGACTGCATTGGACAAGTCCAGTAGACAGTCCTGCACAGGACTACACTGGACAAGTCCAGTAGACAGTCCTGCACAGTACTACACTGGACAAATCCAGTGTTCTGAGAAAAAAATGGGTTGCTTCATAAAACAATGCAGCCAGTTACGTAATCTAATAGTTAGCAACATAGTAAAATGATGGCTAGCAACATAGTAAAATGATAGCTAGAAACATAGAATCTGATGGTTAGCAACAAAGTAATCTGATAGTTAGCAACATAGTAATCTGATAGTTAGCAACATAGTAATCTATGGTAAGCAACATAGTAATCTGATGGTTAGCAACATAGTAATCTGATGGTAAGCAACATAGTAATCTGATGGTTAGCAACATAGTAAAATGATAGTTAGCAACATAGTAATCTGATAGTTAGCAACATAGTAATCTATGGTAAGCAACATAGTAATCTGATGGTTAGCAACATAGTAATCTGATAGTTAGCAACATAGTAATCTGATGGTAAGCAACATAGTAATCTGATGGTTAGCAACATAGTAAAATGATAGTTAGCAACATAGTACTCTGATGGTTAGCAACATAGTAAAATGATAGTTAGCAACATAGTACTCTGATGGTTAGCAACATAGTAAAATGATAGTTAGCAACATAGTAATCTGATAGTTAGCAACATAGTAATCTGATGGTAAGCAACATAGTACTCTGATGGTTAGCAACATAGTAAAATGATAGTTAGCAACATAGTAATCTGATAGTTAGCAACATAGTAATCTGATGGTAAGCAACATAGTAATCTGATAGTTAGCAACATAGTAATCTGATAGTTAGCAACATAGTAATCTGATGGTAAGCAACATAGTAATCTGATGGTTAGCAACATAGTAAAATGATAGTTAGCAACATAGTACTCTGATGGTTAGCAACATAGTAAAATGATAGTTAGCAACATAGTAATCTGATAGTTAGCAACATAGTAATCTGATGGTAAGCAACATAGTAATCTGATGGTTAGCAACATAGTAAAATGATAGTTAGCAACATAGTAATCTGATGGTTAGCAACATAGTAAAATGATAGTTAGCAACATAGTAATCTGATAGTTAGCAACATAGTAATCTGATAGTTAGCAACATAGTAATCTATGGTAAGCAACATAGTAATCTGATGGTTAGCAACATAGTAATCTGATAGTTAGCAACATAGTAATCTGATGGTAAGCAACATAGTAAAATGATAGTTAGCAACATAGTAATCTGATGGTTAGCAACATAGTAAAATGATAGTTAGCAACATAGTAATCTGATAGTTAGCAACATAGTATGACGATAGATAGCAACATAGTAATCTGATGGTTAGCAACATAGTAATCTGATGGTTAGCAACATAGTAATCTGATAGTTAGCAACATAGTAATCTGATGGTAAGCAACATAGTAATCTGATGGTTAGCAACATAGTAAGATGATAGTTAGCAACATAGTAATCTGATAGTTAGCAACATAGTAAAATGATAGTTAGCAACATAGTAATCTGATAGTTAGCAACATAGTAATCTGATGGTAAGCAACATAGTAAAATGATAGTTAGCAACATAGTAATCTGATGGTTAGCAACATAGTAAAATGATAGTTAGCAACATAGTAATCTGATAGTTAGCAACATAGTAAAATGATAGTTAGCAACATAGTAATCTGATAGTTAGCAACATAGTATGACGATAGATAGCAACATAGTAATCTGATAGTTAGCAACATAGTAATCTGATAGTTAGCAACATAGTAATCTGATGGTTAGCAACATAGTAAGATGATAGTTAGCAACATAGTAATCTGATAGTTAGCAACATAGTAAAATGATAGTTAGCAACATAGTAATCTGATAGTTAGCAACATAGCAATCTGATAGTTAGCAACATAGTAATCTGATAGTTAGCAACATAGCAATCTGATAGTTAGCAACATACTGGTATGACCAGTATGTTGCTAACTGGTATATGGTACCACCATAATGACAACATTAAATACAGTAGTGTAGTAGACCTAAGTATTCATTAAGTACCACCATAATGACAACATTAAATACAGTAGTGTAGTAGACCTAAGTATTCATTAAGTACCACCATAATGACAACATTAAATACAGTAGTGTAGTAGACCTAAGTATTCATTAAGTACCACCATAATGACCACATTAAAATACAGTAGTGTAGTAGACCTAAGTATTCATTAAGTACCACCATAATGACCACATTAAAATACAGTACTATAGCAGGACTTAGTAGTCAATAAAAAGAAAACAGAAGTTTGATTTCACAAAAATGTTTGACATTTTTGGCCATTGTAACATTCCACACAGTTTGAACAGTAACACTGTGTGTATTGTTTGTCATAATACCAGATGTGTACTATAGTTAGACAATCACTAACAAGCAGCCATGCATTTCAGCTTAATACTGTTTTTGTTTTGCTTTGTAAACTAAATACTCAAAGTAATCACAATATAATATAATATATGAACGTAAACTAAAGTAACCACAATATAATATAATATATGAACGTAAACTAAAGTAACCACAATATAATATATGAACGTTTGTCACCTTCATTGATGATCTTATTACTGCACATGCTCAGTAGTGTGGACTACCATTTTAGTGCTGAACACCATTTCTTTCCTTGTATATAGTGTCATGTATATAGGGTCATGTATATAGAGTCATGTATATAGAGTCATGTATATAGAGTCATGTATATAGAGTCATGTATATATAATCATGTATATAGAGTCATGTATATAGAGTCATGTATATAGAGTCATGTATATAGAGTCATGTATATATAATCATGTATATAGAGTCATGTATATAGAGTCATGTATATATAATCATGTATATAGTGTCATGTATATAGAGTCATGTATATAGGGTCATGTATATAGGGTCATGTATATAGGGTCATGTATATAGGGTCATGTATATAGGGTCATGTATATAGGGTCATGTATATAGAGTCATGTATATAGGGTCATGTATATAGAGTCATGTATATAGGGTCATGTATATAGAGTCATGTATATAGAGTCATGTATATAGAGTCATGTATATATAATCATGTATATAGGGTCATGTATATAGAGTCATGTATATAGAGTCATGTATATATAATCATGTATATAGAGTCATGTATATAGAGTCATGTATATATAGTCATGTATATAGTGTCATGTATATAGAGTCATGTATATAGGGTCATGTATATAGAGTCATGTATATAGAGTCATGTATATAGAGTCATGTATATAGTGTCATGTATATAGAGTCATGTATATAGAGTC
Organism: Nerophis lumbriciformis; assembly: GCF_033978685.3. Lineage (NCBI taxonomy): Eukaryota > Metazoa > Chordata > Actinopteri > Syngnathiformes > Syngnathidae > Nerophis > Nerophis lumbriciformis. The sequence goes on along the minus strand of NC_084582.2, from coordinate 336,630 downwards.
ATGTATATAGAGTCATGTATATAGGGTCATGTATATAGAGTCATGTATATAGAGTCATGTATATAGAGTCATGTATATAGAGTCATGTATATAGGGTCATGTATATAGAGTCATGTATATAGAGTCATGTATATAGAGTCATCTATATAGAGTCATGTATATAGAGTCATGTATATAGAGTCATGTATATAGGGTCATGTATATAGAGTCATGCATATACAGTCATCTATATAGAGTCATGTATATACAGTCATGTATATAGAGTCATGTATATAGAGTCATGCATATACAGTCATCTATATAGAGTCATGTATATAGAGTCATGTATATAGAGTCATGTATATAGAGTCATGTATATATAATCATGTATATAGTGTCATGTATATAGTGTCATGTATATAGAGTCATGTATATAGGGTCATGTATATAGTCATGTATATAGAGTCATGTATATAGAGTCATGTATATAGTGTCATGTATATAGAGTCATGTATATAGAGTCATGTATATAGGGTTATGTATATACAGTCATGTATATAGAGTCATGCATATACAGTCATCTATATAGAGTCATGTATATAGAGTCATGTATATAGAGTCATGTATATAGAGTCATGTATATAGTGTCATGTATATAGAGTCATGTATATAGAGTCATGTATATAGAGTCATGTATATACAGTCATGTATATAGAGTCATGTATATAGAGTCATGTATATAGGGTCATGTATACAGAGTCATGTATATAGGGTCATGTAAATAGAGTCATGTATATAGAGTCATGTATATAGAGTCATGTATATAGAGTCATGTATATAGTGTCATGTATATACAGTCATGTATATAGAGTCATGTATATAGAGTCATGCATATACAGTCATCTATATAGAGTCATGTATATAGAGTCATGTATATAGAGTCATGTATATAGGGTCATGTATACAGAGTCATGTATATAGGGTCATGTAAATAGAGTCATGTATATAGAGTCATGTATATAGAGTCATGTATATAGTGTCATGTATATAGAGTCATGTATATAGAGTCATGTATATATAATCATGTATATAGTGTCATGTATATAGAGTCATGTATATAGGGTCATGTATATAGAGTCATGTATATAGAGTCATGTATATAGAGTCATGTATATAGGGTCATGTATATAGAGTCATGTATATAGAGTCATGTATATAGAGTCATGTATATAGGGTCATGTATATACAGTCATGTATATAGAGTCATGTATATAGAGTCATGTATATAGAGTCATGTATATAGGGTCATGTATACAGAGTCATGTATATAGGGTCATGTAAATAGAGTCATGTATATAGTCATGTATATAGGGTCATGTATATAGAGTCATGTATATAGGGTCATGTATATAGAGTCATGTATATAGGGTCATGTATATAGAGTCATGTATATAGGGTCATGTTTATAGAGTCATGTATATAGGGTCAAGTATATAGAGTCTTGTATATAGGGTCATGTATATAGGGTCATGTATATAGGGTCATGTATATAGTGTCATGTATATAGAGTCATGTATATAGCGTCATGTATATAGCGTCATGTATATAGAGTCATGTATATAGAGTCATGTATATAGGGTCATGTATATAGGGTCATGTATATAGGGTTATGTATATAGGGTCATGTATATAGGGTCAGTATATAGAGTCTTGTATATAGGGTCATGTATATAGAGTCATGTATATAGGGTCATGTTTATAGAGTCATGTATATAGGGTCAAGTATATAGAGTCTTGTATATAGGGTCATGTATATAGGGTCATGTATATAGTGTCATGTATATAGAGTCATGTATATAGCGTCATGTATATAGCGTCATGTATATAGAGTCATGTATATAGAGTCATGTATATAGGGTCATGTATATAGGGTCATGTATATAGGGTTATGTATATAGGGTCATGTATATAGGGTCAGTATATAGAGTCTTGTATATAGGGTCATGTATATAGAGTCATGTATATAGGGTCATGTTTATAGAGTCATGTATATAGGGTCAAGTATATAGAGTCTTGTATATAGGGTCATGTATATAGGGTCATGTATATAGGGTCATGTATATAGTGTCATGTATATAGAGTCATGTATATAGCGTCATGTATATAGCGTCATGTATATAGAGTCATGTATATAGAGTCATGTATATAGGGTCATGTATATAGGGTCATGTATATAGGGTTATGTATATAGGGTCATGTATATAGGGTCAGTATATAGAGTCTTGTATATAGGGTCATGTATATAGAGTCATGTATATAGGGTCATGTATATAGAGTCATGTATATAGGGTCATGTATATAGGGTCATGTATATAGGGTCATGTATATAGTGTCATGTATATAGAGTCATGTATATAGGGTCATGTATATAGGGTTATGTATATAGGGTCATGTATATAGGGTCAGTATATAGAGTCTTGTATATAGGGTCATGTATATAGAGTCATGTATATAGAGTCATGTATATAGGGTCAAGTATAGAGTCTTGTATATAGGGTCATGTATATAGAGTCATGTATATAGGGTCATGTATATAGGGTCATGTATATAGAGTCTTGTATATAGAGTCATGTATATAGTGTCATGTATATAGAGTCATGTATATAGGGTCATGTATATAGAGTCATGTATATAGTGTCATGTATATAGGGTCATGTATATAGGGTCATGTATATAGAGTCATGTATATAGTGTCATGTATATATAATCATGTATATAGTGTCATGTATATAGTGTCATGTATATAATTATCATGTATATAGTGTCATGTATATACAGTCATGTATATAGAGTCATGTATATAGAGTCATGCATATACAGTCATCTATATAGAGTCATGTATATAGAGTCATGTATATAGAGTCATGTATATAGGGTCATGTATACAGAGTCATGTATATAGGGTCATGTAAATAGAGTCATGTATATAGAGTCATGTATATAGAGTCATGTATATAGTGTCATGTATATAGAGTCATGTATATAGAGTCATGTATATATAATCATGTATATAGTGTCATGTATATAGAGTCATGTATATAGGGTCATGTATATAGAGTCATGTATATAGAGTCATGTATATAGAGTCATGTATATAGGGTCATGTATATAGAGTCATGTATATAGAGTCATGTATATAGAGTCATGTATATAGGGTCATGTATATACAGTCATGTATATAGAGTCATGTATATAGAGTCATGTATATAGAGTCATGTATATAGGGTCATGTATACAGAGTCATGTATATAGGGTCATGTAAATAGAGTCATGTATATAGTCATGTATATAGGGTCATGTATATAGAGTCATGTATATAGGGTCATGTATATAGAGTCATGTATATAGGGTCATGTATATAGAGTCATGTATATAGGGTCATGTTTATAGAGTCATGTATATAGGGTCAAGTATATAGAGTCTTGTATATAGGGTCATGTATATAGGGTCATGTATATAGGGTCATGTATATAGTGTCATATATATAGAGTCATGTATATAGCGTCATGTATATAGCGTCATGTATATAGAGTCATGTATATAGAGTCATGTATATAGGTTCATGTATATAGGGTCATGTATATAGGGTTATGTATATAGGGTCATGTATATAGGGTCAGTATATAGAGTCTTGTATATAGGGTCATGTATATAGAGTCATGTATATAGGGTCATGTTTATAGAGTCATGTATATAGGGTCAAGTATATAGAGTCTTGTATATAGGGTCATGTATATAGGGTCATGTATATAGTGTCATGTATATAGAGTCATGTATATAGCGTCATGTATATAGCGTCATGTATATAGAGTCATGTATATAGAGTCATGTATATAGGGTCATGTATATAGGGTCATGTATATAGGGTTATGTATATAGGGTCATGTATATAGGGTCAGTATATAGAGTCTTGTATATAGGGTCATGTATATAGAGTCATGTATATAGGGTCATGTTTATAGAGTCATGTATATAGGGTCAAGTATATAGAGTCTTGTATATAGGGTCATGTATATAGGGTCATGTATATAGGGTCATGTATATAGTGTCATGTATATAGAGTCATGTATATAGCGTCATGTATATAGCGTCATGTATATAGAGTCATGTATATAGAGTCATGTATATAGGGTCATGTATATAGGGTCATGTATATAGGGTTATGTATATAGGGTCATGTATATAGGGTCAGTATATAGAGTCTTGTATATAGGGTCATGTATATAGAGTCATGTATATAGGGTCATGTATATAGAGTCATGTATATAGGGTCATGTATATAGGGTCATGTATATAGGGTCATGTATATAGTGTCATGTATATAGAGTCATGTATATAGGGTCATGTATATAGGGTTATGTATATAGGGTCATGTATATAGGGTCAGTATATAGAGTCTTGTATATAGGGTCATGTATATAGAGTCATGTATATAGAGTCATGTATATAGGGTCAAGTATAGAGTCTTGTATATAGGGTCATGTATATAGAGTCATGTATATAGGGTCATGTATATAGGGTCATGTATATAGAGTCTTGTATATAGAGTCATGTATATAGTGTCATGTATATAGAGTCATGTATATAGGGTCATGTATATAGAGTCATGTATATAGTGTCATGTATATAGGGTCATGTATATAGGGTCATGTATATAGAGTCATGTATATAGTGTCATGTATATATAATCATGTATATAGTGTCATGTATATAGTGTCATGTATATAATTATCATGTATATAGTGTCATGTATATAGTGTCATGTATGGAGGATATCAAACATTCCAGTTTTAAAGACAGATCTATTTGGTTTTACCAAATAAAATAGACAAAAACTAAATGTTCACAGGTTGTCACAAATACATCCAATAGGAATAATAATAATAATAATAATAAAGGTGGTTTAGTTGAACTGCTCTGCTGTGAAGGAAATGAAGTTTTCTCAATGAGACTTTAGAAAGTTTAAATGAGGATTTAGCAAAGTTTGCGTGGTTGTAAGAACTGAAAATGACTCACATATTTTCCTCTGAGACTTCCTTTGACTCCTGCCTGCCAACACAACAACAACATGCACTTAAGTGTAGTATAAATACCATCATTGACAGCAGTTTAGCGGCCACCATGACGAGGAAAAGACGAAATAGTTACCTAGGAAACCACAGAAAGGAAGGTAGCTTTAAGCTAAGCTGCCCTAGCTAGCATGTGTGTCATTAGCACATCTCTATGGATGTTCTCATCAATGAACACACTTTACCCAACAACAATATTTCATAGACGACATACATTGACATTCAATAAAGAAAGGACTGCAAACTTACCACAAATAAGGATTTTATTCCTCTTTCATGCAGTCTTCACATCAGCTTGAACGAGTGCTTTCTTAGGGGTCGTCTAGTAACTCTCACAATTGATGAAGGGGAAACAATAGTTTGTTTATACTTAAATTTGTATACAACAAAAAAAAAAACCCATAATAGTCTCAATATAGCTGCTGCGCTTTTAGATGAATATTTCAACGGTGGATAACTACACAAAAAGTTCAAGTTTTTCCAGTTACTTTGACGTTACTCCCTAAGAGTAGCACACTTTATTGATCAAAGGATAAACCGCCATACATGTACAGTAAAGCTTTTGAAAAATCATTAAAAATAGATTTTCAACGTAGATTGAAGCGACTAGAAAGCCAGAAACACAGAGTACAAATTAAACAGTAAACACAAAATGTATTTCAGGTTTTGAAAAAAAAAAAAAACATCTTCCAAAACCAAAGCAAGACATATAAACAACAATACTGAGAAAATAGCTTTGGCTGTAATGGAAACAAATACTTACAAACATTCAACTAAAAGGGGTCTAATAAGGCAACCGGTGGTGCTGGAAAGATGGTGCCACTGGTTCTTAATCCCACACACAAAAACACTGTTCAGATGGTGGACTTGATATCCTGCAGACTATTTGTGACAGCTAAGAAACCATCATCATCATCATCATCATCATCATGATAAGTGAAATGGAGATTAAAGATGGATGACAAAGTCAAACTTCTCAGCATTCCAAAGAAACAATGTATGTTTCTGGAGGAACATTCTTCTAGTCCAGCCAAAGTAATGTTGTTCAGTCCACAGCAGAATACACCCCCAGTCTTATTAGTGGGGGGGCTCCAGTGACCCCGTCACCTGGAAGTGTATCCCATCCCCCCAAGCCCCAGTCTTATTAGTGGGGGGGCTCCAGTGACCCCGTCACCTGGAAGTGTATCCCATCCCCCGGTAGTGGCGATGAGATGAGCGGGCAAAGCCAGCCAAGGTACCAGCGACTGCCTAATGTGTGACGCAAGTTGCCCAGGAGTCCCAGGTTGTAGGGCCTGCGGGACGAGTACCACTCCCTGGTGGTTTGTCCCCGAACAAGCAGGAAGAGATGGAAGAAGAAGAAGGCGGAGACCAGCAGGAGGCCCACGACACAGGTGTCAGCGATGAAGGCGAAAGAGAAGGCCCGTGCAGACACCTGGCCTGTTGGGAGCCACAGCCATGAGTTGGTGTAGAAACATTGTGCAGATGAAAGATGGCAGTACCTGACACCAGCATGATCCAGGGTATGAGCAGCAGCAGGAGGCTGTGCACAGTCACTCCCTCCTTCAGTATGAGGAGGAAGACCTCGGCGTTCATCCAGGTGGCGTACAGGAGCCCCGACCACATGTAGAGCAGGCAAGTCAGGAAGTAGCGGTAGTTGCGGAAGCCCACGCAGCGGCCGAAGAAGACGCAGTGGTGGTCCCGCCGCAGCACGCACACCTTGCAGTCGTAGCAGTGCGAGCAGCGGGGAGGAGTGTGCGTCTCACAGGTGTAGCAGTACCTGCTCAAGCGGAAGAGGACACAGGTGTAGCAGTACCTGCTCAAGCAGAATAATCCAACATACAAGAGTGGTGTCTTACTTCCATCCTTGCCCCACATGATCCCCTCCCAGGAACACCCCCTTGATGCTGGGGGTGGTCCTGACGAAGAGCAGGGCGTTCCAGCAGATGTTCCCCAGCATGAAGAACTGGGCCAGCAGGTGCATGGACTTCCACGCTGAGGACCACTTCTGGCCAGCCTCCAACGGGGCCTGCACCAGCACCAGGTAGCTCACCTCCGCGGTGATGGAGAAGACCAGGAAGGTGTTGAGGAGCACGGGCAGGTGGGAGCACATCTTCTCCACATTGCCAAGCACGCTGCTCGTCATGGCGTCTGCTTCTACTCACTGCTTTGACCGCGGCAGTAACAACATTAACACACGCATTCAAACTAACTATTAGGAAGAACGATAATGGCGTGTGTGCAAGCCTCTCACCTTCTCGCTGGATCTGGGCCGGCACCGGTGTTGTGACGTCATTTCCGGGTTAGCCTGCTATGACTTTTGAGTGAATTAATGCTATTATAAACCCTTTAAAGTACATATTATCGGGGAGAGAAGGAGCCAATAAATGAGGTTGAATTTAAAATACAATAATTTAAATAGGAAGCGGTAAAAGTAAATAAAATGTTCGACCCCGGAATTGTTTCTGATGGCAGTGTTACATGAAAATACGTCCGCGGTACAACTATGGTTTCCGATAGCAGTGTTACATGAAAATACGTCCGTGGTACAACTATGCATGCTAAGGATACGCAGCATGGAGCGCTACTGCCTACTGGCGCTGACGAGACGCGGGGCCGCCATCTTGGAGTGGTGATCCGCTCCACTCAGTGCAATTCATTTGGCAGGAGCAAAGAACTGTCAGCGCATTTAATTCATTTGACCTCACTGAACATTACTGATTTTCACGCGCTTTTTTGTCATACGTGTAGCTATGATAAAGGACACATGTTTTATTATTCATAGTTTGCTTAACAGTAATAGAATAATCTTATGTGCTATAAGTGACTAGACGTCCCAGATCAAAACTGGGAATATAATCCCAGAAAAGGGTCAGCTATTTTGAAGTTGAAGAAACAATATAATTAGGTTATATATACATGCTACATAAACAATGTATGAATACATTAGATATCTATATATTTTATAGATTGTATCTCTGTTGCTGCCTATAAAACGTCCGCGGTACAACTATGGTTTCCGATAGCAGTGTTACATGAAAATACGTCCGCGGTACAACTGTTAGTTTTCACAACGTTCCCATGCATAATACAAGTACAGTGAAAAAATAGATTGGACATTTTTCGGCTTTTACATGTCATTTTGTATTGTAATAATTCCGGTTTAAAAAGGGCGTTCCTGCCTCTGCTCCCTCCCCCAAAGGCACTTAATCCCCGTTAATCTCTTGTGCTCCATAGAAAGTCTGCGGCCATGGAGACACGCAGGGATCATTTCTCCTCACTTTGGCATCTCAATGGCACACATGTCAACATTTGTAGAGAACACGGTCACAAAATGTGGTAAGGCCCTTCATTTTCAGTGCAATGTGGCTATTTTCATTTTTTTCATTTATTTATTTATTTCAGGCAATGACATAAAAAAGTACAAAGTTGACAAGACATAATAATATAAATGAATATAGTGCAAAAGGTAATGTATAGTATGTAATGCAGGATTGTCCAGTTTTGTCTGAAAGGGAGTGGGAATGGTTGGATATAGAGACAAGTTATGGTTGGATATAGAGACAAGTTATGGTTGGATATAGAGACAAGTTATGGTTGGATATAGAGACAAGTTATGGTTGGATACAGAGACACGTTATGGTTGGATACAGAGACACGTTATGGTTGGATACAGAGACAAGTTATGGTTAGATATAGAGACAAGCTATGGTTGGATATAGAGACAAGCTATGGTTGGATATAGAGACAAGTTATGGTTGGATATAGAGACAAGTTATGGTTGGATATAGAGACAAGTTATGGTTGGATATAGAGACAAGTTATGGTTGGATACAGAGACAAGTTATGGTTGGATATAGAGACAAGTTATGGTTGGATATAGAGACAAGTTATGGTTGGATATAGAGACAAGTTATGGTTGGATACAGAGACAAGTTATGGTTAGATATAGAGACAAGTTATGGTTGGATATAGAGACAAGTTATGGTTGGATATAGAGACAAGTTATGGTTGGATATAGAGACAAGCTATGGTTGGATATAGAGACAAGCTATGGTTGGATATAGAGACAAGTTATGGTTGGATATAGAGACAAGTTATGGTTGGATACAAAGACAAGTTATGGTTAGATATAGAGACAAGTTATGGTTGGATACAGAGACAAGTTATGGTTGGATACAGAGACAAGTTATGGTTGGATACAGAGACAAGTTATGGTTGGATACAGAGACACGTTATGGTTGGATACAGAGACACGTTATGGTTGGATACAGAGACACGTTATGGTTGGATACAGAGACAAGTTATGGTTAGATATAGAGACAAGTTATGGTTGGATATAGAGACAAGCTATGGTTGGATATAGAGACAAGCTATGGTTGGATATAGAGACAAGTTATGGTTGGATATAGAGACAAGTTATGGTTGGATATAGAGACAAGTTATGGTTGGATACAGAGACAAGTTATGGTTGGATACAGAGACAAGTTATGGTTGGATATAGAGACAAGTTATGGTTGGATATAGAGACAAGTTATGGTTGGATATAGAGACAAGTTATGGTTGGATATAGAGACAAGTTATGGTTGGATATAGAGACAAGCTATGGTTGGATATAGAGACAAGTTATGGTTGGATATAGAGACAAGTTATGGTTGGATATAGAGACAAGCTATGGTTGGATATAGAGACAAGCTATGGTTGGATATAGAGACAAGTTATGGTTGGATACAGAGACAAGTTATGGTTAGATATAGAGACAAGTTATGGTTGGATATAGAGACAAGTTATGGTTGGATATAGAGTCAAGTTATGGTTGGATATAGAGACAAGTTATGGTTAGATATAGAGACAAGTTATGGTTGGATATAGAGACAAGTTATGGTTGGATATAGAGACAAGCTGTACATTGTGTCAATGAAGTCATCAACATGTTTTTGCTTGGTTGACTTCAACAAATCAATGTTCAAATCACCACAGATAAAAACATGTTTTTATGGTTCACAGAGGAAAATAGTTTACTCATCCACTCATTGAAAGTTTCTATGCTTGAAGCAGGTGCCCGATATACACAACTCATGAAGATATTTGTCTTTTTTTCATTTATATTATATACTGTTAAACATTCAAATAATCCATCGACTGCTATGGTCATATTTGTCAAAACTTTAAATGTAACAGATTTATGAATGTACAATGCGACTCCTCCTCCTATTTTATTTGTTCTGTTTATGTATCTTCATTCATAGTCATTCAGACTAAAATCAAGACCTTTATCATTGTTGAAGCAGGTTTCAGTAATTGCAATAATGGTAAATGGATGACTAAATTCTTTCAAGTAATCCTTGATAGCCTCAAAGTTAGTGTACATGCTTCGACTATTGAAATGTATTATTGACAGACTATCTTCTGATTCTACACTGTTTTCATATTGTTCACAGGTCAAATAATTACAGTTTTTTACAATCGCAGAGAACAAATTATTATCAGGGTCTATCTCCATATCAGTCTCTGTTGATACTCACACGTTTACTTCTTTTTGTTGATGTTGTAGGATCTTGTGTAATGTAATGTCCATATCAGTACTTGGTGTGGTCTGGGTTCTTGGTGTGGGGAGCATTGAGATGATGTAAAGGTCACAAAGCTACATTGATACCAACAACTGCATCCATGTCAAGATCTTCTATGTTCCTTATCATCAAGGCTTTTGCTTCCTCCGGCGTCCCATTTAGTTTGATGAAGATCTTACAGTTGGTTACCCAGGTTTGTTGAATCTGGCTTTGCCTTTTAAGTTGTCGTGCGATTCTTGCCATGTCAGCATTTTTCTTGGTCAAAAGTCCATTTCTGAAAACATCTGTACCTTTCAGTTTGTGTCCTTGCCTTAATAGTGCCATTTTCTTTTTCCTGTTTGTGAATGTCATGATGACAGCTGGTGGTCTCTGGTTCCTCACGGGCAGTGGGTGACAAGCCTCCATGTGCTCCAGGTCCATCTCTATTCCCCTGCTCTGGAGATAGGAAGCCACCTGCTGTGTTTCCTGCACGTTGGGCTCCTCGCTGTCCTCGGCCACCGCACGCGTGTAGGAGCGCGGCTTGATCTTGATGCCGGTGATGACCACATCATTCATGCGGGACTATTGCTCCAGCTCGTCCACTCGCCGCTCCAGGTCCACAATGCGCCGCTCTTTTTCCACGTTCTGGAGGCGTAGTTGTTTGACCTCCTCCAGCAGGCCCAATATAGCTGCTCCTGCTGTGTTCTTATCGCCGCATAGGGAGTGGAGTGTGAGCCTCATCTCCTCCAACTCCTCCGATGTCGGGCTTTTCCTCGGTGCAGGCATCACGATGGTCTATCTGCCGACGCATCCAGCAACAGAAGAAAATAATCCCACCTCCGTATCTCAGGCTGCTAATGCTAGGTGTGCTAGCTCGCAGCCCCGATCGACACAAGCTGCAAAGTGTCACGACACAGTGACACAGTGACACAGCGAAGCCAAAAAAGCACAAAAAGATGTGCTGGCTTTGCACAAGGCGATCGCCAAACTCGACAGCCCCACGTCGAAAACAGCCAGTCAGACGCGCGTGAACTCCTAAACATGTCACAGTACTGCTGTAAAATGATGTCTGCAGTGTTCAAGTCAGAAGTATTACAAAATGACTTTCCCACTCAGAGGCATTTACTGTGAGAAATGAATGATCTTTATGTTGACATTGATATTTCTTTTCAGCAGCAAGCTGCATCTGCAACAGCGCTTGCAGGAGTTAAAGTGCAGAGAGTGCATGGCCCACCATAACAACAAAGAGCTGCTGCAGCAGTTTGACAAAGCTCAGGACACACTGAGTGACATGATCACTGCCACTGCTGCCATGAAAACTGTGCGGGTAGGTTTTACACACAGACACTTCACATTTCATGCACAACTTTCATGCTGACCTAACAGTTGGATGCTGCAGAAGGAGTACGAGCATCACTTGGAGGCCAGTGCTCCTTGTTGGCAGCAACAGATGAAGGAGGAAACACGAGGTCATCACACCACGGCACAACAGAAGCATCTTCTCGCTGAGTCAGCACACCGTCCCGTACTCCCTCCGTTTCTTCAACATGTCATTGCCCCTGTGACACACCCCCAGTGCGGGCCCAGGCTAAATGCAACAAGATGGGCCTCTAATCAAGATGACGGCCCCTGGTCCTCAGTAGGGATGCCCTCAGGCTCTGATGGTCATCTGTGCATGGAGGACTCCACAGCACACCTTGCTGAAACATGCAGTCATTCATCCCAGGAGCTGGATGTTCCACCAGGTAGGAATAGTAAACACCCAAACACTCGCCCTTTTTTGTGTACCGTAATTTCCGGACTATAAGGCGCACCTGACTATAAGCCGCACCAGCTAAATTTAGGGGAAAATACAGATTGCTCCATATATAAGCCGCACCCAACTATAAGCCGCAGGCGTTTTGATGTGTAATTACCGTAGTATATAGGGGTTCCTGCTACCACGGAGGGGATTGTCAGGACAGAGATGACTGTTTGGGAACGCAAAGCGTCCCATTTATTAACAATAAATCTTTCAATCATTCAATCAAACTTTCACATCTTTGACATGGCGAACAGCATTCGTGCAGAGTCCTTGTGAGAGGCAAGTCAAAGGACAGAGGCACTTCATCCATGTTTATTATCTCATCCGGTCCGATGGAATATTCGTCTATCTTTCTTTGTGTGAATTCGCGGAAGTTTGTTATTTTCTCCTTGTGGTCGGGAGGGAGTTGCTGACTCAGAGTCGTCCGTGCCCTAATGGACAGTCCTTTTCGTCTCATAAATCTGAGACACCATGATGGTCCACCTCTAAAATCTTCAATATTCATTTCTTTGGCGGTTGTTTGGGCTTTCAGTCGGATCTGCACGGTGGAAACACCCCGGCCGTCTGCTCTCTGTGTGTTCACCCAGTCCTCAAGAAAGTTTTCAAGTTCCGGCCATCTGCTTTTATTACCTCTGAAGGATTTTTTTGTCTTTTTGCATTGAATCAGTTCTTCATGCTGCCGTCTCCAACGTCTCACCATTGATTCATTGATGTCAAAGGTACGTGCAGCAGCTCTATTTCCTTCTTTGACAGCCAGATCGATTGCCTTTAACTTAAAAGCAGCATCATATGCACTTCTCCGTTTGTTTTCCATATTGAGGGTGTTTGCATGAACATTTCCTTCGCGCAAACTGTCGCTGACGGTCTCCTACTCTTTGTTTTGCTCTCGTTACCTGGCGCCAGATGTCTGCCTCGGTCTCGCGCATCCTCGGTAGTGCGCGCCCCTGGTTACCGTAAGCCGCAGAAAAGCCGCACCGTTGTATAAGCCGCAGGGACCAGAACGAGGGGAAAAAGTAGCGGCTTATAGTCCGGAAATTACGGTAATATCTATTTGTTCCACAGTGCGTTCAGCCAGTGAGCATGCACAACATGTCGGCAGCAGCACAGGGTCAACAGAACATGTCAGCAGCACAGGGTCAACAGAACATGTCAGCAGCAGCAGCACAGGATCAACAGAACATGTCGGCAGCAGCAGCACAGGATCAACAGAACATGTCGGCAGCAGCAGCACAGGATCAAGACGAGCGAGGACAAAGACGAAAGGAAGCACCTTTACAGAGAACAGATGCAGCTCTCAGGGGTAAGCCTTCATTTTGAAGACTTGCCAACATAATTCTTATATTTTTAACAACACCCCCTTTTGTTCATGGTGATTAAACAACTACCGTTAGTCATTTACATGCCATAAATGCTCTAATTAACCCCTCAATCAAGAGTATTCTATAGTCACCAGGTGAATGCTAAATAAAGGCCAGTGTCTCTAATTAGTGCAGGATCACAAACATTTGGAATTAGGCAACCTCCTAATGTAGTTTGCAGTAAGTCTAGGCTGCATTTGAAGTATGACTCAGCAGCAGGATCCACCTGTGCACCCGAGTGTTCACAATGGACTCAGCAGTATTCACCGTTACAACATTGGTTCTGTTGCTGCTCTCATAAATGATCATGTGGCCAAAGAGAGCAATTTTCTTTTCCGCTTTCTCATGCAGTCCAAGTGCTAGGAGAATAAGTAGTTAACATATAGAGTAGGACTCCAACTTGGTTCTGCCACAGAGCTCGTACCCCAAAACGCTCATCTGATATCAACATCTCCTATTGATATCAATGTATTGGAGTTTCCCCCCATCCATCCATCCATCTTCTTCCGCTTATCCGAGGTCGGGTCGCGGGGGCAGCAGCCTAAGCAGGGAAGCCCAGACTTCCCTCTCCCCAGCCACTTCGTCCAGCTCCTCCCGGGGGATCCCGAGGCGTTCCCAGGCCAGCCGGGAGACAGAGTCTGCCCCGTGGCCTCCTACCGGTTGGACGTGCCCTAAACACCTTCCTAGGGAGGCGATCGGGTGGCATCCTGACCAGATGCCCGAACCACCTCATCTGGCTCCTCTCCATGTGGAGGAGCAGCGGCTTTACTTTGAGCTCCTCCCGGATGACAGAGCTTCTCACCCCATCTCTAAGGGAGAGACCCACCACCCGGCGGAGGAAACTCATTTCGGCCGCTTGTACCCGTGAGCTTGTCCTTTCGGTCATAACCCAAAGCTCATGACCATAGGTGAGGATGGGAACGTAGATCGACCGGTAAATTGAGAGCTTTGCCTTCCAGCTCAGCTCCTTCTTCACCACAACGGATCGATACAGCGTCCGCATTACTGAAGACGCCGCACCGATCCGCCTGTTGATCTCACCATCCACTCTTCCCTCACTCGTGAACAAGACTCCAAGGTACTTGAACTCCTCCACTTGGGGCAGGGTCTCCTCCCCAACCCGGAGATGGCACGCCACCCTTTTCCGGGCGAGAACCATGGACTCGGACTTGGAGGTGCTGATTCTCATCCCAGTCGCTTCACACTCGGCTGCGAACCTATCCAGCGAGAGCTGAAGATCCTGGCCAGATGAAGCCATCAGGACCACATCATCTGCAAAAAGCAGAGACCTAATCCTGCAGCCACCAAACCGGATCCCCTCAACGCCTAGAAATTCTGTCCATAAAAGTTATGAACAGAATGGGTGACAAAGGGCAGCCTTGGCGGAGTCCAACCCTCACTGGAAACGTGTCCGACTTACTGCCGGCAATGCGGACCAAGCTCTGACACTGATCATACAGGGAGCGGATCGCCAAAATCAGACAGTCCGATACCCCATACTCTCTGAGCACTCCCCACAGGACTTCCCGAGGGACACGGTCGAATGCCTTCTCCAAGTCCACAAAGCACATGTAGACTGGTTGGGCAAACTCCCATGCACCCTCAAGGACCCTGCCGAGAGTATAGAGCTGGTCCACAGTTCCACGACCAGGAAGAAAACCACACTGTTCCTCCTGAATCCGAGGTTCGACTATCTGGCGTAGCCTCCTCTCCAGTACACCTGAATAGACCTTACCGGGAAGGCTGAGGAGTGTGATCCCACGATAGTGAGAACACACCCTCCGGTTCCCCTTTTTAAAGAGAGGAACCACCACCCCGGTCTGCCAATCCAGAGGTACCGCGCCCGATGTCCACGCGATGTTGCAGAGTCTTGTCAACCAAGACAGACCCACAGCATCCAGAGCCTTAAGGAACTCCGGGCGGGTCTCATCCACCCCCGGGGCCTTGCCACCGAGGAGCTTTTTAACTACCTCAGCAACCTCATCCCCAGAAATAGAAGAGCCCACCACAGATTCCCCAGGCACTGCTTCCTCATAGGAAGACGTGTTGGTGGGATTGAGGAGGTCTTCGAAGTATTCTCTCCACCGATCCACAACATCCGCAGTCAAGGTCAGCAGAACACCATCCTCACCATACACGGTGTTGATAGTGCACTACTTCCCCTTCCTGAGGCGGCGGATGGTGGTCCAGAATCGCTTCGAAGCCGTCCGGAAGTCGTTTTCCATGGCTTCCCCGAACTCCTCCCATGTCCGAGTTTTTCCCTCCGCAACCGCTGAAGCCGCACACTGCTTGGCCTGTCGGTACCTGTCCGCTGCCTCAGGAGTCCTATGAGCCAAAAGAACCCGATAGGACTCCTTCTTCAGCTTGACGGCATCCCTCACCGCCGGTGTCCGCCAACGGGTTCTAGGATTACCGCCACGACAGGCACCAACTACCTTGCGGACACAGCTCCAATCAGCTGCCTCGACAATAGAGGCGCGGAACATGGTCCACTCGGACTCAATGTCCAGCACCTCCCTCGTGACATGTTCAAAGTTCTTCCGGAGGTGGGAATTGAAACTCTCTCTGACAGGAGACTCTGCCAGACGTTCCCAGCAAACCCTCACAATGCGTTTGGGCCTTCCAGGTCTGTCCGGCATCCTCCCCCACCATCGCAGCCAACTCACCACCAGGTGGTGATCGGTAGAAAGCTCTGCCCCTCTCTTCACCCGAGTGTCCAAAACATGAGGCCGCAAATCCGATGTCCAAAACATGAGGCCGCAAATCCGATGGCACAACAACAAAGTCGATCATGGAACTGCGGCCTAGGGTGTCCTGGTGCCAAGTGCACATATGGACACCCTTATGTTTGAACATGGTGTTCGTTATGGACAATCTGTGACGGGCACAAAAGTCCAATAGCAAAACACCACTCGGGTTCAGAATCCTAGCGGCCATTCTTCCCAATCACGCCTCTCCAGGTTTCACTGTCGCTGCCAACATGAGCATTGAAGTCCTCCAGTAGAACAAGGGAATCACCCGGGGGAGCACTCTCAAGTACTCCCTCGAGCGAATCCAAAAAGGGCGGGTACTCTGAGCTGCCGTTTGGCGCGTAAGCGCAAACCACAGTCAGGACCCGTCCCCCCACCCGAAGGCGGAGGGAAGCTACCCTCTCGTCCACCGGGTTGAACTCCAACGTGCAGGCTCTGAGCCGGGGGGAAATAAGAATTGCCACCCCAGCCCGCCGCCTCTCACTGCTGGCAACGCCAGAGTGGAAGAGAGTCCAGCCCCTCTCGAGAGAACTGCTTCCAGATCCCTTGCTGTGCGTCGAAGTGAGTCCGACTATATCTGGCCGGAACTTCTCGACCTCGCACACTAGCTCAGGCTCCTTCCCCCGCAGCAAGGTGACGTTCCACGTCCCAAGAGCTAGCTTCTGTAGCCGAGGATCGGACCGCCAAGTGCCCTGCTTTCGGCTTCCGCCCAGCTCACATTGCACCTGACCTCTATGGCCCCTGCTATGGGTGCTGAGCCCATTGGAGGGGGGACCCACGTTGCCTCTTCGGGCTGTGCCCGGCTGGGCCCCATGGGGACAGGCCCGGCCACCAGGCGCTCGCCATCGTGCCCCGCCTCCGGGCCTGGCTCCAGAGGGGTGTCCCGGTGACCCGCGTCCGGGCGAGGGAAATCTGAGTCTCGATTCTTGTATTTCCATAGAAGTCTACGAGCTGCTATTTGTCTGATCCCTCACCTAGGACCAGTTCCCAAACGTTTACGGAGTGTTGTTAAAAGGAAAGGCCATGTAACACAGTGGTGAACATGCCCTTTCCCAACTACTTTGGCACATGTTGCAGCCATGAAATTCTAAGTTAATTATTATTTGCAAAAAATAATAATTAACGAGTTTGAACATCAAATATCTTGTCTTTGTAGTGCGTTCAATTGAATATGGGTTGAAAAGGATTTGCAAATCATTGTATTTCGTTTATATTTACATCTAACACAATTTCCCAGCTCATATGGAAACAGGGTTTGTAATAAAACAGCCCCAGCATCTACAATATTTTCATAGGTTCTACTTGTTTCAGATCATCCAGGACGTCCTCAGCTGCAGTGTCTGGAGGTCAATCTTCATCACGCAAAGGCAGCACCGGGACAATCAGAAGGAAAGTCATGGGACTTGCGCTTGGATCCCCAAAGATGAAGAACAAGAGAAATGACCAAGAGAGTCCAACAAGTTCTTCTCTCAGTAAATCTCCAGGTGAGGATGCAGGGAGTGCGAGTCCTTTCAACCAATCAGAAAGCACGAGAGAGCATCCAGCGTGTGGCAGCGGAAGCAACAAGGCTGTGGAAAGCAAGGACCACGAAGAAGAAATGGACAGAGAAGAGGACAGTGGTGAGGATGAAGAGCTGGATGAAGAGACGTCACAAGGGGATGAGAGCGAGGAGGATGGTGATGACCTTTCAGACAAGGTCAACAAGAAGGATTCAGTTTCTTTGCAGGAAGAGGAGGAGCAGAGTGAGGACAATGTAGAAGAGACTGATGAAGAGGAGGAGCAGAGTGAGGACAATGTAGAAGAGACTGATGAAGAGGAGGAGCAGAGGGAGGACAATGTAGAAGAGACTGATGAAGAGGAGGAGCAGAGGGAGGACAATGTAGAAGAGACTGATGAAGAGCAAACAAGTGAGGAGGAGAGCGAGTCAGATGACAGCATCATTGCACCTTTGCAGAAAAGGTAAGACAATGACTGTCCTCTCACCTTCAAAAAGTCAACACAGGATCTTCTTTCAGAGCTGAGATCCTCCAGGAGGTGTCTGATGGCAGGGAGGAGAGCACAAGAAGGTCTGATGGCAGGGAGGAGAACACAAGAAGGTCTGATGGCAGGGAGGGGAGCACAAGAAGGTCTGATGGCAGGGAGGAGAGCACAAGAAGGTCTGATGAAGACTCCACCGACGTCTTTGACGACAAGATAGAAAACCTCCTTGCTCCTCAGACAAAGAAAGTAGAGTAAGTCATTTTGTTCATTCTGTCTCTTCTATACTAACTCACTTTTTGTCTCCAGAGAAAATGACGTGAAAGCAGAAGAGGAACACAAAGGTATTACAGAAACAAATATATTTATTTTTGTTGTTGATTCATGTTTTCTTTATCTTCCAGCAACTTGCAATGTGAAGATTTCCCCAGCAGAAACACACCAGTCAAGACACTCTGATGACTTTGACCATTTTTATGACTGACCTACCTCCTAGTAGAAGCAGAAGAGATGTTGACATCAGAAGCAGTGGTCAAGGTCATGTCCAGTAAGAGATGATGACATTAGAAGCAGTGGTCAAGGTCATGTCCAGTAAGAGATGATGACATTAGAAGCAGTGGTCAAGGTCATGTCCGGTAAGAGATGACGACAATAGAAGCAGTGGTCAAGGTCATGTCCAGTAAGAGATGATGACATTAGAAGCAGTGGTCAAGGTCATGTATAGTAAGAGATGTTGACATCAGAAGCAGTGGTCAAGGTCATGTCCAGTAAGAGATGATGACATTAGAAGCAGTGGTCAAGGTCATGTCCAGTAAGAGATGATGACATTAGAAGCAGTGGTCAAGGTCATGTCCAGTAAGAGATGATGAGATTATAAGCAGTGGTCAAGGTCATGTCCAGTAAGAGATGATGACATTAGAAGCAGTGGTCAAGGTCATGTCCAGTAAGAGATGATGACATTAGAAGCAGTGGTCAAGGTCATGTACAGTAAGAGATGATGACATTAGAAGCAGTGGTCAAGGTCATGTCCAGTAAGAGATGATGACATTAGAAGCAGTGGTCAAGGTCATGTCCGGTAAGAGATGACGACAATAGAAGCAGTGGTCAAGGTCATGTCCAGTAAGAGATGATGACATTAGAAGCAGTGGTCAAGGTCATGTATAGTAAGAGATGTTGACATCAGAAGCAGTGGTCAAGGTCATGTCCAGTAAGAGATGATGACATTAGAAGCAGTGGTCAAGGTCATGTCCAGTAAGAGATGATGACATTAGAAGCAGTGGTCAAGGTCATGTCCAGTAAGAGATGATGACATTAGAAGCAGTGGTCAAGGTCATGTCCAGTAAGAGATGTTGACATCAGAAGCAGTGGCAAGGTCATGTCCAGTAAGAGATGATGACATTAGAAGCAGTGGTCAAGGTCATGTCCAGTAAGAGATGATGACATTAGAAGCAGTGGTCAAGGTCATGTCCAGTAAGAGATGATGAGATTATAAGCAGTGGTCAAGATCATGTCCAGTAAGAGATGATGACATTAGAAGCAGTGGTCAAGGTCATGTCCAGTAAGAGATGATGAGATTATAAGCAGTGATCAAGGTCATGTCCAGTAAGAGATGATGACATTATAAGCAGTGGTCAAGGTCATGTCCAGTAAGAGATGATGACATTAGAAGCAGTGGTCAAGGTCATGTCCAGTAAGAGATGATGACATTAGAAGCAGTGGTCCAGGTCATGTCCAGTAAGAGATGATGACATCAGAAGCAGTGGTCAAGGTCATGTCCAGTAAGAGATGATGACATTAGAAGCAGTGGTCAAGGTCATGTCCAGTAAGAGATGATGACATTAGAAGCAGTGGTCAAGGTCATGTCCAGTAAGAGATGATGACATTAGAAGCAGTGGTCAAGGTCATGTCCAGTAAGAGATGTTGACATCAGAAGCAGTGGTCAAGGTCATGTCCAGTAAGAGATGATGATATTAGAAGCAGTGGTCAAGGTCATGTCCAGTAAGAGATGATGAGATTAGAAGCAGTGGTCAAGGTCATGTCCAGTAAGAGATGATGACATTAGAAGCAGTGGTCAAGGTCATGTCCAGTAAGAGATGATGACATTAGAAGCAGTGGTCAAGGTCATGTATAGTAAAAGATGATGACATTAGAAGCAGTGGTCAAGGTCATGTCCAGTAAGAGATGATGACATTAGAAGCAGTGGTCAAGGTCATGTCCAGTAAGAGATGATGACATTAGAAGCAGTGGTCAAGGTCATGTACAGTAAGAGATGATGACATTGGAAGCAGTGGTCAAGGTCATGTCCAGTAAGAGATGATGACATTAGAAGCAGTGGTCAAGGTCATGTACAGTAAGAGATGATGACATTAGAAGCAGTGGTCAAGGTCATATCCAGTAAGAGATGATGACATTAGAAGCAGTGGTCAAGGTCATGTACAGTAAGAGATGATGACATTAGAAGCAGTGGTCAAGGTCATGTACAGTAAGAGATGATGACATTAGAAGCAGTGGTCAAGGTCATGTATAGTAAAAGATGATGACATTAGAAGCAGTGGTCAAGGTCATGTCCAGTAAGAGATGATGACATTAGAAGCAGTGGTCAAGGTCATGTCCAGTAAGAGATGATGACATTAGAAGCAGTGGTCAAGGTCATGTACAGTAAGAGATGATGACATTAGAAGCAGTGGTCAAGGTCATGTCCAGTAAGAGATGATGACATTAGAAGCAGTGGTCAAGGTCATGTACAGTAAGAGATGATGACATTAGAAGCAGTGGTCAAGGTCATGTACAGTAAGAGATGATGACATTAGAAGCAGTGGTCAAGGTCATGTACAGTAAGAGATGATGACATTAGAAGCAGTGGTCAAGGTCATGTACAGTAAGAGATGATGACATTAGAAGCAGTGGTCAAGGTCATGTCCAGTAAGAGATGATGACATTAGAAGCAGTGGTCAAGGTCATGTCCAGTAAGAGATGATGACATTAGAAGCAGTGGTCAAGGTCATGTCCAGTAAGAGATGATGACATTAGAAGCAGTGGTCAAGGTCATGTACAGTAAGAGATGATGACATTAGAAGCAGTGGTCAAGGTCATGTCCAGTAAGAGATGATGACATTAGAAGCAGTGGTCAAGGTCATGTACAGTAAGAGATGATGACATTAGAAGCAGTGGTCAAGGTCATGTACAGTAAGAGATGATGACATTAGAAGCAGTGGTCAAGGTCATGTACAGTAAGAGATGATGACATTAGAAGCAGTGGTCAAGGTCATGTACAGTAAGAGATGATGACATTAGAAGCAGTGGTCAAGGTCATGTACAGTAAGAGATGTGCTTCTCCAACAAATACACCCTTGAAGACAGCAAAACATCAAACCCACAAAAACTCATACTGATCATTATACTGCTATAGTACATTATACTGCCATAGTACATTATACTGCCATAGTACATTATACTGCTATCGTGCATTATACTGCTATATTACATTATACTGTATAGTATGACCTTCAAAGCTGACTTCCTGTCATGTGTGATATTCTGCAAAATAAAGGCATGCATTTATTACTGGTATTATACTATCAAAAGTATATAGCTAACTGAAAGCTGTTGTGATTGCCATGCCTCCTTATATATTCTACGTTATGCCATTATCTTATCTTAGCTCAGCACCCAGATGTATGGTGTACTGCTGATGTCTAAAAAAAATTAAAAAATCCAACCTAAGAATGTTAGACTACACTTTAAAGTTAAACAGACTTTAAACTTACACGCAATGCATTCATTTTCAAACTTCCACTCCCAATGCGCCACACACGCACGCACGCACGCACGCACGCACGCACACACAACTTTGTGTGAGTGCACATCCTAAGAGATAAGGCGAACAACACGAAGAGCGTTTTTCTAATTTTTTTCTCCTCTTCCTATAAACATGTAACTTATTTTATATCACTTTATCATGCTATTCATATCGACTGTTATTATAGTTATTAATCTAGGCTATTAGTTGTTACATTATTTTAATTATATATATATTTATCATCATTGGGTCCCTCATAATCACCACCTGGTGGTGAGTTGGCTGCGATGGTGGGGGAGGATGCCGGACAGAAACGCATTGTGAGGGTTTGCTGGGAACGCCTGGCAGAGTCTCCTGTCAGAGAGAGTTTCAATTCCCACCTCCGGAAGAACTTTGAACATGTCACGAGGGAGGTGCTGGACATTGAGTCCGAGTGGACCATGTTCCGTACCTCTGTTGTCGGGATGCCGTCAAGCTGAAGAAAGAGTCCTATCGGGCTCTTTTGGCTCATAGGACTCCTGAGGCAGCAGACAGGTACCAACAGGCCAAGCGGTGTGCGGCTTCAGCGGTCGCGGAGGCAAAAACTCGGACATGGGAGGAGTTCGAGGAGGCCATGGAAAACTACTTCCGGACGGCTTCGAAGCAGTTCTGGACCACCATCTGCCGCTTCAGGAAGGGGAAGCAGTGCACTGTCAACACTGTGTATGGTGGGGATGGTGTTCTGCTGACCTCGACTGCGGATGTTGTGGATCGGTGGAGGGAATACTTCGAAGACCTCTTCAATCCCACCAGCACGTCTTACTATGAGGAAGCAGGGCCTGGGGAATCTGTAGTGGGCTCTTCTATTTCTAGGGCTGAGGTTGCCGAGGTAGTTAAAAAGCTCCTCGGTGGCAAGGCCCCGGGAGTGGATGAGATCCGCCCGGAGTTCCTTAAGGCTCTGGATGTTGTGGGGCTGTCTTGGTTGACAAGACTTTGCAACATCGCGTGGACATCGGGGGCGGTACCTCTGGATTGGCGGACCGGGGTGGTGGTTCCTCTCTTTAAGAAGGGGAACCGGAGGGTGTGTTCTAATTATCGTGGGATCACACTCCTCAGCCTTCCCGGTATGGTATATTCAGTTGTACTGGAGAGGAGGCTACGCCGGATAGTCAAACCTCGGATTCAGGAGGAACAGTGTGGTTTTCGTCCTGGTCGTGGAACTGTGGACCAGCTCTATACTCTCGGCAGTGTCCTTGAGGGTCCTTGGGAGTTTGCCCAACCAGTCTACATGTGCTTTGTGGACTTGGAGAAGGCATTTGACCGTGTACTTCGGGAAGTCCTGTGGGGAGTGCTCAGAGAGTATGGGGTAACGGACTGTCTTATTGTGGCAGTCCGCTCCCTGTATGATCAGTGTCAGAGCTTGGTCCGCATTGCCGGCAGTAAGTCGGACACGTTTCCAGTGAGGGTTGGACTCCGCCAAGGCTGCCCTTTGTCACCCATTCTGTTCATAACCTTTATGGACAGAATTTCTAGGCGCAGTCAAGGCGTTGAGGGTATCTGGTTTGGTGGCTGCAGGATTAGGTCTCTGCTATTTGCAGATGATGTGGTCCTGATGGCTTCATCTGGCCAGGATCTTCAGCTCTCACTGGATCGGTTCGCAGCCGAGTGTGAAGCAACTGGGATGAGAATCAGCACCTCCAAGTCCGAGTCCATGGTTCTCTCCTGGAAAAGGGTGGAGTGCCATCTCCGGGATGGGGAGGAGATCTTGCCCCAAGTGGAGGAGTTCAAGTACCTCGGAGTCTTGTTCACGAGGTATCGATCCGTTGTGGTGAAGAAGGAGCTGAGCCGGAAGGCAAAGCTCTCGATTTACCAGTCGATCTACGTTCCCATCCTCACCTATGGTCATCAGCTTTGGGTCATGACCGAAAGGACAAGATCACGGGTACAAGCGGCCCAAATGAGTTTCCTCCGCCGGGTGGCAGGTCTCTCCCTTAGAGATAGGGTGAGAAGCTCTGTCATCCGGGGGGAGCTCAAAGTAAAGCCGCTGCTCCTCCACATGGAGAGGAGCCAGATGAGGTGGTTCGGGCATCTGGTCAGGATGCCACCCGAACGCCTCCCTAGGGAGGTGTTTAGGGCACGTCCGACCGGTAGGAGGCCACGGGGAAGACCCAGGACACGTTGGGAAGACTATCTCTCCTGGCTGGCCTGGGAACACCTCGGGATCCCCTGGGAGGAGCTGGACGAAGTGACTGGGGAGAAGGAAGTCTGGGCTTCCCTGCTTAAGCTGCTGCCCCCGCGACCCGACCACGGATAAGCGGAAGAAGATGGATGGATAAATATATGTATATCCCCAATCATATTCTTCATATCTTATTTCAATACCCCCACATTATCTGGCGTACGCATTAGTTTATTCCATTTTGCATTTAATTATTCTTATTTGATTTCTTCATCTATTTTTACTTTTCTCTCACTCCTCACCTCTATCGTCTTTTTGGAATCTTTCACCTGCCAGTGTCCAATATTTCATATGTTTTTATTTGAACCTATTTTTATCTGAACCTTTTAGTCGAACCTTGGTTTTTACACTATTTGTACTTGGAAAGATACACACGTAAACAAACGAACAAACACCACATACCCTCATCCGTTACTTAAAAGAAAGAAAGTAAAGAAACGTACTTACTCACTGGATTCAAGTCCATATGGTCCTCCTTTAAATTGTGTTTGTGTCAAAATACTTAAGATGTCCAGTTGGCTACATTGTGGTCTTCTACTATGCACACACACTTACTGTACATCTACACCTGCTTTAAACAATATGTCTATGAACATATTATTATTATTAAATCTACACCTGCTTTAAACAATATGTCTATGAACATATTATTAAATCTACACCTGCTTTAAACAATATGTCTATGAACATGTGTTGTTATTATGTTGCAGCTAAAGAGTACATCAAACACAAGATTGTAGATTTATTGCTGCTGTGTAAGAACATTCTACAGTCACAGCAGCTCATGTATTTGGTAGGAAAATCAACAAAGTTATTGCAGCATACTTCATATCAGTTTGCAAAGTGTCCTTTGTCTGTTCAAACCTTCACCACCTGAGCTGCCAAACATGGACTGACTCTCTTCTTGTCTGCCGAGGCTGAGGTGCGCTTGACCATCAGCCTGCCATAAGTCCCGCCCACTTGACCTTTGGTCAGGCGTCCAGGATTGATGCACACGCAGCCAATCACGTCCTGCAAAGGTGACATTTTGAGAGCATGGTTGTTGTGTACCTTAACAAAGTAGTAAGGTGATTGTGTATAAATGAGAGTATGGTTGTTGTGTACCTTAACAAAGTAGTAAGTTGATTGTGTATAAATGAGAGTATGGTTGTTGTGTATCTTAACAAAGTAGTAAGTTGATTGTGTATAAATGAGAGTATGGTTGTTGTGTATCTTAACAAAGTAGTAAGGTGATTGCGTATAAATGAGAGTATGGTTGTTGTGTACCTTAACAAAGTAGCGCATCTCAGAGGGAATAACGAGGACATCAGGTGTGAGCGGCATTCGACCGAAGCTGTGGAACTTCTCATAGTCCATGTTCAGCTCGTCAGCAGGTGGGTGGAGTGGGTAGTAACTGAGCAGCACCAACACAAATGCTGCTATTACAAAGCCTTGAGTATTCCAAATAAATGTCCATTACCTCCTCTGGGTCAGCATGTGCTTCACAATGCGAGAAAAGCGGTCCGGTCCAGTGCCGCTGCAACACAACCATTCATTAGCACACATTGATATCACAGGTTAAAACACACACATTGATAATACGGGTTAAAACACACACATTGATATCACAGGTTAAAACACACACATTGATAATACGGGTTAAAACACACACATTGATATCACAGATTAAAACTGTTCTTGCTCCAACAACTCCGGAGCACTACATCATTTTACAACAGCAACCTCCTTTTTTCATCATCTAGTTTGTGGGCAGGCTTGTTAGGCATGACAACTATTCATGCCAATCATTCCATTCATGCCACATGCCAATTACTATTATTTGTCACATTCTTTCCCAGTTTTCACCTCCAATTAGGGATGACACTTTTGGCCTCAGACCTGATCCTGAGTCCTGAGCCCATATTTGACAATAGATTATAGAACTAAAAATGATCTGTAGCAAGCAACTAAAGTAAACAATAACACATTGTTATGAAACTTATTACCGTATTTTCCGCACTATAAGGCGCACCTAAAAACCACACATTTTCTCAAAAGCTGACAGTGCGCCTTATAACCCGGTGCGCTTTATATATGGATTAATATTAAGATTCATTTTCATAAAGTTTCGGTCTCGCAACTTCGGTAAACAGCCGCCATCTTTTTTCCCGGTAGAACAGGAAGCGCTTCTTCTTCTACTGTAAGCAACCACCCGCCCGCGTAGAAGAAGAAAAAGCGCGCGGATATTACCGTACGTTTCATTTCCTTTGTGTGTTTATATCTGTAAAGACCACAAAATGGCTCCTACTAAGCGACAGGTATCCGGTTCATGAAAAGACGTAATCTCTCCATCCGCACACGGATTACTATTTCACAGCAACTGATATTCCTGTGAACCGCACTGTGGATACAACGGGAGCACGTACGGTGAATATTCGCACCACAGGGAATGAGAAGTCATCCTTCACTGTGGTTCTAGCTTGCCATGCTAATGGCCAGAAACTTCCACCCATGGTGATATTCAAAAGGAAGACCTTGCCAAAAGAGACCTTTCCAGCCGGCGTCATCATAAAAGCTAACTCGAAGGGATGGATGAAGAAAAGATGAGCGAGTGGTTAAGGTAAGTTTAAGTTTACGCGAAGAGGCCGGGTGGCTTTTTTCACGCAGCTCTGTCCATGTTGATATACGACTCCATGCGCGCCCACATCACGCTGGTTTTTAATATATTATTAAAGTTTGACTGACCTATCTGACTGTTTTTTTGACATTCCTTTAGCGCAGTTAGATGCGGCTTACAACACGGGGCGGCTTATAGGTGGACAAAGTTTTGAAATATGCCGTTCATTGAAGGCGCGGCTTATAACCCAGGGCGCCTTATGGTGCGGAAAATACGGTATATGTAGAACTTGCTAGTATTGCTGTAAATAAGATGATTACATCTGTGGTATTTCTTGATAATTACTTTTTTTTTTAAATTAAAATAAAGTGGCTGGTGCACCATAACTAAACAAAATCTTTTGGCTCCTATTTAAATTCTTTGTGTTTCACCCTTATAGCCTTCTTGTATGCAGAAACGTACTCCTTGAGGTTGTAAACAATAACAAAAACAGCAAAAATAGTTTGTAATAATAAGAAAAAGAAAGAGAGAAAACAATGTAATCATGTTGGTATGGTTTATGCACTGATACTACACTAGGTATGGACATCTGGTTTATGCACTGATACTACACTAGGTATGGACATCTGGTTTATGCACTGATACTACACTAGGTATGGACATCTGGTTTATGCACTGATACTACACTAGGTATGGACATCTGGTTTATGCACTGATACTACACTAGGTATGGACATCTGGTTTATGCACTGATACTACACTAGGTATGGACATCTGGTTTATGCACTGATACTACACTAGGTATGGACATCTGGTTTATGCACTGATACTACACTAGGTATGGACATCTGGTTTATGCACTGATACTACACTCGGTATGGACATCTGGTTTATGCACTGATACTACACTAGGTATGGACATCTGGTTTATGCACTGATACTACACTAGGTATGGACATCTGGTTTATGCACTGATACTACACTCGGTATGGACATCTGGTTTATGCACTGATACTACACTAGGTATGGACATCTGGTTTATGCACTGATACTACACTCGGTATGGACATCTGGTTTATGCACTGATACTACACTAGGTATGGACATCTGGTTTATGCACTGATACTACACTCGGTATGGACATCTGGTTTATGCACTGATACTACACTAGGTATGGACATCTGGTTTATGCACTGATACTACACTAGGTATGGACATCTGGTTTATGCACTGATACTACACTCGGTATGGACATCTGGTTTATGCACTGATACTACACTAGGTATGGACATCTGGTTTATGCACTGATACTACACTCGGTATGGACATCTGGTTTATGCACTGATACTACACTAGGTATGGACATCTAGTTTATGCACTGATACTACACTAGGTATGGACATCTGGTTTATGCACTGATACTACACTAGGAATGGACATCTGGTTTATGCACTGATACTACACTCGGTATGGACATCTGGTTTATGCACTGATACTACACTAGGTATGGACATCTGGTTTATGCACTGATACTACACTCGGTATGGACATCTGGTTTATGCACTGATACTACACTAGGTATGGACATCTGGTTTATGCACTGATACTACACTCGGTATGGACATCTGGTTTATGCACTGATACTACACTAGGTATGGACATCTAGTTTATGCACTGATACTACACTAGGTATGGACATCTGGTTTATGCACTGATACTACACTAGGAATGGACATCTGGTTTATGCACTGATACTACACTCGGTATGGACATCTGGTTTATGCACTGATACTACACTAGGTATGGACATCTGGTTTATGCACTGATACTACACTAGGTATGGACATCTGGTTTATGCACTGATACTACACTAGGTATGGACATCTGGTTTATGCACTGATACTACACTCGGTATGGACATCTGGTTTATGCACTGATACTACACTCGGTATGGACATCTGGTTTATGCACTGATACTACACTCGGTATGGACATCTGGTTTATGCACTGATACTACACTCGGTATGGACATCTGGTTTATGCACTGATACTACACTCGGTATGGACATCTGGTTTATGCACTGATACTACACTAGGTATGGACATCTGGTTTATGCACTGATACTACACTAGGTATGGACATCTGGTTTATGCACTGATACTACACTCGGTATGGACATCTGGTTTATGCACTGATACTACACTCGGTATGGACATCTGGTTTATGCACTGATACTACACTCGGTATGGACATCTGGTTTATGCACTGATACTACACTAGGTATGGACATCTGGTTTATGCACTGATACTACACTAGGTATGGACATCTGGTTTATGCACTGATACTACACTCGGTATGGACATCTGGTTTATGCACTGATACTACACTAGGTATGGACATCTGGTTTATGCACTGATACTACACTCGGTATGGACATCTGGTTTATGCACTGATACTACACTAGGTATGGACATCTAGTTTATGCACTGATACTACACTAGGTATGGACATCTGGTTTATGCACTGATACTACACTAGGTATGGACATCTGGTTTATGCACTGATACTACACTAGGAATGGACATCTGGTTTATGCACTGATACTACACTCGGTATGGACATCTGGTTTATGCACTGATACTACACTAGGTATGGACATCTGGTTTATGCACTGATACTACACTAGGTATGGACATCTGGTTTATGCACTGATACTACACTAGGTATGGACATCTGGTTTATGCACTGATACTACACTCGGTATGGACATCTGGTTTATGCACTGATACTACACTCGGTATGGACATCTGGTTTATGCACTGATACTACACTCGGTATGGACATCTGGTTTATGCACTGATACTACACTCGGTATGGACATCTGGTTTATGCACTGATACTACACTCGGTATGGACATCTGGTTTATGCACTGATACTACACTAGGTATGGACATCTGGTTTATGCACTGATACTACACTAGGTATGGACATCTGGTTTATGCACTGATACTACACTCGGTATGGACATCTGGTTTATGCACTGATACTACACTAGGTATGGACATCTGGTTTATGCACTGATACTACACTAGGTATGGACATCTGGTTTATGCACTGATACTACACTAGGTATGGACATCTGGTTTATGCACTGATACTACACTAGGTATGGACATCTGGTTTATGCACTGATACTACACTCGGTATGGACATCTGGTTTATGCACTGATACTACACTAGGTATGGACATCTAGTTTATGCACTGATACTACACTAGGTATGGACATCTGGTTTATGCACTGATACTACACTAGGAATGGACATCTGGTTTATGCACTGATACTACACTCGGTATGGACATCTGGTTTATGCACTGATACTACACTAGGTATGGACATCTGGTTTATGCACTGATACTACACTCGGTATGGACATCTGGTTTATGCACTGATACTACACTAGGTATGGACATCTGGTTTATGCACTGATACTACACTCGGTATGGACATCTGGTTTATGCACTGATACTACACTAGGTATGGACATCTAGTTTATGCACTGATACTACACTAGGTATGGACATCTGGTTTATGCACTGATACTACACTAGGAATGGACATCTGGTTTATGCACTGATACTACACTCGGTATGGACATCTGGTTTATGCACTGATACTACACTAGGTATGGACATCTGGTTTATGCACTGATACTACACTAGGTATGGACATCTGGTTTATGCACTGATACTACACTAGGTATGGACATCTGGTTTATGCACTGATACTACACTCGGTATGGACATCTGGTTTATGCACTGATACTACACTCGGTATGGACATCTGGTTTATGCACTGATACTACACTCGGTATGGACATCTGGTTTATGCACTGATACTACACTCGGTATGGACATCTGGTTTATGCACTGATACTACACTAGGTATGGACATCTGGTTTATGCACTGATACTACACTAGGTATGGACATCTGGTTTATGCACTGATACTACACTAGGTATGGACATCTGGTTTATGCACTGATACTACACTAGGTATGGACATCTGGTTTATGCACTGATACTACACTAGGTATGGACATCTGGTTTATGCACTGATACTACACTAGGTATGGACATCTGGTTTATGCACTGATACTACACTAGGTATGGACATCTGGTTTATGCACTGATACTACACTAGGTATGGACATCTGGTTTATGCACTGATACTACACTCGGTATGGACATCTGGTTTATGCACTGATACTACACTAGGTATGGACATCTGGTTTATGCACTGATACTACACTAGGTATGGACATCTGGTTTATGCACTGATACTACACTCGGTATGGACATCTGGTTTATGCACTGATACTACACTAGGTATGGACATCTGGTTTATGCACTGATACTACACTCGGTATGGACATCTGGTTTATGCACTGATACTACACTAGGTATGGACATCTGGTTTATGCACTGATACTACACTCGGTATGGACATCTGGTTTATGCACTGATACTACACTAGGTATGGACATCTGGTTTATGCACTGATACTACACTAGGTATGGACATCTGGTTTATGCACTGATACTACACTCGGTATGGACATCTGGTTTATGCACTGATACTACACTAGGTATGGACATCTGGTTTATGCACTGATACTACACTCGGTATGGACATCTGGTTTATGCACTGATACTACACTAGGTATGGACATCTAGTTTATGCACTGATACTACACTAGGTATGGACATCTGGTTTATGCACTGATACTACACTAGGAATGGACATCTGGTTTATGCACTGATACTACACTCGGTATGGACATCTGGTTTATGCACTGATACTACACTAGGTATGGACATCTGGTTTATGCACTGATACTACACTCGGTATGGACATCTGGTTTATGCACTGATACTACACTAGGTATGGACATCTGGTTTATGCACTGATACTACACTCGGTATGGACATCTGGTTTATGCACTGATACTACACTAGGTATGGACATCTAGTTTATGCACTGATACTACACTAGGTATGGACATCTGGTTTATGCACTGATACTACACTAGGAATGGACATCTGGTTTATGCACTGATACTACACTCGGTATGGACATCTGGTTTATGCACTGATACTACACTAGGTATGGACATCTGGTTTATGCACTGATACTACACTAGGTATGGACATCTGGTTTATGCACTGATACTACACTAGGTATGGACATCTGGTTTATGCACTGATACTACACTCGGTATGGACATCTGGTTTATGCACTGATACTACACTCGGTATGGACATCTGGTTTATGCACTGATACTACACTCGGTATGGACATCTGGTTTATGCACTGATACTACACTCGGTATGGACATCTGGTTTATGCACTGATACTACACTCGGTATGGACATCTGGTTTATGCACTGATACTACACTAGGTATGGACATCTGGTTTATGCACTGATACTACACTAGGTATGGACATCTGGTTTATGCACTGATACTACACTCGGTATGGACATCTGGTTTATGCACTGATACTACACTCGGTATGGACATCTGGTTTATGCACTGATACTACACTCGGTATGGACATCTGGTTTATGCACTGATACTACACTAGGTATGGACATCTGGTTTATGCACTGATACTACACTAGGTATGGACATCTGGTTTATGCACTGATACTACACTCGGTATGGACATCTGGTTTATGCACTGATACTACACTAGGTATGGACATCTGGTTTATGCACTGATACTACACTCGGTATGGACATCTGGTTTATGCACTGATACTACACTAGGTATGGACATCTAGTTTATGCACTGATACTACACTAGGTATGGACATCTGGTTTATGCACTGATACTACACTAGGTATGGACATCTGGTTTATGCACTGATACTACACTAGGAATGGACATCTGGTTTATGCACTGATACTACACTCGGTATGGACATCTGGTTTATGCACTGATACTACACTAGGTATGGACATCTGGTTTATGCACTGATACTACACTAGGTATGGACATCTGGTTTATGCACTGATACTACACTAGGTATGGACATCTGGTTTATGCACTGATACTACACTCGGTATGGACATCTGGTTTATGCACTGATACTACACTCGGTATGGACATCTGGTTTATGCACTGATACTACACTCGGTATGGACATCTGGTTTATGCACTGATACTACACTCGGTATGGACATCTGGTTTATGCACTGATACTACACTCGGTATGGACATCTGGTTTATGCACTGATACTACACTAGGTATGGACATCTGGTTTATGCACTGATACTACACTAGGTATGGACATCTGGTTTATGCACTGATACTACACTCGGTATGGACATCTGGTTTATGCACTGATACTACACTAGGTATGGACATCTGGTTTATGCACTGATACTACACTAGGTATGGACATCTGGTTTATGCACTGATACTACACTAGGTATGGACATCTGGTTTATGCACTGATACTACACTAGGTATGGACATCTGGTTTATGCACTGATACTACACTCGGTATGGACATCTGGTTTATGCACTGATACTACACTAGGTATGGACATCTAGTTTATGCACTGATACTACACTAGGTATGGACATCTGGTTTATGCACTGATACTACACTAGGAATGGACATCTGGTTTATGCACTGATACTACACTCGGTATGGACATCTGGTTTATGCACTGATACTACACTAGGTATGGACATCTGGTTTATGCACTGATACTACACTCGGTATGGACATCTGGTTTATGCACTGATACTACACTAGGTATGGACATCTGGTTTATGCACTGATACTACACTCGGTATGGACATCTGGTTTATGCACTGATACTACACTAGGTATGGACATCTAGTTTATGCACTGATACTACACTAGGTATGGACATCTGGTTTATGCACTGATACTACACTAGGAATGGACATCTGGTTTATGCACTGATACTACACTCGGTATGGACATCTGGTTTATGCACTGATACTACACTAGGTATGGACATCTGGTTTATGCACTGATACTACACTAGGTATGGACATCTGGTTTATGCACTGATACTACACTAGGTAATGGACATCTGGTTTATGCACTGATACTACACTCGGTATGGACATCTGGTTTATGCACTGATACTACACTCGGTATGGACATCTGGTTTATGCACTGATACTACACTCGGTATGGACATCTGGTTTATGCACTGATACTACACTCGGTATGGACATCTGGTTTATGCACTGATACTACACTCGGTATGGACATCTGGTTTATGCACTGATACTACACTAGGTATGGACATCTGGTTTATGCACTGATACTACACTAGGTATGGACATCTGGTTATGCACTGATACTACACTCGGTATGGACATCTGGTTTATGCACTGATACTACACTCGGTATGGACATCTGGTTTATGCACTGATACTACACTCGGTATGGACATCTGGTTTATGCACTGATACTACACTAGGTATGGACATCTGGTTTATGCACTGATACTACACTAGGTATGGACATCTGGTTTATGCACTGATACTACACTCGGTATGGACATCTGGTTTATGCACTGATACTACACTAGGTATGGACATCTGGTTTATGCACTGATACTACACTCGGTATGGACATCTGGTTTATGCACTGATACTACACTAGGTATGGACATCTAGTTTATGCACTGATACTACACTAGGTATGGACATCTGGTTTATGCACTGATACTACACTAGGTATGGACATCTGGTTTATGCACTGATACTACACTAGGAATGGACATCTGGTTTATGCACTGATACTACACTCGGTATGGACATCTGGTTTATGCACTGATACTACACTAGGTATGGACATCTGGTTTATGCACTGATACTACACTAGGTATGGACATCTGGTTTATGCACTGATACTACACTCGGTATGGACATCTGGTTTATGCACTGATACTACACTCGGAATGGACATCTGGTTTATGCACTGATACTACACTCGGTATGGACATCTGGTTTATGCACTGATACTACACTCGGTATGGACATCTGGTTTATGCACTGATACTACACTAGGTATGGACATCTGGTTTATGCACTGATACTACACTAGGTATGGACATCTGGTTTATGCACTGATACTACACTAGGTATGGACATCTGGTTTATGCACTGATACTACACTAGGTATGGACATCTGGTTTATGCACTGATACTACACTAGGTATGGACATCTGGTTTATGCACTGATACTACACTAGGTATGGACATCTGGTTTATGCACTGATACTACACTAGGTATGGACATCTGGTTTATGCACTGATACTACACTAGGTATGGACATCTGGTTTATGCACTGATACTACACTAGGTATGGACATCTGGTTTATGCACTGATACTACACTCGGTATGGACATCTGGTTTATGCACTGATACTACACTAGGTATGGACATCTGGTTTATGCACTGATACTACACTAGGTATGGACATCTGGTTTATGCACTGATACTACACTCGGTATGGACATCTGGTTTATGCACTGATACTACACTCGGTATGGACATCTGGTTTATGTACTGATACTACACTCGGTATGGACATCTGGTTTATGCACTGATACTACACTCGGTATGGACATCTGGTTTATGCACTGATACTACACTCGGTATGGACATCTGGTTTATGCACTGATACTACACTAGGTATGGACATCTGGTTTATGCACTGATACTACACTAGGTATGGACATCTGGTTTATGCACTGATACTACACTCGGTATGGACATCTGGTTTATGCACTGATACTACACTAGGTATGGACATCTGGTTTATGCACTGATACTACACTCGGTATGGACATCTGGTTTATGCACTGATACTACACTAGGTATGGACATCTGGTTTATGCACTGATACTACACTAGGTATGGACATCTGGTTTATGCACTGATACTACACTAGGTATGGACATCTGGTTTATGCACTGATACTACACTAGGAATGGACATCTGGTTTATGCACTGATACTACACTCGGTATGGACATCTGGTTTATGCACTGATACTACACTAGGTATGGACATCTGGTTTATGCACTGATACTACACTAGGTATGGACATCTGGTTTATGCACTGATACTACACTCGGTATGGACATCTGGTTTATGCACTGATACTACACTCGGTATGGACATCTGGTTTATGCACTGATACTACACTCGGTATGGACATCTGGTTTATGCACTGATACTACACTCGGTATGGACATCTGGTTTATGCACTGATACTACACTCGGTATGGACATCTGGTTTATGCACTGATACTACACTCGGTATGGACATCTGGTTTATGCACTGATACTACACTAGGTATGGACATCTGGTTTATGCACTGATACTACACTCGGTATGGACATCTGGTTTATGCACTGATACTACACTAGGTATGGACATCTGGTTTATGCACTGATACTACACTAGGTATGGACATCTGGTTTATGCACTGATACTACACTAGGTATGGACATCTGGTTTATGCACTGATACTACACTAGGTATGGACATCTGGTTTATGCACTGATACTACACTCGGTATGGACATCTGGTTTATGCACTGATACTACACTAGGTATGGACATCTGGTTTATGCACTGATACTACACTAGGTATGGACATCTGGTTTATGCACTGATACTACACTAGGTATGGACATCTGGTTTATGCACTGATACTACACTAGGTATGGACATCTGGTTTATGCACTGATACTACACTAGGTATGGACATCTGGTTTATGCACTGATACTACACTAGGTATGGACATCTGGTTTATGCACTGATACTACACTCGGTATGGACATCTGGTTTATGCACTGATACTACACTCGGTATGGACATCTGGTTTATGCACTGATACTACACTAGGTATGGACATCTGGTTTATGCACTGATACTACACTAGGTATGGACATCTGGTTTATGCACTGATACTACACTCGGTATGGACATCTGGTTTATGCACTGATACTACACTCGGTATGGACATCTGGTTTATGCACTGATACTACACTCGGTATGGACATTTGGTTTATGCACTGATACTACACTCGGTATGGACATCTGGTTTATGCACTGATACTACACTCGGTATGGACATCTGGTTTATGCACTGATACTACACTAGGTATGGACATCTGGTTTATGCACTGATACTACACTAGGTATGGACATCTGGTTTATGCACTGATACTACACTAGGTATGGACATCTGGTTTATGCACTGATACTACACTCGGTATGGACATCTGGTTTATGCACTGATACTACACTAGGTATGGACATCTGGTTTATGCACTGATACTACACTAGGTATGGACATCTGGTTTATGCACTGATACTACACTAGGTATGGACATCTGGTTTATGCACTGATACTACACTCGGTATGGACATCTGGTTTATGCACTGATACTACACTCGGTATGGACATCTGGTTTATGCACTGATACTACACTCGGTATGGACATCTGGTTTATGCACTGATACTACACTCGGTATGGACATCTGGTTTATGCACTGATACTACACTAGGTATGGACATCTGGTTTATGCACTGATACTACACTAGGTATGGACATCTGGTTTATGCACTGATACTACACTAGGTATGGACATCTGGTTTATGCACTGATACTACACTAGGTATGGACATCTGGTTTATGCACTGATACTACACTAGGTATGGACATCTGGTTTATGCACTGATACTACACTAGGTATGGACATCTGGTTTATGCACTGATACTACACTAGGTATGGACATCTGGTTTATGCACTGATACTACACTAGGTATGGACATCTGGTTTATGCACTGATACTACACTAGGTATGGACATCTGGTTTATGCACTGATACTACACTCGGTATGGACATCTGGTTTATGCACTGATACTACACTAGGTATGGACATCTGGTTTATGCACTGATACTACACTAGGTATGGACATCTGGTTTATGCACTGATACTACACTCGGTATGGACATCTGGTTTATGCACTGATACTACACTCGGTATGGACATCTGGTTTATGCACTGATACTACACTCGGTATGGACATCTGGTTTATGCACTGATACTACACTAGGTATGGACATCTGGTTTATGCACTGATACTACACTAGGTATGGACATCTGGTTTATGCACTGATACTACACTCGGTATGGACATCTGGTTTATGCACTGATACTACACTAGGTATGGACATCTGGTTTATGCACTGATACTACACTAGGTATGGACATCTGGTTTATGCACTGATACTACACTAGGTATGGACATCTGGTTTATGCACTGATACTACACTCGGTATGGACATCTGGTTTATGCACTGATACTACACTAGGTATGGACATCTGGTTTATGCACTGATACTACACTAGGTATGGACATCTGGTTTATGCACTGATACTACACTAGGTATGGACATCTGGTTTATGCACTGATACTACACTAGGTATGGACATCTGGTTTATGCACTGATACTACACTAGGTATGGACATCTAGTTTATGCACTGATACTACACTAGGTATGGACATCTGGTTTATGCACTGATACTACACTCGGTATGGACATCTGGTTTATGCACTGATACTACACTCGGTATGGACATCTGGTTTATGCACTGATACTACACTCGGTATGGACATCTGGTTTATGCACTGATACTACACTAGGTATGGACATCTGGTTTATGCACTGATACTACACTCGGTATGGACATCTGGTTTATGCACTGATACTACACTCGGTATGGACATCTGGTTTATGCACTGATACTACACTAGGTATGGACATCTGGTTTATGCACTGATACTACACTCGGTATGGACATCTGGTTTATGCACTGATACTACACTCGGTATGGACATCTGGTTTATGCACTGATACTACACTAGGTATGGACATCTGGTTTATGCACTGATACTACACTCGGTATGGACATCTGGTTTATGCACTGATACTACACTAGGTATGGACATCTGGTTTATGCACTGATACTACACTCGGTATGGACATCTGGTTTATGCACTGATACTACACTCGGTATGGACATCTGGTTTATGCACTGATACTACACTAGGTATGGACATCTGGTTTATGCACTGATACTACACTAGGTATGGACATCTGGTTTATGCACTGATACTACACTCGGTATGGACATCTGGATCCATCACTGTCCATTTAAAGGAGACTCAGATCTACGTGATTCACTCGGATCACATCATGCAAATCAATTTCATCAGATAACCTCACACAAAAGTGATATCATAGTCTGTGGTCCTCAGAGGCAAAGAGAAACCATTATTAGTCACCTTCAGACCTTCTCTCTGAAACCTAATAGTCAGGTTAGAAATGTACAGCTGCGATGAGGTGGCGACTTGTCCAGGGTGTACCCCGCCTTCCGCCCGATTGTAGCTGAGATAGGCTCCAGAGCCCCCCGCCACCCCGAAGGGAATAAGCGGTAGAACATGGATGGAAATCTACAGGTCATAATGGACTCAGACTTGAATTTTAATGGCCAGATGAAGTTAATAACCTCAGCAGATGTTTACCACCTGAAAACATCTGCAGTGCATCTGGAAAGCTGCTGCTCGAGTCCTGACTAGAACCCGGAAATATGACCACATTAGTCCAGCGCTTAGGTCACTGTTGCTCAGAGAATAGACTTTAAAACTTGTGTACAAGTCTTTTCATGTTAGAGACGTGTGAACCCTCTTGGTCTCCTGCTGGTGTGCAGAGTCAGGACCAAACATTGTCTACAAGTCTTTTCTTGTTAGAGACGTGTGAACCCTCTTGGTCTCCTGCTGGTGTGCAGAGTCAGGACCAAACATTGTCTACAAGTCTTTTCTTGTTAGAGACGTGTGAACCCTCTTGGTCTCCTGCTGGTGTCCAGAGTCAGGACCAAACACGCTGAGGCTGCGTTTCACTTTTCTGCTCCTTTAATCTGGAATAGTCTTCCAAAAGATGTGAAAGGCCTCAAAGTAGAAAACACTTTTATTTTCATCCATCCATTTTCTACCGCTTGTCCCGTTTGGAGTCGCAAGGGGTGCTGAAGCCTATCCCAGCTGCATTCGGGCGGAAGGCGGGGTACACCCTGGACAAGGAAGGCGGAGTGCACTCTGGACAAGGGAGGCGGGGTACACCCTGGACAAGGAAGGCGGAGTGCACCCTGGACA
Organism: Nerophis lumbriciformis; assembly: GCF_033978685.3. NCBI lineage: Eukaryota > Metazoa > Chordata > Actinopteri > Syngnathiformes > Syngnathidae > Nerophis > Nerophis lumbriciformis. The sequence goes on along the minus strand of NC_084582.2, from coordinate 296,178 downwards.
AGGGAGGCGGGGTACATCCTGGACAAGGGAGGCGGGGTACACCCTGGACAAGGAAGGCGGGGTACATCCTGGACAAGGGAGGCGGGGTACACCCTGGACAAGGAAGGCGGGGTACACCCTGGACAAGGAAGGCGGGGTACACCCTGGACAAGGAAGGCGGGGTACATCCTGGACAAGGGAGGCGGCGTACACCCTGGACAAGGAAGGCGGGGTACATCCTGGACAAGGGAGGCGGGGTACACCCTGGACAAGGGAGGCGGGGTACATCCTGGACAAGGAAGGCGGGGTACATCCTGGACAAGGAAGGCGGTGTACACCCTGGACAAGGGAGGCGGAGTGCACCCTGAACAAGGGAGGCGGGGAACACCCTGGACAAGTCACCACCTCATCACAGGGCCAACACAAGATTCACACACTATTTAATTGTGCATTTGTAAAACTGAAAGTATTTTATCTACATTATTTGATGATTATGATTATAATTAATGTTTTTAAACTTGAAATATAATTATTTAATTGTTGCCTTCTTGTCATTTTCTGTAAAGCACTTTCAACTGCCTTGTGTAGGAATGGTGCTCTAGTGTAGGAATGGTGCTCTAGTGTAGGAATAGTGCTCTTGTGTAGGAATGGTGCTCTTGTGTAGGAATAGTGCTCTAGTGTAGGAATAGTGCTCTTGTGTAGGAATAGTGCTCTAGTGTAGGAATAGTGCTCTTGTGTAGGAATAGTGCTCTAGTGTAGGAATAGTGCTCTTGTGTAGGAATGGTGCTCTTGTGTAGGAATAGTGCTCTAGTGTAGGAATAGCGCTCTTCTGTAGGAATAGTGCTCTAGTGGGACGGCGTGGCGCAGTGGAAGAATGGCCGTGCACGGCCCGAGGGTCCCTGGTTCAATCCCCACCTAGTACCAACCTCGTCATGTCCGTTGTGTCCTGAGCAAGACACTTCACCCTTGCTCCTGATGGGTGCTGGTTAGCGCCTTGCATGGCAGCTCCCTCCATCAGTGTGTGAATGTGTGTGTGAATGGGTAAATGTGGAAGTAGTGTCAAAGCGCTTTGAGTACCTTGAAGGTAGAAAAGCGCTATACAAGTACAACCCATTTATCATTATTTAATTTAGTGTAGGAATAGTGCTCTTGTGTAGGAATAGTGCTCTTGAAATGAACTTGCTTTGCCTCTAGCTTCTTCTAAGTTCCTGCTCAGTGTGGTCATCAGCTGCTCAGCTGAAAAGAGGCAAATATCTCTACTGCTAATAGTGACACATTTCATTGTTAAAGCTGTTCTCTTAGACCAGCGTCCATTTAGTTGCAGTCATGTTTTGTGGAAGAAAATGGAATAAAAACAAAGCGGTGACATACAGTATAGCAGCTTTAAAGTGGCCATGGATCATTATCATCAGCCAACTTGTAACCTAAACAAGTGCAGAGTCCTCACCAGCTGATCTCCTCAGACCCCATGTGGAACAGGATGTCAGTGGAGGTCACACCAAAGGTCACGTTGTCAATGAGTAAGGTGCAGGGGTCTGGCACCAAGGTCACGCGCTGTGTGGGTTCAAGCATGTTAAGGTCATAAGCTGAGAGTTCTTCCACAGAAGTGTGTCTTACTGGGTTCTTGCTGAGGCTGGCGAGGGTGAAGGGAGGCTGTGGGTAGATGTAGTGATGGTGGACGTCTCTCTGGGAAGGAACAAAGACCAGGCCACAGCCAACCCTGCAAGAGCATCAACAACTCCTTTACAATCACTCCCTTAGTTTGACTTCTAGCACAAAAATACCCTCTGAAAAGATCCTATATCAGTCCTATTTACAAAAACAATCGTAATTATTTGAAGTTTGAAATAGGAAATGTTGCCACTTGCTGGCTGTGAGAACAAATCAAGTAGCAAAGGCTGTCATTGCATTACCGTATTTTCCGCACTATTAGCCGCACCTAAAAACCACAAATTTACTCAAAAGCTGACAGTGCGGCTTTTAACCCGGTGCGCTTTATATATGGATTAATATTAAGATTCATTTTCATAAAGTTTCGGTCTCGCAACTACGGTAAACAGCCGCCATCTTTTTTCCCCGTAGAAGAGGAAGTGCTTCTTCTTCTACGCAAGCAACCGCCAAGGTAAGCACCCGCCCCCATAGAACAGGAAGCGCTTCTTCTTCTACTGTAAGCAACCACCCGCCCGCGTAGAAGAAGAAAAAGCGCGCGGATATTACCGTACGTTTCATTTCCTTTGTGTGTTTACATCTGTAAAGACCACAAAATGGCTCCTACTAAGCGACAGGGATCCGGTTCATGAAAAGACGCAATCTCTCCATCCGCACACGGATTACTATTTCACAGCAACTGCCTAAAGACTTTCAAGAAAAGCTGGCTACTTTCCGTGCATATTGTAAAAACAAGATAGCTGAAAAAAAGATCCGGCCAGAGAACATTATCAACATGGACGAGGTTCCACTGACTTTTGATATTCCTGTGAACCGCACTGTGGATACAACGGGAGCACGTACGGTGAATATTCGCACCACAGGGAATGAGAAGTCATCCTTCACTGTGGTTCTAGCTTGCCATGCTAATGGCCAGAAACTTCCGCCCATGGTGATATTCAAAAGGAAGACCTTGCCAAAAGAGACCTTTCCAGCCGGCGTCATCATAAAAGCTAACTCGAAGGGATGGATGGATGAAGAAAAGATGAGCGAGTGGTTAAGGTAAATTTACGCGAAGAGGCCGGGTGGCTTTTTTCACGCAGCTCCGTCCATGTTGATATACGACTCCATGCGCGCCCACATTACGCTGGTTTTAATATATTATTAAAGTTTGACTGACCTATTTGACTGTTTTTTTGACATTCCTTTAGCGCAGTTAGATGCGGCTTACAACACGGGGCGGCTTATAGGTGGACAAAGTTTTGAAATATGCCGTTCATTGAAGGCGCGGCTTATAACCCAGGGCGCCTTATGGTGCGGAAAATACGGTACTTTATTTGTCACTAACTTACCATTCTTTGCAAGCGTGTCTCATTTGGCAAACAATGACATATGTTGGGTAGCGAACACAACATTTCAAAATGGAAATTCTAGCGCCCCCTTGAAAATGTGAAAAAATGAGCCCCAGCCGCCAGATTCACTTATTGTCACAACATGATGACATCTGTCTTTTACCTGACACCTGACACGTTAGCTACCTCTCGTTCTTTATTATATCTACTTTCTGCTGGATCTACTCTCTATTTTATGCTGTAGCTGTTACATATTGTACATGCTCATTGGTATATATTGTATGTATTATATAAAATCATATACTGTAAATATCATATGTCAATATTACATACATGTTATATTTTATATTGCTACTATGGTACATTTTTAGTCTACTTTATACCTGCATTATCCTTTCCATCCTTTGTAAGTGAGCTACAGTGTGGAACAATTTCCCTTGTGGATCAATAAAGTTTGTCTGAGTCTAAAATGGCTGGAGACGCACCTAAAAGTCTCAAAAAGCCATATTTGAAAACAAACAGGAAGTCAGCCATTTTTGAGGCAAAAACAGGGATCATCCTTTAAAGTTAAAGTTAGAGTAGCAATAATAGTCACACACACACTAGGTGTGGCAAAATTATTCTCTGCATTTGACCCATCACCCTTGATCACCCCCTGGGAGGTGAGGGGAGCAGTGAGCAGCAGCGGTGGCTGCGCCCGGGAATCATTTTGGTGATTTAACCCCCAATTCCAAGCGTTGATGCTGAGTGCCAAGCAGGGAGGTAATGGCTCCCATTTTTATAGTCTTTGGTATGACTCGATCGGGGTTTGAACTCACAACCTACCCATCTCGGGGCGGACACTCGAACCACAACACAGTGTTTTTCAACCTTTTTGGAGCCAAGGCACATTTTTGTCATTGAAAAAATACGGAGGCACACCACCAGCAGAAACGTTAAAAAATTAAACTCCACCAGGTTGTCTTTTTTTTTTTAGTTTGTTGTTTTCCTGTGTGTAGTGCTTTAGTTCCTGTCTTGCGCTGTTATTTTGGTGGCCCTTCCTGTTCTGTTGGTGTTTTCCTATAGCAGCTTCACGTCTTCCTTGGAGTGCTATTGCCTGACCTGCTTTGTTTTGGCAATCAAGACTATTTCCGTTGTGTGGACGCTATCCTTCTTTGTGGGGACATTGTTGACTTACAACTGTAAGTCTTTGCTGTCGTCCAGCATTCTGTATTTGTTTACTTTGTAGCCAGTTCAGTTTTACTTGCGTTTTGCATAGCCATCCCTATGCTTCAGTGCCTTTTCCTAGCGGGACTTGCCTTTTGTTCATTTTTGTTTTAAGCATGACGTACCTTTTTGCCTGCATGCTGTCTCCCGCTGTGCTCTGCATAGTGGGATCACGACAAACCATCCTTGACACGTTCTGACTTCTACAAAGCAATGAACTACCTGCTGCCACCTGCTGGTTACCCTGCCAAGCTCTATACAGCACATACTCTAAACAACGGCACATTATTTGCAGATTAGAATTATTGATTTGCAAAAAATATTTTTTGGACCAATTAGGTGAAGTTGCATCATTTCCCACGGCACACCAGACTATCTCACGGCAACAAACTCCTCCTGGGAACTTTGAGCCAATGAGTTGTGGTTAAAATGACAGATGGGCGCTGATAAATTGTGAAATAATTTTTCCCACGCTATATTCAGGCTGTGGGCGTGATGCCAATCTTGGATCTGATGGTTCGCCACTAAACTTTCAACATTTATAACTGGGCTCCACAAACTGAGATCAGAGTTGGTACAAATACAATCACAGCCTGAAGTGTTGGATCGGTCAGCACTTGTTGATATTCTTTCTTAGTGGGCGGAGCCTGGCGGCAAACACCAACCATCATTACTGCATGTGTCCCTTCCAAACTGATACTGTGCTTTTAAGTCGGGGTCTGCTCATGATTACACGTTGATATCCACACCAATGTCGCCTCCTTGTGGTGGAAAGCTATAACGTCATAACTTTCTCCCACATGCTCCGATCTTCCCGAAATGTTTCATGGTGGATGGAGTGCGTCATGTGTGTTATTGTGCTTACATGTTTGTATCTATTTTTGAAAAGGGTATATTTGGTTTAGTTTGGAATGTAAAACATACGCTTTTGTGCCTTCCACGATGCTCTCGATGCATCTTGAGAAGATGGCGTCATAGGTCTCTGTCACCTGGGACTTCTGTTTGGGGTTCAAGAGAAGATGGTTACTTGCAGAGAAGCTTGGGATTTGAGTTTGGAACTGACCTCAACTTGCTGGTGTTTGGAGTCAACAAAAGGACCCAGCTACAGAAAAGGAAAGAGCGCATTATGTCAAAGACTTGTAGCTGGACGACTGTGAGAGAACTAACCAGGATGCAGACGTCAGGACGATCCCTGGCAATGACATGGATGAGGTCCAGCAGAGGGTCAAAGGTCAGGCTGTCAGAAGGACTGTAAGGTCCACAGGCCACCAGCACATTGAGCGCCTCTGCTGGTACAGAAAGTAAAACAGACAATGTCTAGTTCAAATTGCAGAATTCCTTCTTTACCTTCGTCCGTCTCTTCTTTGACGTCTGACGTGAAGAAGGGAGGTGGGATTCCCTGGAGAAATGAAAACCCGCCATGATCAGGTCTGATGTGGAACAATGAGGTTTATTCTAAACGGAGTGCTGACCTCATAGATTTTAGAAACGACCAGTTTTTCTCCTGTTGTGTTCAATCCCTCCATCGCCACCACCTGGAGGAGAGAGGTTAGTGCTGGCATATTTCATAGTATTAGTCTCCATCTCTTCCACAAGCAAGGTTGTGAGAGCTCTCGGTCGGATGCTGGCAGAGTTTCCAGACCAGCTTCCTTGGCATACTCAGTTCCTCTGGGTGGTCCATAGAACCTGCTGCGCACACACTCAGCGCACAGGCAAAGGAGAAACCACCGCTGGAGCATTTAAAAGACGCCATAGCGACTCACTTGGCCAGGAAACAGGGAGTACTCTTGGAGCTCTGACAAGTCCAGGCGTACTTGCTGAGCACCTTGCTCTGGTCCCGCTTCCAACACAACCGACTGAGCATTCAGTCTCCCATTACTGTCACAGCACACCTGGCCCACAACACACACAGAGTCCTGCCAAAAACACAAATATTTACATTTGAAATGTCATTCACCAGCTCAGCATATTACTGTGCTAGAGAAATATCAAACAGCAGCCTTTACAAGCATGAGAATGTTCAAGTGTTACAGTATTTGTTGGTGCAAATGTCTTCCCAATTAAGTGTGAAAGGAGTCTTATTAAGATTTGTTTTCTAAATGTTAAAGACTTCCTTGTGGTCTACATAACATGTCATGGTGCTTCTTTGCTCAAAATAGATCTTCAAGTCACTTTCTGGCTGTGAAGACTGGGTGGTTTTATTTATGTGGCTCAGACCTCCTCCAGGGCAAGCCCCCGTCCACTTCATCTGCACCCCGTCAGCCATGTTGTGGCTTTTAGCACTTCTATATGGAGTCTCCTGACAGACCTATATGCTACTTTGTATTAGAAATGGCCACAGTGGAGGATGCATGTGCATGTACGAGCCAGTCTGCCCCGCAACAAGAGAATGGAGAAAAATAAGGGACTTATTGAGTACAACTGGAAAAAAATGGCGGCCTCGCGCAAAGCTCTACGGATAAACCTCAACCATATATGGTGATCTACACTGACGAAACTCAGGCAACATATGTCAGTAAAGTCTCAAATTCCAAAAAATATCTTCTTTGAATTCAAAGTTTTGGAAAGTCATGGGGATGATAAATACACAATGCATTTGCCATTGTTAAATACTACATATTAGATTGAAAGTGAAACCACAGGTAGTGTGAGGTTCTATATTGGATTGAAAGTGAAACCACAGGTCGAGTGAGGTACTATATTAGATTGAAAGTGAAACCACAGGTAGTGTGAGGTTCTATATTGGATTGAAAGTGAAACCACAGATAGTGTGAGGTTCTATATTAGATTGAAAGTGAAACCACAGGTCGAGTGAGGTTCTATATTAGATTGAAAGTGAAACCACAGGTAGTGTGAGGTTCTATATTAGATTGAAAGTGAAACCACAGGTAGTGTGAGGTTCTATATTAGATTGAAAGTGAAACCACAGGTAGTGTGAGGTTCTATATTAGATTGAAAGTGAAACCACAGGTCGAGTGAGGTACTATATTAGATTGAAAGTGAAACCACAGGTAGTGTGAGGTTCTATATTGGATTGAAAGTGAAACCACAGGTAGTGTGAGGTTCTATATTAGATTGAAAGTGAAACCACAGGAAGTGTGAGGTTCTGCTGCACCTGTGCTGGCAGTGACACAGGAGAGAACTCTTCAATGCTGAAGTGAGATCGCAGTTCTTCTCCCAGCTCCTCTATCTTCTCCGTCAACACTGCAGAAGAAGAACATAAATATATGGACGCTGTGTGTGTGTGTGTGTGTGTGTGTGTGTGTTAGCCTCTCCTCTCACCGTTGCGTACATCACGCAGTCTCTGGAACATGTACTTGTAGCTGCAGTGCAGGGAGTCTTCTGGTCCTTCCAGCACATGCAGCTGAATGTTAGCACCAGCAGACTTCCTGCCTGCCCAGCGAGTGCCCTGCACCGCCCCGAAGGACACCACCACCTCTCCCTTGCCTCCACGCTGGCTGTACTTCTGGGAGGGAGTGCTGCTGCAGGGGCAAGAAATTGTTTGTCACACTTTGGGTTGTCACCATAGCTACAGTAATTACACTTAGGCTTGTCACCATAGCTACAGTAATTACACTTAGGCTTGTCACCATAGCTACAGTAATTACACTTAGGCTTGTCAAGGAGCTCATCAAGTAGTTCATCAAGTAGTTCATCAAGTAGTTCAAGTAGTTCATCAAGTAGTTCATCAAGTAGCTCATCAAGTAGCTCATCAAGTAGCTCAAGTAGTTCATCAAGTAGTTCATCAAGTAGCTCATCAAGTAGCTCATCAAGTAGTTTATCAAGTAGTTCATCAAGTAGTTCATCAAGTAGCTCATCAAGTAGTTCATCAAGTAGCTTATCAAGTAGTTCATCAAGTAGTTCATCAAGTAGTTCATCAAGTAGTTCAAGTAGCCTATTGTCTACTCTAAAAGGTTAGCAACATAACTCCTACACTTATTAGAGTTTTGAAAAGAAACAATTCCTTTAATATAATACCAAGTGGAACACACTATTTTGTTAGCGCCATCAGATTGGATGTGGCACTATTATTGTGAAGGGGGAATGTGTGCTGTGCTGTTCTGTTCTCAACTTGAGGAGTAAAGAGGTGACTCAAAAAGAGAGAGCGCCTCTCAAGTTGCTGCCTTGTTTGTAGATGGATGTAACCTTGATGATGTCGTTCACAACAACACAAGCAGATGAGACGTGTTGTCATTTTTATCTTCGTAGTTTAGTCGCTGTTTCAAGTGGCCGTCTGGAAATGGTTTAGTTCAGGACAGGGCAGCTGAGTGCTACCAGACATTATTTTCCCAAACAAATGTTCCATCCATCCATCCATCCATCTTCAACCGCTTATCTGGAATGGGGTCGCGGGGACAACAGCTCCAGCAGAGACGCCCAGACTTCCCTCTCCATAGCAACATTAGCAACTTCCGCCTGGGGGATCTCGAAACGTTCCCAGGCCAGAGAGGAGATGTAATTCCCCCTATCTGGTCCTTGGTCTCCTCCCAGTGGGACGTGCAAGGAGGACCTCCCTCGGGAGACGCTGGTGAGGCATCCGCACGAGATGCCCCAACCACCTAAGCTGGCTCCTTTCCAAGCGGAGGAGCAGCGGCTCTACTCTGAGTCTCTCTCGGGTGACTGAACTTCTCACCCTATCTCTAAGGGAGATGCCAGCCACCCTTCTGAGGACACTCTTGTATCTGCAATCTTATTCTTTTGGTCATGACCCACACTTCATGCCCATAGGTGAGAGTAGATAGATAGCTTGGTAGACCGAGAGCTTTGCCTTCTGGCTCAGCTCTCGTTTGGTCACAACAGTGCAGCAGAGAGACTGCAATACTGCCCCAGCTGCTCCGATTCTCCGGCTGATTTCCTTCTCCATCTTTCCTTCACTCGTGAACAAGACCCCGAGATACTTAAACTCCGTTCTCTACCTGGACTGTACAAATCATCGGTTTCCTGCTGAAAACCATGGCCTCAGATTTGGAGATGCTGATCCTCATTCCAGCCGTTGAACACTCGGCTGTGAACGGATCCAGTGAGAGCTGAAGGTCACGAACCCAAGGTGCCATCAGGACCACATCATCTGCAAACCTTTAGCCCCCCGAGACGTACACTCTCTCCGCTATGGTCACTACTCTGCCTAGAAATCCTGTCCATGAAAATCACAAACAGGATAGGTGACAGAGAGCAGTCCTGGCGGGGAGACCACCCCCAATTGAAACGGATCCGACCTACATCCAAGCACCTGGACACAACTCTTGCTTTGGTTGTACAGAGATTGGATGGCCCTCAGCAGGGTGCCCCTCACCCCGTACTTCCTCAGCACCTCCCACAGGATCTCCTGGTCATACGCATTCTCCAAATCCACAAAGCACATGTAGACCGGATAGGCATACTCCCAGGCCCTCTCCAGGATTCTCGAAAGAGTAAAGAGCTGGTCAGTTGTTCCACGAGCAGGGCGTAATCCACATTGCTCCTCTTGAATCTGAGGTTCGACTATCGGCCGGACCCTCCTTTCCAGTACCTTGGCGTAGACTTTCCCAGGGAGGCTGAGTAGTGTGATACCCCTGTAATTAGCACACACCCTCTGGTCCCCCTTTTTGAATAGGGGAACCACAACCCCAGTCTGCCACTCCCTCGGCACTGTGCCAGACTTCCACGCAATGTTGAAAAGGCGTATCAACCAAGACAGCCCCTCAACACCCAGAGCCTTCAGCATTTCTGGACAGATCTCGTCAACCCGTTAACCCCCGGAGCTTTGCCACTGTGGAGTTGTCCAACTACCTCAGTGACTTCACTCCGAGAGATCGACGTCGGATCCCCCATCATCCTCAGGTTCCTCTCCTGTCAGGGAGGGTGTGTAACCCTAACCCTTCACAGAACGAGACGGAGCCGGCCATTTTGGATCCCGTATTCGCCCAACTTTTTAATTCGGACACCGAAGGAGAAGAATTCGAGGGATTTATGAATGAAGAATAACTTCAGAAAGTGAGCGTTATGTTTATTTTGTGTGTTGTGACATTAACGTTCGAGCAACATTATGTTGCTATTGCTCTGCACTATTTTGAATTTTACTATGTTTGTGATTGCACATTTGCGTACATTTTGGGAGTGAACAGAGTTGTTAGAACGCTGGTTTTTAATATATTATTAAAGTTTGACTGACCTATCTGACTGTTTTTTTGACATTCCTTTAGCGCAGTTAGATGCGGCTTATAACACGGGGCGGCTTATAGGTGGACAAAGTTTTGAAATATGCCGTTCATTGAAGGCGCGGCTTATAACCCAGGGCGCCTTATGGTGCGGAAAATACGGTAAAAAAAGATGAGATTAAAGAAAGTGCTGTTTCATACCACCAACTTCATCACTATTAATGTGCTTTGTTGACTGTCAACAGTAATACTTTAGTATTGCAAATATGTAGAATATCCAATGTGTTGACCATTTTCAAGCACTTTCGGGAATTTAAAGTGGCTTAAATTGGCGCTGCTTGTGTAACTTTGTTGCAAACTGGACCTTTATGCAAAATGCGCTTTGATAATGAAACATGTTTGTGGTACCTTGGAGAGAAGCAAGAAGGAGACAAGAGGACGCCTGGACTGCTCAACAAAGCTGAGCTCCTCTTTGAGTGAGGATTTTCTGGAGTGGTTAGTGCACGTTTTTGGGAGCCCTGCACACGCACAAACACAAACACACACACACACACACACACACAGGAAGGGAAACAAAACAGTTGTGATTAGGACAGCTAATAGTCCCAGGGTCATTGTGATGACAACATACCTTTGCAGGAGTAGAGTAGCAGTCAAGTAGATCATCCTCCTCTTCTTCTGCTTTTATTCTGACAGGACAACAGAGTGTGAGATGCAACATTGAAAAAGCAGTGTTTGATGGTTCTTACATGTCATGTATTGTGTGGATGTCTCGGGGTCTGTTTGGCTCTTCCCTCTTGAAGCTCTGCTTGGATGCAGTCCTCTTGTTTAACACCTGCCCAGACAAGAAGATGATTGACCATTGACCATGCTGGATGACAGCAGCTCAGGGTTGCCATTACATCGTGTTCAAATTGATCCAGGGAGTCCACGGAGAGCACCAGCCCATTCTTGGTGGTGCTGTAGGCAACCCACTCCAACACCCACTGGTCTGCTGGCATCCTGTTGCACACACACTGCGCCACCACTGAGGAGACACCATAAACAACACATTGCAAGGTAAACACCACACAATACTTACTGTTGCACACACACTGCGCCACCACTGAGGAGACACATTAAGCCAGTGTTTTTCCACCTTTTTTATACCAAGGCACATTTTTTTATTGACAAAATCCTGAGGCACACCACCAGCAGAAATCAATAAAAAATTAAACTCAGCGGATATTGACGATGAAAAGTTGTGGTCGCAATTGTTGGATATGACTTTAAACCATAACTGCATGACTTTAGGTCAAAGTAGGTGTACTGTATCAATATAGGTCTTGTCTCAAAGTAGGTGTACTGTATAAATATAGGTCTTGTCTCAAAGTAGATGCACTGTATCAATATAGGTCTTGTCTCAAAGTAGGTGTACTGTATCAATATAGGTCTTGTCTCAAAGTAGGTGTACTGTATCAATATAGGTCTTGTCTCAAAGTAGGTGTACTGTATCAATATAGGTCTTGTCTCAAAGTAGGTGTACTGTATCAATATAGGTCTTGTCTCAAAGTAGATGTACTGTGTCAATATAGGTCTTGTCTCAAAGTAGGTGTACTGTATCAATATAGGTCTTGTCTCAAAGTAGATGTACTGTATCAATATAGGTCTTGTCTCAAAGTAGGTGTACTGTATCAATATAGGTCTTGTCTCAAAGTAGGTGTACTGTATCACTATAGGTCTTGTCTCAAAGTAGATGTACTGTATCAATATAGGTCTTGTCTCAAAGTAGATGTACTGTATCAATATAGGTCTTGTCTCAAAGTAGGTGTACTGTATCACTATAGGTCTTGTCTCAAAGTAGGTGTACTGTATCAATATAGGTCTTGTCTCAAAGTAGGTGTACTGTATCAATATAGGTCTTGTCTCAAAGTAGGTGTACTGTATCAATATAGGTCTTGTCTCAAAGTAGATGTACTGTGTCAATATAGGTCTTGTCTCAAAGTAGGTGTACTGTATCAATATAGGTCTTGTCTCAAAGTAGATGTACTGTATCAATATAGGTCTTGTCTCAAAGTAGGTGTACTGTATCAATATAGGTCTTGTCTCAAAGTAGGTGTACTGTATCACTATAGGTCTTGTCTCAAAGTAGATGTACTGTATCAATATAGGTCTTGTCTCAAAGTAGATGTACTGTATCAATATAGGTCTTGTCTCAAAGTAGGTGTACTGTATCACTATAGGTCTTGTCTCAAAGTAGGTGTACTGTATCAATATAGGTCTTGTCTCAAAGTAGGTGTACTGTATCAATATAGGTCTTGTCTCAAAGTAGATGTACTGTATCAATATAGGTCTTGTCTCAAAGTAGATGCACTGTATCAATATAGGTCTTGTCTCAAAGTAGATGTACTGTATCAATATAGGTCTTGTCTCAAAGTAGATGTACTGTATCAATATAGGTCTTGTCTCAAAGTAGGTGTACTGTATCAATATAGGTCTTGTCTCAAAGTAGGTGTACTGTATCAATATAGGTCTTGTCTCAAAGTAGGTGTACTGTATCAATATAGGTCTTGTCTCAAAGTAGATGTACTGTATCAATATAGGTCTTGTCTATAAGTAGATGTACTGTATCAATATAGGTCTTGTCTCAAAGTAGATGTACTGTCACAACATGTCACATCACTCCCTGACTTATTTGCTGTTTTCCCGTGTGTAGTGTTTTACTTCTTGTCTTGCGCTCCTATTTTGGTGGCATTTTCTTTTCTTTTTTTTGTATTTTCCTGTAGCAGTTTCATGTCTTCCTTTGAGCGATATTCTCCACACCTGCTTTGTTTTAGCAATCAAGACTATATACGTTGTTTTTATCCTTCTTTGTGGGGACATTGATGATTGTCACGCCACGTTCGGATGCACTTTGTGGACGCCGTCTCTGCTCCACACGCTGTAAGTCTTTGCTGTCGTCCAGCATTCTGTTTTTGTTTATTTTGCATTCAATGCACTTTTAGTTTTATTCTGCGTAGCCATCCCTAAGCTTTAATGCCTTTTCTTAGGGGCACTCACCTTTTGTTTATTTTTGGTTTAAGCATTAGATACCTTTTTACCTGCCGCATATTGTGATCACCACAAAGCATGTTCCAGACGTCTACAAAGCAATTAGCCACCTACTGACATGAAAGAGTATTACACGGTTACTCGACAGCACGGACACATTTGCAGACTCTAACTACTTTTTGAAGGCAATGAGGTGCAATGACATCATCTCAGTGGTTGACGGCCACTCAACACGACACAAGATGAGAGGACTTACTTTTGTCCAAGTTGGAATCATCTTCACAAGTTATGCAGAACATTTCAAGTTCTGTTTTGAGGTCTTCTGCAGTCACCGGCGACATGTTGACGTTGACAAAGTGCAGCAGTAGCTGGACTCGCACAGCCAATTGTACAAAAAGGCTTGGGAAAGTGAAGTAATTGAAGAGAATATCAGTGGATTAAACTAGACGCCGCTGCAGCAGAAGAACATTCTCTCATCTTTGGTCGCCATTTCATTTTACCGCGAAAAACTGCTGCCGCTCTTCGTCCTCTTCCGGTCTTTTTTTCTTTTCTGGCGGGTGAATGACGTCAGCGTCAGCTGTGTCGCCCCCTGCTGCTTGGGAGTCAGGCTGACTCTCAATAAAGAACACTTACTTCTTGTTCTACGAGTTTGTGCCATCAGATAAAGCTGCTGGGAAAATGACAACAATATTTCAATTGTAATCCATAACAATCAAGTTAAAATCTTTCAGGTGTATTTTAAATGGGAGCTGATTTTGAATAACTCAAAAGCCAACTATTTTAGTGTTTAATGCAGTCATTAAATATGAAATGAGCACAAAAAGACATTTGCCAGCCTGTTTGAGCTCTAAGTTCATGTTGCCTAAGTAGCTCTAATAGTGTTGGAGGGGATAGAAAAAGATTGTATTTTAAAATCAAAGACTAAAGATGTGTAAAACAATATAAAACAAGTGACATGGGCTATGAGAATCTCTGAGGCCCCTCCATGTTCAAACTGCTCCCACAGTGGATTGTTTTAAGTCTCGTCTTAAGACCCACTTTTATTCTTTGGCTTTTAACACTACGTGAGTTGTGTGCTCCTCTGGGTTTTTTATACATTTTGATTTCTATTTACTGTTTTAATTGGTTTTACCCTTTAAAATCGTTTTTAATCATATTTATTTTTATATTGATTTATTGTTTGTTTTTATTCAGTCATTGGTGGAGCGAAGGATAATATTTGAATATTGTTTTTAATATTGTTGTGCAGCACTTTGGAAACATGTTTGTTGTTTAAATGTGTTATATAAATAAAGTGGATTGGATTGGATTAAAAAAACAGGAATATTTAGTTAGAAGAAAAAAGTGAGATAATACAAAAGATACATATTACACAATTAACAGATCTCTAAAACTATACTTCCATTTCCAAGCTAGTTCAACAGAGATAATGAAGATGTTTACAAACATTTTATTCATTTAATCCATCCATTTTCTACCGCTTGTCCCTCTCAGGGTCGCGGGGGTTGCTGGAGCCTATCCCAGCTGCATTAGAGTTTGAGTTTGAGTTTATTTGGAACATGCAATCATACAACATGATACATCACAATCTCCAGTTTCTCTATTCAACATGTTGGAAAAGGAGTAGGAAGAAGCAGAGCTTATTTAATCCTACCCCTTTTCTTTTACATAACAGTTGCTAAAACTTTTGTTCACTTCCTGTTCTCAATGTATTCACAATATACTCCATAAGTAATCACAATAAAAATAAGTAAATAAATAATAATTGGTGAAGTAAGTTACATTTCATATGTTGAGATAAGTAAGATTATTTTGTGAGTGAAAGAATGAAAGAATGGATGAGTTAAATAAATACAGAATGTTTATCTTCTTCTTTGTACTTTGTAAACACTTTAAGTTTGAAGAGTTTCTTGAAGTGGATCATATTAGTACATTGTTTGATTGCTTTGCTTAATCCATTCCATCATTTAATTCCACATACTGATATACTGAAGGTCTTAAGCGTTGTACGTTAGGGCAGAAGGCGGGGTACACCCTGGACAAGTCACCACCTCATCACAGGGCCAACACAGATGTACAACACTCACACTCACATTCATTCATATTGTTTTGTAAACAGCAAGTTAGTTTATAATATAATAACACATCATGTTAATAGCATTTTCAACTGGACAAGATTGAAATATTACACATTGTGCAGAAATGTATTTGATTTAATATTGAGTGATGAAATGAAAATGAAAGTGTAAGTTATGAACCATGACTTGGAAATGCATCCCATGTGTTATGTGTTGAAGTGAAGATTGATTGTCTAATAATGATCACATGTCTCTTCCGGTGGTCTCCTCACTTTCCAGGTGCTCTTCCACCTGAAAAAAACACAACATATGACAACATTGTTTTCAAACATGAACCCCCCCCCCCCCGGTACCTGAGCAGCAGAGTAGCACCTGCTCCTCGGCACACACCTCCATGATGTCACCCTCAGCAGGGCTTCACGCAGAGACGCCCACAGCTGCTGAGTGTCACACACCTGCACACACACACACACACACACACACACAAATATGAATATCATGGAAAAGTGTACTTATTTCCATAATTCCATTGAAAACATTCAACTTCCACAGATTCACAACTTGTTTATTTGTACATCATTTGTGCTTCCAGCACATAAGATCTATGAAAACAGGATTTCCAAAAATGAAATGCTCTGAGTTTAGTAGTCGAGTATAGTGAGACACTCACTTTCAAACATTCATGCTCTGAGTTTAGTAGTCGAGTATAGTGAGACACTCACTTTCAAACATTCATGCTCTGTCACATTTGGCCTGATTTCTTCACACTATTCTCATTTTTGGAAATCCTCTTTTCGTGGGTTTTGTGAGCTGGAGGTCCAAATAAAGGACTAAATAATTGCAGTTGAATCTACAATCTATGGAAGTTTAACGTCTTGAATGGAATGAAATGCAGTATTGTAAATGTTTGTGACCAAAGTTGTCACCTGCATGCGACTCATACAGTCCTTCCTGAAGTCCTGGTTGGTGCTGCAGGTGACGATGCTGATGGTGGAGCTGAGCAGGACCTCAGTGGCTGTGAGCATCTTCTCTTGGTCCTTCAGACGCACACACACACTTGACACTCTGACATTGTGTGTGTTGGACTTTACCTGCCTGCTCTCTGCCATGTTGAGCCTTCAGAGTGTTGGTCAGCTCTTCCTGCAGCACTGCGGTGAGCTCCCTGCTGTTGTTGCTCACAATGTGGTGCAGGTGGCGCTCCATCAACACCTCGGTGACTACAAGGGAACCACCAAGCTCTTCTTGTAAGGTTCCATTCAGTGGAGTGCATCAGCCTCTCACCCATGAAGTCAGAAATCGTTGAGGCAAAAGGGTCGCTGTGCTGCAGGAAGAGGAAGATGGACAGTTTCTGTTCCACGGGATGGAACTTTTTCTGCGGTTCCTGGCCTGATTCCTGCTCCACAGTGTACACCACACCGCCGTGATGTGAGGGACCTGCACGGGAAGATGCTAAACTCCATTTCAAAATCAAAATAATTAGAGTGGTCATCTGATTAATCACACTTTTGAATTTGGATTCATCAGGATTAATCACAGGTTATTGCTTACTTCCATCACTTATTTGGACAACAATACAATGTTATTGTCAGAATGTCAGAAGGGAACATTTTTTAAGGTTTTACCACTCCTACCCACTTCTCCAAAGTGGGCTGGCTCAGGGTGGAGGACAGAGTAAAACAACTTGCACTGAGCCTAGTCTATAAAATCCGCTACACCTCCCTGATACCGAAGTACATGTCAAACTACTTCCTTAACGTAAATGACCGCCATAACCACAACACCAGGGGGAGCTCCACTAACCACGTTAAACCCAGATTCCCATCTAACAAAGGTCTGAACTCATTCTCTTTCTATGCCACATCAATGTGGAATGCACTCCCAACAGGTGTAAAAGAAAGGACATCTCTATCCTCCTTCAAAACCGCACTAAAAGAACACCTCCAGACAACTTCAACCCTAAACTAACACCCTCCCCCTTCAACATCCCACCTCCCCGGATTGTAAATAATCAAATGTAAACAATCAAATATATATACTTTCTGAGCTCACTATGTTCTCTGCTCGCTGTACATATCCTAGCAAGTCACACCTACATTCTTTCAATGTCCATTTCTCTAGTGATATAATTGTTGATGACTGAAGTGTTGATATCAACCCAACCTAAACCCCCTCCACATCCCACCCCCTGGATTGTAAATAATGTCAATAATTGAATGTATATACTCTGATGATGAACTTGTGTGATGACTGTATTATGATGATAGTATATATCTGTATCATGAATTGATTAAAGTGGACCCCGACTTAAAGAAGTGTAAAAACGTATTGGGGTGTTACCATTTAGTGGTCAATTGTACGGAATATGTACTTGACTGAGCAACCTACTAATAAAAGTCTCAATCAATCAATCAAGTAAGTGAGACAGGAAGTTCTTCCACTGGGACTTGATGTGGATTCTTCTAACTGCTGGAGAGATGTGGATTCTTCAGGGCAAGTCTGACTGCTGGAGAGCAGCACTAAAATGTGGAAGTGATTTGATGCAGCGAACAAAGAGGCTTGTTAAAACCATCTGGAACAGTTCTTTGGTTCAGCTAAGAGGAACAGCCTTTCTAACTGAGATGAGTGAATGAATAATGGAGGTTTTGTCTCTCTTTTAGTCGTGCATACGTGACTTTAAAATGATATGTTTTCAATTGTATAGATAAGCCTTTCTTTCTATCTTGTTGAGTCCTGCTCTTTTCATGGAAATGATGTCTTTGCCAAGCAACTCAGTGAACTCTGTCTGCTAAACACAAGTTGTTCAACTCAGATGTCACGCTGCAACTAAGTTACCAGTCTTTCAAAAAGTCCCTTTTAAAAAGTTGGGGAAATGATGCACATTGCATGCTGGGAGTCATCCTTTACGGGAAAGTGCTGTTTCATGAAAGACTTCACCTGTGTAGGAGGGGCTGCTGAGGCCCACGTCCTGGCAGTCCAGACCAGCCGGAAGGTTCTGGAGGAAGGATACTGGCAATGTGATGGGAAGATTGGCCGGGCTGTACGCCAACACCTGAACACAAGTCAAGGATCCCTGCTGGATGTGTCACATGATGCCATCCCAATCAGAAGGATATTTGAAGATGTGTGAGTGTGGCCTGGAGGTTAGAAGGATATTTGAAGATGTGTGAGTGTGGCCTGCAGGTTAGAAGGATATTTGAAGATGTGTGAGTGTGGCCTGGAGGTTAGAAGGATATTTGAAGATGTGTGAGTGTGGCCTGGAGGTTAGAAGGATATTTGAAGATGTGTGAGTGTGGCCTGCAGGTTAGAAGGATATTTGAAGATGTGTGAGTGTGGCCTGGAGGTTAGAAGGATATTTGAAGATGTGTGAGTGTGGCCTGCAGGTTAGAAGGATATTTGAAGATGTGTGAGTGTGGCCTGGAGGTTAGAAGGATATTTGAAGATGTGTGAGTGTGGCCTGGAGGTTAGAAGGATATTTGAAGATGTGTGAGTGTGGCCTGGAGGTTAGAAGGATATTTGAAGATGTGTGAGTGTGGCCTGGAGGTTAGAAGGATATTTGAAGATGTGTGAGTGTGGCCTGCAGGTTAGAAGGATATTTGAAGATGTGTGAGTGTGGCCTGCAGGTTAGAAGGATATTTGAAGATGTGTGAGTGTGGCCTGGAGGTTAGAAGGATATTTGAAGATGTGTGAGTGTGGCCTGCAGGTTAGAAGGATATTTGAAGATGTGTGAGTGTGGCCTGCAGGTTAGAAGGATATTTGAAGATGTGTGAGTGTGGCCTGCAGGTTAGAAGGATATTTGAAGATGTGTGAGTGTGGCCTGCAGGTTAGAAGGATATTTGAAGATGTGTGAGTGTGGCCTGGAGGTTAGAAGGATATTTGAAGATGTGTGAGTGTGGCCTGCAGGTTAGAAGGATATTTGAAGATGTGTGAGTGTGGCCTGGAGGTTAGAAGGATATTTGAAGATGTGTGAGTGTGGCCTGCAGGTTGGTGTACTGCAGCAGACAAGGACTGAGCAGAGTCACAACACGCATGCTGAGCTGGCCACACAGGCCGTGGTCCATGACGTCAGAAGGAATGCTGAGCTGCAACATGCTGCCCAGGACGGGGTGGCCGCCATGACACCATACCTCCTTCACCTGCTTGTTCATACTTCAACAAACATTTATCAGCTTGATTCAATGAAGAGACAACATGAAAGGAGATCCATTAGAGGAGAACCTGCCACAATACAGCTCATTTTCCTTCATTCAACTTATTTAGCAAATATAACAAGCAGCTCTCAGTATGATGCACAATAATACAACTTTGTTCAATAAATACATCTCAATTCAAACTGTGCTTGTGTTGATGTTTGATTTGCATCCCTGAATGTGATGTTACTGTTAGTGAAGTGCAGGTGACGGCCATGCCTTCTTTCATTTGCATCCCTGAATGTGATGTTACTGTTAGTGAAGTGCAGGTGACGGCCATGCCTTCTTTCATTTGCATCTCTGAATGTGACTAAAAAAGTGATGTTACTGACGGTGAACTGCAGGTGACGTCCAAGGTCAGCGACAGCTGCTCTCCCACTTTCACTTTCCTTGTAAAGGTCGCTCTGCAAAAAGAAAATACAACATTATCGCCACACTTCAATTCTAAATAACTTATATGATTTGGTTTGCAAAGTATATGAAATGTTCAAGGTACCGTATTTTTTGGACTATAAGTGGCAGTTTATTTCATAGTTTGGCCGGTGAGTGTGACTTATACTCAGGAGCGACTTATGTGTGAAATGATGAACACATTATAATATTATTGATCTCATTCACGTAAGAGACTAGACGTATAAGATTTCATGGGATTTAGCGATTAGGAGTGACAGATTGTATAGCATGTTCTATATGTTATAGTTATTTGAATGACTCTTACCATAATATGTTACGTTAACATACCAGTTGGTTATTTATGCCTCATATAACGTACACTTATTCAGCCTGTTGTTCACTATTCTTCATTTATTTTAAATTGCCTTTCAAATGTCTATTCTTGGTGTTGGCTTTTATCAAATACATTTCCCCAAAAAATGCGACTTATACTCAGGTGGGTAGAGTAGCCAGAAGTTGTACTCAAGTAAGAGTACTGTTACTTTAGGGATTTATTACTCAAGTAAAAGTAAGGAGTAGTCACCCAAATATTTACTTGAGTAAAAGTAAAAAGTATGTTCAAGTACTGAGTAACTGATGAGTAATCTGTTCGTTTAATGATGACGGCAACAAATAATGCACAAAAACATAAAAATAGCAATGAGCAAATTCAGAGCCAGGAATATATCTTAAGCAACTAAAACAATAATATATATTAAATAATAATACATTAACATAAAAAAAATGAAGGCAAATTGAGCCACCATAACTTAACAGCACCGTAGGCTCAGTAGGCAGAGATTACAAAGGAAAATAACAAGTTAGCCTTTATGCAAACCATAAACTGATAGGTGTGGGCTGCACCTGGGAACACACTGATTGATGTTTGTATGCATGCGTGTGTGTGTGTGTGTGTGTGTGTGTGTGTGTCTATGAGGCTGCAGTGCGTTAATAAATGTCCCCACACGATGTACATTTGACAGTGATTCATAGCAGGGAAGCTAACATCAGCCTACGGTGACAGACAAAATATCTACTAACGTTACTTACCGTACTTCCTCAAATTTGAAGTTGAGTTCATGTAAGCCAGGGGTGCCCACACTTTTTCAGCAGGCAAGCTACTTTTTAAATGACCAAGTCGAGGTGATCTACCTCATATATACATATACATACACACACATATCATATATATATATATATATATACATATATATATATATATAAATACTGTATATATATATATATATATATCAAAATATAATACATATATATACATACATATATATATATATATATATATATATATATATATATATGTTTTAATGAATATACATGCATGTTTAACATATAGATTCCTTTCTTTCATGAAGATAAGAATATAAGTTGGTGTATTACCTGATTCTGATGACTTGCATTGATTGGAATCAGACAGTAGTGATCAAATGGAGGAGAAAAATAGTTCCTCCTTTCTGTCTAATACCACATGAAAGTGGTTGGTTTTTGGCATCTTATTTGTCCAGCTTCCATATTCGTTTTTATACACTTTACAAGAAATACATTGGCGGCAAACTCCGTAGCTTGCTAGCTTGTTTGCGCTGGCTTTCGGAGACTCTTATTTTGTTAGCGAAGGCGCGATGGAGCGGCACTTTTATTGTGAAGACGGGAACTGTGCGGTCAGTCTTTAGGCTTTTGGGGAGGTACGGTTGAAATAATAAAAGTGTCTTTTTTCCTTCACACTTTTGATTGATTGATTGAAACTGTTATTACTAGATTGCACAGTACAGTACATATTCCGTACAATTGACCACTAAATGGTAACACCCCAATACGTTTTTCAACTTGTTTAAGTCGGGGTCCACGTGTGACGGTCATGTGACCGCCTGGCTCTGTTTGATTGGTGAAACAGAGTCAAACGTCACCAGTGACTGCATTTGATTGGTGAAACGCAGGCATGCGATAGATGCTACTTTGAAGGTCTGTCTGACAGACCAAAACAAACAAAGCGTGCATTAACAGATGGATAAAAATTAGTAGCGAGTAGCGAGCTGAATGTAGATAAAAGTAGCGGAGTAAAAGTAGCGTTTCTTCTCTATAAATATACTCAAGTAAAAGTAAAAGTATGTTGCATTAAAACTGCTCTTAGAAGTACAATTTATCCCAAAAGTTACTCAAGTAGATGTAACGGAGTAAATGTAGCGCGTTACTACCCACCTCTGCTTACACTCCAGTGTGACTCATATATGTTTTTTTCCTTCTTTATTATGCATTTTCGGCCGGTGCGACTTATACTCCGGAGCAACTTATAGTCCAAAAAATACGATATGTACACATACCTACATAGAAAACCAAAACAATGTTGAATAGATATAAAGTAATCTTATTTGAAATCATCATTTCTTTGTTAGGATATGGCAAAAAATGCTTTGCGGTAATATTTTAAATTTGAACCCATACGGAACCAATTCCCGCTACCTGGGAATCAAAACTCAAAGGTATCAATTTTCGAGAGAAATGTCAACTGTTTGATCATAACATTTTATTTTCTAAAGTAACATTTAAAAATGAGCTGCTTATGATAACTGTGTTGTCTTGTTTTATTACATTTACTCAACTGCCAAGACTTTGATGGCGAGCCACACTCAGATTGCTTTTAACGCCAGAGGAAGAAAAGTTTTCTCTTTTAAAAAGACTTCCATCATTTCCGACTGTCTGTGAGGCCGTGAACGAGTCCTGAGGAAGGTCAAGTAAAACAAGGCTGGAAGCCTGAGTGTTCAGTTTAGCTTCTCCAGTGTGCAACCCCTTGGGTAAGATAACCACAAATACAAAGATGTTGTCTTTGTAGCATATTCAACTGAATATGGCTTGAAAAGGATTCGCAAATTATTGTATTCCGTTTATATTTACATCTAACACCATTTCCCAACTCATATGGAAACGGGGTTTGTTAACAAGATTCTTTGTAGAGGTCAGTGCTCTATTGAGTTAAATTTAAAGTTGACCCTCAAAAGTGATATTTCATCTGCCTTTTAGTGGGAGGAAAGGCTGCGTGCTTGCAGCTCCATCAGCTTCAGATACTTCACACCTACCTAAATTGCTGCTGCATGGTCAGCTGAGGGACTCTGCATGTCAGGTGCACTGTGGTCTGTGAGAGCACACATAGCATCATCATGGTGAGAGCACACATAGCATGTCAGGTGCACTGTGGTCTGTGAGAGCACACATAGCATCATCATGGTGAGAGCACACATAGCATGTCAGGTGCACTGTGGTCTTCAACAGCAGCCAGCAGAAAGAAAATGGCCTACCTGTGCGTTGGCCTGACTAAATGTGTGCAGGAAAGCTTGGATTCCAGAGAGCCAGTCAGGAGTGAAGAATCTTGCATCTTTGACCTGCGTAGCACAAAGACACTTAAAGTGCAACTTCAGCTGGTCAATTGTTGTAAAAGTGTCTTCTTGTTTCAAAATGTGGAGTGAGAGTGAGCTGCCTCTGCTGGGTTCATAGCTGCAGCACACTGCAGATAGTGCCATCACACCACTTGATTATTGGGATGATTCTAATGTAGACTTAAAAGACTTCCGTGTGGTGCAAATATTTATTGGATATGTTTTAGTGTTGATTGAATGTTGCTGCACACTCTCATTTAGAACACGTCTTTTCAGTCTGTCTGCAAGATGTTTGTTTGTGGACAAATTCACACTTTGCCATTGAAACCATCCAATTATAACCATTTACCTTTTGGAAATGTACACTGTTAAATATATACTGCATCTTGAAGACCAATATTATTTAAATATATACTGCATCTTGAAGACCAATATTATTTAAATATATACTGCATCTTGAAGACCAATATTATTTAAATATATATTGCATCTTGAAGACCAATATTATTTAAATATATACTGCATCTTGAAGACCAACATTATTTAAATATATACTGCATCTTGTAGATCAACATTACTGTCAAAAATAATCTTCATGAACATGATATACATTCTCTGGTCACAAGATTAGGTACAGCTGACTGCTCCAGCATCAACAATAAAATATGCTTTTAAGTCACTGCATGTAGCACATGAAAGATGACATGGACATAACACCCCCTTCTACTTTCTTCACACCGTCCCTTTCCACTGACTTCAGTGGCTGATCCACTTCCATAGTGGACCAATAAACACGGACGTATTTCTTTTATAGACCAAGAACGGGTGTGAGGGCATGAAAGCAGAAGGAAGCAGCATTGCTCAGCAGAAGGGGAAGAGATTTGTCAGGAATGCCCACATATGTACGTCCGTCAATCTATGACCTCACAAATGGCCCAATGTTAAAAGAAGACTGCGGTCGGAGGCTTAGAAATCTGCATGCATGAATATTTAGAACCTTGTGACACCAGCATCCAACATTGTAACAATATTTATAACCTTGTAACACTTTAACACTAGCATCCAACATTGTAACAATATTTATAACCTTGTAATAACTTAACACCAGCATCCAACATTGTAACAATATTTATAACCTTGTAATAACTTAACACCAGCATCCAACATTGTAACAACATTTATAACCTTGTAATAACTTAACACTAGCATCCAACATTGTAACAATATTTATAACCTTGTAATAACTTAACACCAGCATCCAACATTGTAACAATATTTATAACCTTGCAACACCTTAACACTAGCATCCAACATTGCAACAATATTTATAACCTTGTAATAACTTAACACCAGCATCCAACATTGTAACAATATTTATAACCTTGTAACACTTTAACACTAGCATCCAACAATGTAACAATATTTATAACCTTGTAACACTTTAACACCAGCATCCAACATTGTAACAATATTTATAACCTTGTAATAACTTAACACCAGCATCCAACATTGTAACAATATTTATAACCTTGTAACACTTTAACACCAGCATCCAACATTGTAACAATATTTATAACCTTGTAATAACTTAACACCAGCATCCAACATTGTAACAATATTTATAACCTTGTAATAACTTAACACTAGCATCCAACATTGTAACAATATTTATAACCTTGTAATAACTTAACACCAGCATCCAACATTGTAACAATATTTATAACCTTGTAACACTTTAACACTAGCATCCAACATTGTAACAACATTTATAACCTTGTAATAACTTAACACTAGTATCCAACATTGCAAGAATATGTATAACCTTGTGACACCTTAACACCAGCATCCAACATTGCAAGAATATGTAGAAGTCACAAATGAATATCTTGTAGTTATTGAAGTTATTGTATTTCCAATAGAGAAAATAAATGAAGTTAAAGTAGCACACACACACTAATTATGTAGAGTAACAAATGCTAAATAGCAAAGAAGATCAACTGTATTACAATGTTTATTATTTCCTGAGAGAGAAATGTACAAACCCCGTTTCCATATGAGTTGGGAAATGGTGTTAGATGTAAATATAAACGGAATACAATGATTTGCAAATCCTTTTCAAGCCATATTCAGTTGAATATGCTACAAAGACAACATATTTGATGTTCAAACTCATAAACTTTTTTTTTTTTTTGCAAATAATAATTAACTTAGAATTTCATGGCTGCAACACGTGACAAAGTAGTTGGGAAAGGGCATGTTCACCACTGTGTTACATCACCTTTTCTTTTAACAACACTCAATAAACGATTGGGAACTGAGGAAACTAAATGTTGAAGCTTTGAAAGTGGAATTCTTTCCCATTCTTGTTTTATGTAGAGCTTCAGTCGTTCAACAGTCCGGGGTCTCCGCTGTTGTATTTTATGCTTCATAATGCGCCACACATTTTCAATGGGAGACAGGTCTGGACTGCAGGCGGGCCAAGAAAGTACCCGCACTCTTTTTTCACGAAGCCACGCTGTTGTAACACGTGCTGAATGTGGCTTGGCATTGTCTTGCTGAAATAAGCAGGGGCGTCCATGAAAAAGACGGCGCTCAGATGGCAGCATATGTTGTTCCAAAACCTGTATGTACCTTTCAGAATTAATGGTGCCTTCACAGATGTGTAAGTTACCCATGCCTTGGGCACTAATACACCCCCATACCATCACACATGCTGCCTTTTACACTTTGCGTCGATAACAGTCTGGATGGTTCGCTTCCCCTTTGGTCCGGATGACACGATGTCGAATATTTCCAAAAACAATTTGAAATGCGGACTCGTCAGACCACAGAACACTTTTCCACTTTGTATCAGTCCATCTTAGATGATCACGTGCCCAGAGAAGTCGACGGCGTTTCTGGGTGTTAAAAAGTTTTCGCCTTGCATAGGAGAGTTTTAACTTGCACTTACAGATGTAGCGACCAACTGTAGTTACTGACAGTGGGTTTCTGAAGTGTTCCTGAGCCCATGTGGTGATATCCTTTACACACTGATGTCACTTGTTGATGCAGTACAGCCTGAGGGATGGAAGGTCACGGGCTTAGCTGCTTACGTGCAGTGATTTCTCCAGATTCTCTGAGCCCTTTGATGATATTACGGAGCGTAGATGGTGAAATCCCTAAATTCCTTGCAATAGCTGGTTAAGAAAGGTTTTTCTTAAACTGTTCAACAATTTTCTCAGGCATTTGTTGACAAAGTGGTGACCCTCGCCCCATCCTTGTTTGTGAATGACTGAGCATTTCATGGAATCTACTTTTATACCCAATCATGGCACCCACCTGTTCCCAATTTGCCTGCTCACCTGTGGGATGTTCCAAATAAGTGTTTGATGAGCATTCCTCAACTTTATCAGTATTTATTGCCACCTTTCCCAACTTCTTTGTCACGTGTTGCTGGCATCAAATTCTAAAGTTAATGATTATTTGTTGTTTATGAGTTTGAACATCAAATATGTTGTCTTTGTAGCATATTCAACTGAATATGGCTTGAAAATGATTTGCAAATCATTGTATTCCGTTTATATTTACATCTAACACAATTTCCCAACTCATATGGAAACGGGGTTTGTACATTGACTTTGAAGGTTTCCAGTATTTGCTAACAATGACAGACATGATGGTACAGTCTTCAGTGGTATGGCACATACTTGCAGACAATGTACCTGAAAGGACAGCAGTAGTCTCAGGGAGCCGTGCAGCTCAGTGAAAGCACAAAGTTCTTCTGGGTCAGGATCAGCAAAAGGTCCCGAAGACAAAAACTCCAAATCTGTGAGGACTAATACAGTACAAAGAACCCATTTGCACTTCCTTAGCTATATGTGAACTGTGTACTGTACATACCCCTGTGAACTGTGCACTGTACATCTACATACCACTGTGAACTGTGTACTGTACATCTACATACCACTGTGAACTGTGTACTGTACATCTACATACCACTGTGAACTGTGTACTGTACATCTACATACCACTGTGAACTGTGTACTGTACATCTACATACCACTGTGAACTGTGTACTGTACATCTACATACCACTGTGAACTGTGTACTGTACATCTACATACCCCTGTGAACTGTGTACTGTACATCTACATACCACTGTGAACTGTGTACTGTACATACCCCTGTGAACTGTGTACTGTACATCTACATACCACTGTGAACTGTGTACTGTACATCTACATACCACTGTGAACTGTGTACTGTACATCTACATACCACTGTGAACTGTGTACTGTACATCTACATACCCCTGTGAACTGTGTACTGTACATCTACATACCACTGTGAACTGTGTACTGTACATCTACATACCCCTGTGAACTGTGTACTGTACATCTACATACCACTGTGAACTGTGTACTGTACATCTACATACCACTGTGAACTGTGTACTGTACATCTACATACCCCTGTGAACTGTGTACTGTACATCTACATACCACTGTGAACTGTGTACTGTACATACCCCTGTGAACTGTGTACTGTACATCTACATACCACTGTGAACTGTGTACTGTACATCTACATACCACTGTGAACTGTGTACTGTACATCTACATACCACTGTGAACTGTGTACTGTACATCTACATACCCCTGTGAACTGTGTACTGTACATCTACATACCACTGTGAACTGTGTACTGTACATCTACATACCCCTGTGAACTGTGTACTGTACATCTACATACCCCTGTGAACTGTGTACTGTACATCTACATACCCCTGTGAACTGTGTACTGTACATCTACATACCACTGTGAACTGTGTACTGTACATCTACATACCACTGTGAACTGTGTACTGTACATCTACATACCCCTGTGAACTGTACATCTACATACCCCTGTGAACTGTGTACTGTACATCTACATACCACTGTGAACTGTACATCTACATACCACTGTGAACTGTGTACTGTACATCTACATACCACTGTGAACTGTGTACTGTACATCTACATACCACTGTGAACTGTGTACTGTACATCTACATACCCCTTTGAACTGTGTATTGTACATCTACATACCACTGTGAACTGTGTACTGTACATCTACATACCACTGTGAACTGTGTACTGTACATCTACATACCCCTGTGAACTGTGTTCTGTACATCTACATACCACTGTGAACTGTACATCTACATACCACTGTGAACTGTGTACTGTACATCTACATACCCCTGTGAACTGTGTACTGTACATCTACATACCACTGTGAACTGTGTACTGTACATCTACATACCACTGTGAACTGTGTACTGTACATCTACATACCACTGTGAACTGTGTACTGTACATCTACATACCACTGTGAACTGTACATCTACATACCACTGTGAACTGTGTACTGTACATCTACATACCACTGTGAACTGTACATCTACATACCACTGTGAACTGTGTACTGTACATCTACATACCACTGTGAACTGTGTACTGTACATCTACATACCACTGTGAACTGTGTACTGTACATCTACATACCACTGTGAACTGTGTACTGTACATCTACATACCACTGTGAACTGTGTACTGTACATCTACATACCACTGTGAACTGTACATCTACATACCACTGTGAACTGTGTACTGTACATCTACATACCACTGTGAACTGTACATCTACATACCACTGTGAACTGTGTACTGTACATCTACATACCCCTGTGAACTGTGTACTGTACATCTACATACCCCTGTGAACTGTGTACTGTACATCTACATACCCCTGTGAACTGTGTACTGTACATCTACATACCACTGTGAACTGTGTACTGTACATCTACATACCACTGTGAACTGTACATCTACATACCACTGTGAACTGTGTACTGTACATCTACATACCCCTGTGAACTGTGTACTGTACATCTACATACCCCTGTGAACTGTGTACTGTACATCTACATACCACTGTGAACTGTGTACTGTACATCTACATACCACTGTGAACTGTACATCTACATACCACTGTGAACTGTGTACTGTACATCTACATACCACTGTGAACTGTGTACTGTACATCTACATACCACTGTGAACTGTGTACTGTACATCTACATACCACTGTGAACTGTGTACTGTACATCTACATACCACTGTGAACTGTGTACTGTACATCTACATACCACTGTGAACTGTACATCTACATACCACTGTGAACTGTGTACTGTACATCTACATACCACTGTGAACTGTACATCTACATACCACTGTGAACTGTGTACTGTACATCTACATACCACTGTGAACTGTGTACTGTACATCTACATACCACTGTGAACTGTGTACTGTACATCTACATACCACTGTGAACTGTGTACTGTACATCTACATACCCCTGTGAACTGTGTACTGTACATCTACATACCACTGTGAACTGTGTACTGTACATCTACATACCACTGTGAACTGTGTACTGTAAATACTACTGTGAACTGTGTACTGTACATACCACTTTGGAGTGCCTCCATTCCCACGCCTTTCCACTTGGGACCAGCAGCTGCCACTGGACAACATATGTTTGTTGCACTTTGTGTCACACAACATATTGTTGTACTTTGTGTCACACAACATATTGTTGCACTTTGTGTCACACAACATATTGTTGCACTTTGTCACACAACATATTGTTGCACTTTGTGTCACACAACATATTGTTGCACTTTGTGTCACACAACATATTGTTGCACTTTATGTCACACAACATATTGTTGTACTTTGTGTCACACAACATATTGTTGCACTTTGTGTCACACAACATATTGTTGTAGTTTGTGTCACACAACATATTGTTGCACTTTGTGTCACACAACATATTGTTGCACTTTATGTCACACAACATAGTGTTGCACTTTGTGTCACACAACATATTGTTGCACTTTATGTCACACAACATATTGTTGCACTTTGTGTCACACAACATATTGTTGCACTTTGTGTCACACAACATATTGTTGCACTTTGTGTCACACAACATATTGTTGCACTTTGTGTCACACAACATATTGTTGTACTTTGTGTCACACAACATATTGTTGCACTTTATGTCACACAACATATTGTTGTACTTTGTGTCACACAACATATTGTTGCACTTTGTGTCACACAACATATTGTTGTAGTTTGTGTCACACAACATATTGTTGTAGTTTGTGTCACACAACATATTGTTGCACTTTGTGTCACACAACATATTGTTGCACTTTGTGTCACACAACATATTGTTGTAGTTTGTGTCACACAACATATTGTTGCACTTTGTGTCACACAACATATTGTTGCACTTTGTGTCACACAACATATTGTTGCACTTTGTGTCACACAACATATTGTTGCACTTTGTGTCACACAACATATTGTTGCACTTTGTGTCACACAACATATTGTTGCACTTTGTGTCACACAACATATTGTTGCACTTTGTGTCACACAACATATTGTTGCACTTTGTGTCACACAACATATTGTTGCACTTTATGTCACACAACATATTGTTGTACTTTGTGTCACACAACATATTGTTGTAGTTTGTGTCACACAACATATTGTTGTACTTTGTGTCACACAACATATTGTTGTAGTTTGTGTCACACAACATATTGTTGTACTTTGTGTCACACAACATATTGTTGCACTTTGTGTCACACAACATATTGTTGCACTTTATGTCACACAACATATTGTTGTACTTTGTGTCACACAACATATTGTTGCACTTTGTGTCACACAACATATTGTTGTAGTTTGTGTCACACAACATATTGTTGTAGTTTGTGTCACACAACATATTGTTGCACTTTGTGTCACACAACATATTGTTGCACTTTGTGTCACACAACATATTGTTGTAGTTTGTGTCACACAACATATTGTTGCACTTTGTGTCACACAACATATTGTTGCACTTTGTGTCACACAACATATTGTTGCACTTTGTGTCACACAACATATTGTTGCACTTTGTGTCACACAACATATTGTTGCACTTTGTGTCACACAACATATTGTTGCACTTTGTGTCACACAACATATTGTTGCACTTTGTGTCACACAACATATTGTTGCACTTTATGTCACACAACATATTGTTGTACTTTGTGTCACACAACATATTGTTGTAGTTTGTGTCACACAACATATTGTTGTACTTTGTGTCACACAACATATTGTTGTAGTTTGTGTCACACAACATATTGTTGTACTTTGTGTCACACAACATATTGTTGCACTTTGTGTCACACAACATATTGTTGCACTTTATGTCACACAACATATTGTTGTACTTTGTGTCACACAACATATTGTTGCACTTTGTGTCACACAACATATTGTTGTAGTTTGTGTCACACAACATATTGTTGTAGTTTGTGTCACACAACATATTGTTGCACTTTGTGTCACACAACATATTGTTGCACTTTGTGTCACACAACATATTGTTGTAGTTTGTGTCACACAACATATTGTTGCACTTTGTGTCACACAACATATTGTTGCACTTTGTGTCACACAACATATTGTTGCACTTTGTGTCACACAACATATTGTTGCACTTTGTGTCACACAACATATTGTTGCACTTTGTGTCACACAACATATTGTTGCACTTTGTGTCACACAACATATTGTTGCACTTTGTGTCACACAACATATTGTTGCACTTTATGTCACACAACATATTGTTGTACTTTGTGTCACACAACATATTGTTGTAGTTTGTGTCACACAACATATTGTTGTACTTTGTGTCACACAACATATTGTTGTAGTTTGTGTCACACAACATATTGTTGTACTTTGTGTCACACAACATATTGTTGCACTTTATGTCACACATCTTGACATATAACTGATGTGTTAAGTGAACATTTGAAATAATACTCACCAGTGCAGTTTGCTGCTCCAGATTCCGTCCAAAGAAGAACAAAAATCCCGCCATGACTTTGACTTTGTTTTCCCAGAAGTAGAAACAAGCGCAGGACCTGCGGGCCAACAACACAACCACTAACATCTCATGCTACATGTGGCTATGCTATGCTATGCTACATGCTAATGTACCACATGTTACACGTGGCTCTGATAATGTACCACATGCTACATGTGGCTATGCTATGCTACATGCTAATGTACCACATGTTACATGTAGCTATGCTATGCTACATGCTAATGTACCACATGTTACATGTAGCAATGCTATGCTACATGTTAATGTACCACATGCTACATGTGGCTAGGCTATGCTACATGCTAATGTACCACATGTTACATGTAGCTATGCTATGCTACATGCTAATGTACCACATGTTACATGTAGCTGTGCTATGCTACATGCTAATGTACCAATGTGGCTATGCTAATGACAAGATGTGTATTTTCACCTAACTCTTCCACTCAAATAGCATCCTTATGGACTACTTCCTGTGTGAACTAAGTGTTGTATGTTTGCTAAACCAACATTACTCACCTGTTTGATGACTTCCTGCATCTTGGTGGCTGCTTGTGTTCCACAACTATGATTGACTGAGCACTAATTAGCTCATAAGATATTGTTACATTCCTTAATATACATCAAAATAATATGATAATGTAAGATGTTTAAGGTGGCATATTATCAGTATTTCATTTATCCATTAATGTATAAGGTTAAAAAAAACACCTTGAGTATTTTTGAATTGAAATCATTTTATGATCAATACTAGACTTCTTACTATAACATGATTATTTGTTTTCAATCAATTATACTTAAACTTACAAATGTATTGTATTGCAGCAACATGTATCACCACCTTTAAAAAAAAGAACGTATTTTTTTTGTTTTTTTCATCAAAGGCAAAAACTAATTGGTACTCTTTTCTGGTCAGTGTTATTCCTCATTTGGAAAATGTTTTCCATATTAAGACTCAACAAAGATGAAGAAATACAAGCAGGGAAATAACACATTTTATTGATTTAATTACAACAGGAAGTGGAGCTGAAAAACTAAATGGAATATAAGTAAAACAAATATATATTTTCCCTTGAATTTAACATTCAAATGCTTTTAAAAAGGTGACTTATATATAAGCACTTTTATATACTTATATATAAGCACTTATATATAAGTGACTTATATATAAGTGACTTATATATAAGCACTTATATATAAGTGACTTATATATAAGCACTTATATATAAGTCACTTATATATAAGTGCTTATATATAAGTGACTTATATATAAGCACTTATATATAAGTGACTTATATATAAGCACTTATATATAAGTGACTTATATATAAGCACTTATATATAAGTGACTTATATATAAGCACTTATATACAAGTCACTGCCCTGCTTTCTGGGACCACTCCTTGTATCCGCCAGCGTAATTCCGTGCCCTGAAACACAGAAACACAACAGTTAGGATCACAGGGCTGAAAACTTTGTTTTTATATTGGCCGCTGTCCATAATTATTGATATTTTTTTACAACTTCTGGAGAGTATGGACCAGGAGAAAAATATACTAAATGTAAACATTGTTTTTCCTTTAATTATGACACCCTCAGCTATCAAGGCAGGAAGAAAAGGAAATCAAAGTAAACACTCAATGTAAACAACAATGTAAACAACAATGTAAACAACAATGAAGCTGCGAACATAAGCAGTATGTAAGAAATACTCAATAATAAAGTGTAACAAAATAGTGGTCAGTGTAACATTTAATTTGGTTCTTATTTAAGTATGGAAATGATGCTCGGCAATAAATGATTATTAGCAAATTATAATTTGAAATGAGCACACATGTTATTTATTGTATTTATACAGTCCTGCACTCCAGTTCCCACCTGGTGTTTCCGTCCAGGTGAACAGAGAGCGGACGAGGGTTGAAAAGAAAAGATGAGAAGAACTATGGTCCGTTTGAAAAAATGCCATCCTGTCCAGGTGACTTTTGCTCTTATTGACAATTTCTTCACTTTTAGTTTCTCTTCTCACTGCATTCAGAGAATCAACAGCAAAACAAGATGAGGCAAACAAACTTGCTAGTTGACACTGTTACACAATTGACTGTTTAGTGTGGCTCACTGTTCACTTCCTGTTTAGTGTGTCCCTCCCACTGTTCACTTCCTGTTTAGTGTGTCCCGCCCACTGTTCACTTCCTGTTTAGTGTGTCCCTCCCACTGTTCACTTCCTGTTTAGTGTGTCCCGCCCACTGTTCACTTCCTGTTTAGTGTGTCCCTCCCACTGTTCACTTCCTGTTTAGTGTGTCCCGCCCACTGTTCACTTCCTGTTTAGTGTGTCCCGCCCACTGCTCACTGTTCACTTCCTGTTTAGTGTGTCCCTCCCACTGTTCACTTCCTGTTTAGTGTGTCCCGCCCACTGTTCACTTCCTGTTTAGTGTGTCCCTCCCACTGTTCACTTCCTGTTTAGTGTGTCCCGCCCACTGCTCACTCTTCACTTCCTGTTTAGTGTCCCTCCCATTGCTCACTTCCTGTTTAGTGTCCCTCCCACTGCTCACTTCCTGTTTAGTGTGTCCTTCCTACTGCTCACTTCCTGTTTAGAGTGTCCCTCCCATTGTTCACTTCCTGTTTAGAGTGTCCCTCCCATTGTTCACTTCCTGTTTAGTGTGTCCCGCCCACTGCTCACTCTTCACTTCCTGTTTAGTGTGTCCCTCCCATTGTTCACTTCCTGTTTAGCGTGTCCCTCCCACTGTTCACTTCCTGTTTAGTGTGTCCCTCCCATTGTTCACTTCCTGTTTAGTGTGTCCCTCCCACTGTTCACTTCCTGTTTAGTGTGTCCCGCCCACTGTTCACTTCCTGTTTAGTGTGTCCCGCCCACTGCTCACTCTTCACTTCCTGTTTAGTGTGTCCCTCCCACTGCTCACTTCCTGTTTAGTGTGTCCCTCCCACTGCTCACTTTTCACTTCCTGTTTAGTGTGTCCCTCCCACTGTTCACTTCCTGTTTAGTGTGTCCCGCCCACTGCTCACTTTTCACTTCCTGTTTAGTGTGTCCCTCCCACTGTTCACTTCCTGTTTAGTGTGTCCCGCCCACTGCTCACTTTTCACTTCCTGTTTAGTGTGTCCCTCCCACTGTTCACTTCCTGTTTAGTGTGTCCCTCCCACTGTTCACTTCCTGTTTAGTGTGTCCCTCCCACTGCTCACTTCCTGTTTAGTGTGTCCCTCCCACTGTTCACTTCCTGTTTAGTGTGTCCCTCCCACTGCTCACTCTTCACTTCCTGTTTAGTGTGTCCCTCCCACTGCTCACTTCCTGTTTAGTGTGTCCCGCCCACTGCTCACTTTTCACTTCCTGTTTAGTGTGTCCCGCCCACTGCTCACTGTTCACTTCCTGTTTAGTGTGTCCCTCCCACTGCTCACTTCCTGTTTAGTGTGTCCTTCCTACTGCTCACGTCCTGTTTAGAGTGTCCCTCCCATTGTTCACTTCCTGTTTAGTGTGTCCCTCCCACTGTTCACTTCCTGTTTAGTGTGTCCCTCCCACTGCTCACTCTTCACTTCCTGTTTAGTGTGTCCCGCCCACTGTTCACTTCCTGTTTAGTGTGTCCCACCCACTGCTCACTCTTCACTTCCTGTTTAGTGTGTCCCTCCCACTGTTCACTTCCTGTTTAGTGTGTCCCACCCACTGCTCACTCTTCACTTCCTGTTTAGTGTGTCCCTCCCACTGTTCACTTCCTGTTTAGTGTGTCCCTCCCACTGCTCACTGTTCACTTCCTGTTTAGTGTGTCCCTCCCACTGTTCACTTCCTGCTTAGTGTGTCCCTCCCACTGCTCACTTCCTGTTTAGTGTGTCCCTCCCACTGTTCACTTCCTGTTTAGTGTGTCCCTCCCACTGCTCACTTCCTGTTTAGTGTGTCCCTCCCACTGTTCACTTCCTGTTTAGTGTGTCCCTCCCACTGCTCACTGTTCACTTCCTGTTTAGTGTGTCCCTCCCACTGTTCACTTCCTGTTTAGTGTGTCCCTCCCACTGTTCACTTCCTGTTTAGTGTGTCCCTCCCACTGTTCACTGTTCACTTCCTGTTTTGCTCCTGTTCCACAACCAATGCAATCAACCATGCTTCATTTTTACGGTTTCTTCCAACCAAAATTAAGAAATAAAACACTTTAAAAAATGTATATACACGCATACACACGCACACATAAATATATATATATATATATATATATATATATACACACACACATATATGTATACACACATATATACACAAAAACATTATATATATACACACGTACATAAATATAAATATATAAATATATATATATATATATATATATATATATATATATAAACATTTAACAGGATGCATTTTTTATTGATATTGATCCTTTATTTATTTATTTATTGCGATATATGTTGATATAATTTTCGGCCCAGCCCCATTATGGAAGCAATAATTGCATCATATTTGCTGTCAAATGACAACATGATGTTTATCATCTGTGTGAGTGTAGGATGTAGATAGTGTAGTCAGTTGTGTTGTTAAAGTGTTTATAGTGTGTGAGTGTGGGATGTAGATAGTGTAGTCAGTTGTGTTGTTAAAGTGTTTATAGTGTGTGAGTGTGGGATGTAGATAGTGTAGTCAGTTGTGTTGTTAAAGTGTTTATAGTGTGTGAGTGTGGGATGTAGATAGTGTAGTCAGTTGTGTTGTTAAAGTGTTTATAGTGTGTGAGTGTGGGATGTAGATAGTGTAGTGAGTTGTGTTGCAAAGATGGTAGATGTTTGAATGCAATAGAGAAAGAGTAGCAAGAATATATGAAAGTAGTAAGTGACTTACTTAACATAGCCAAGTTCCACAGCTTTGCTTGTGGCCATTGAGCCTCGCTTGCCCATCTGGCAGTGAAAGATCAGATCTGAAGAGTCCAAGGCTGGCTTGCTGACTCCATATTTACTCTTGAAGGCTTCTGCATCCATGGTGAAGGCCTCTTCTACCGTGTTCACTGTTTCACAATTCAAATGTTCAACTTGCAACTCAACATTCCATACAACTTTCCACACCCACACCTTACCTGGGATATGAAGTGATCCAGGTATGCGTCCCTCATCCACTTCCTCCTTTGTACGGACATCAACCACAAGTACGTTTGGCCTTTTGTCCAAAACTGCTCTGAGGTCATCATATGAGATGTCACTTGTAGCTGCATGGAAAGAAGTCATGGAGGCCTGAATTTAATGCTGTCATTATGGTGGTACTTAATGAATACTTAGGTGTACTACACTACTGTATTTAATGTTGTCATTATGCTGCTACTTGATGAATACTTAGGTGTACTACACTACTGTATTTAATGTTGTCATTATGGTGGTACTTAATGAATACTTAGGTCTACTACACTACTGTATTTAATGTTGTCATTATGGTGGTACTTAATGAATACTTAGGTCTACTACACTAATAGGTTTTATTTATTAATAGGTTTTAGGGATGGTTTCCTGCTGACCCCACTATGGACTGGACTCTTACTATTATGTTAGATCCACTATGGACTGGACTCTCACAATATGATGTCAGACCCACTCGACATCCATTGCATTCGGTCTCTCTAGAGGGGGGGGGGGGTTACCCACATATGCGGTCCTCTCCAAGGTTTCTCATAGTCATTCACATCGACGTCCCACTGGGGTGAGTTTTTCCTTGCCCTTATGTGGGCTCTGTACCGAGGATGTCGTTGTGGCTTGTGCAGCCCTTTGAGACACTTGTGATTTAGGGCTATATAAATAAACATTGATTTATTGATTGATTATTATAAAAGTAATAACGTTCACTTTACGAGTTTGTTGATCATGTTGCCGCTTCATGACACTTTGGACTTCCGGGTTTGCTATCGCGAGAAGTTGCACACTTTTACATTTTGTAGTCATGATCATCCTTTAATTGACAAATAAATAAACAGTTTTTCATTTTGTAGAGTCATGATCATCCTTCAATTGACAAATAAATAAACAGTTTGTGGTACCGGAAATATGATTTTAGCCCAAAGCTATGAACACTAATCCCAATCTGTTCATGTAAGATTTGTTGCTCTGTTATGAGAGAAGGCGTTTGTCAACATTCGTGAATGGTAAGTATGAAAAGGAGGTGTAAGTTTACTCACTTGAAGCCGCCATGTCAAGTCTACTTTGTCTTCTTCTACCATTCAATCAAACTCCTCACTTCCTCATGGCCGCGCTGATGCAGGAAGATCATTGGAGCTTACACCTAAACAAGGCGTGGCTTATAGTGCTCACAGCCAATCATATCAACGTTCCGACAGCAGCACAATGACTTCAAAATAAAAGCGAAAGGAATGATGCACATTGACTTCAAAATAAAAGCGAAAGGAATGATGTACATTGACTTCAAAATAAAAGCGAAAGGAATGATGCACATTGACTTCAAAATAAAAGCGAAAGGAATGATGCACATTGACTTCAAAATAAAAGCGAAAGGAATGATGCACATTGACTTCAAAATAAAAGCGAAAGGAATGATGCACATTGACTTCAAAATAAAAGCAAAAGGAATGATGCACATTGACTTCAAAATAAAAGCGAAAGGAATGATGCACATTGACTTCAAAATAAAAGCAAAAGGAATGATGCACATTGACTTCAAAATAAAAGCGAAAGGAATGATGCACATTGACTTCAAAATAAAAGCAAAAGGAATGATGCACATTGACTTCCAAATAAAAGCGAAAGGAATGATGCACATTGACTTCAAAATAAAAGCGAAAGGAATGATGCACATTGACTTCAAAATAAAAGCAAAAGGAATGATGCACATTGACTTTAAAATAAAAGCAAAAGGAATGATGCACATTGACTTCAAAATAAAAGCAAAAGGAATGATGCACATTGACTTCAAAATAAAAGCAAAAGGAATGATGCACATTGACTTTAAAATAAAAGCAAAAGGAATGATGCACATTGACTTCAAAATAAAAG
Source organism: Nerophis lumbriciformis (assembly GCF_033978685.3). Lineage (NCBI taxonomy): Eukaryota > Metazoa > Chordata > Actinopteri > Syngnathiformes > Syngnathidae > Nerophis > Nerophis lumbriciformis. The sequence continues at coordinate 256,787 of NC_084582.2, read as the reverse complement.
CGAAAGGAATGATGCACATTGACTTCAAAATAAAAGCGAAAGGAATGATGCACATTGACTTCAAAATAAAAGCAAAAGGAATGATGCACATTGACTTCAAAATAAAAGCGAATGGAATGATGCACATTGACTTCAAAATAAAAGCGAAAGGAATGATGCACATTGACTTCAAAATAAAAGCAAAAGGAATGATGCACATTGACTTCAAAATAAAAGCGAAAGGAATGATGCACATTGACTTCAAAATAAAAGCAAAAGGAATGATGCACATTGACTTCAAAATAAAAGCGAAAGGAATGATGCACATTGACTTCAAAATAAAAGCGAAAGGAATGATGCACATTGACTTCAAAATAAAAGCGAAAGGAATGATGCACATTGACTTCAAAATAAAAGCAAAAGGAATGATGCACATTGACTTCAAAATAAAAGCGAAAGGAATGATGCACATTGACTTCAAAATAAAAGCGAAAGGAATGATGCACATTGACTTCCAAATAAAAGCGAAAGGAATGATGCACATTGACTTCAAAATAAAAGCGAAAGGAATGATGCACATTGACTTCAAAATAAAAGCGAAAGGAATGATGCACATTGACTTCAAAATAAAAGCGAAAGGAATGATGCACATTGACTTCCAAATAAAAGCGAAAGGGATGATGTACATTGACTTCAAAATAAAAGCAAAAGGAATGATGTACATTGACTTCAAAATAAAAGCAAAAGGAATGATGCACATTGACTTCAAAATAAAAGCGAAAGGAATGATGCACATTGACTTCAAAATAAAAGCAAAAGGAATGATGCACATTGACTTCAAAATAAAAGCAAAAGGAATGATGCACATTGACTTCCAAATAAAAGCGAAAGGAATGATGCGCATTGACTTCAAAATAAAAGCGAAAGGAATGATGCACATTGACTTCAAAATAAAAGCAAAAGGAATGATGCACATTGACTTCAAAATAAAAGCGAAAGGAATGATGCACATTGACTTCAAAATAAAAGCAAAAGGAATGATGCACATTGACTTCAAAATAAAAGCGAAAGGAATGATGCACATTGACTTCAAAATAAAAGCGAAAGGAATGATGCACATTGACTTCCAAATAAAAGCGAAAGGCATGATGTACAATGACTTCAAAATAAAAGCGAAAGGAATGATGCACATTGACTTCCAAATAAAAGCGAAAGGAATGATGCGCATTGACTTCAAAATAAAAGCAAAAGGAATGATGCACATTGACTTCAAAATAAAAGCGAAAGGAATGATGCACATTGACTTCAAAATAAAAGCGAAAGGAATGATGCACATTGACTTCAAAATAAAAGCGAAAGGAATGATGCACATTGACTTCCAAATAAAAGCGAAAGGGATGATGTACATTGACTTCAAAATAAAAGCAAAAGGAATGATGTACATTGACTTCAAAATAAAAGCAAAAGGAATGATGTACATTGACTTCAAAATAAAAGCGAAAGGAATGATGCACATTGACTTCAAAATAAAAGCAAAAGGAATGATGCACATTGACTTCAAAATAAAAGCAAAAGGAATGATGCACATTGACTTCAAAATAAAAGCAAAAGGAATGATGCACATTGACTTCAAAATAAAAGCGAAAGGAATGATGCACATTGACTTCAAAATAAAAGCAAAAGGAATGATGCACATTGACTTCAAAATAAAAGCGAAAGGAACGATGAAGAGTGAGTCGCAGCAAAGCTAGAAAGTGTGAATATAGTCGGTGTGTGTTTTAATTGAAAAAAAAAAACCGACTGGTTTATTTCAATTTCAATTTAAAAAATAAAATTGAAAAACAAAACGTTTTGGGGTTTTTTGAATGTTGAAAATTAACATAATTTGAAGACTTTTTGGTTTCATTTGATATTTCATATAACTGGAATGGAAAACATTAGAAGTAAAAGTGGGGATACTGCCTGGCTAATATGTTCAATGATGTCACAGCCAGGACTTACCTCACTAAATATTAATATGTTCAATGATGTCACAGCCAGGACTTACCTCACTAAATATTAATATGTTCAATGATGTCACAGCCAGGACTTACCTCACTAAATATTAATATGTTCAATGATGTTAGACATGTCACAGCCAGGACTTACCTCACTAAATATTAATATGTTCAATGATGTTAGACATGTCACAGCCAGGACTTACCTCACTAAATATTAATATGTTCAATGATGTTAGACATGGCACAGCCAGGACTTACCTCACTAAATATTAATATGTTCAATGATGTTAGACATGTCACAGCCAGGACTTACCTCACTAAATATTAATATGTTCATGTGTGTGGATTATGGTATATGTGTGTATAGATGAGGTATATGTGTGTATAGATGAGGTATATGTGTGTATAGATGAGGTATATGTGTGTATAGATGAGGTATATGTGTGTATAGATGAGGTATATGTGTGTATAGATGAGGTATATGTGTGTATAGATGAGGTATATGTGTGTATAGATGAGGTATATGTGTGTATAGATGAGGTATATGTGTGTATAGATGAGGTATATGTGTGTATAGATGAGGTATATGTGTGTATAGATGAGGTATATGTGTGTATAGATGAGGTGTGTGTGTGTATAGATGAGGTGTGTGTGTGTATAGATGAGGTATATGTGTGTATAGATGAGGTATATGTGTGTATAGATGAGGTATATGTGTGTATAGATGAGGTATATGTGTGTATAGATGAGGTATATGTGTGTATAGATGAGGTGTATGTGTGTATAGATGAGGTATATGTGTGTATAGATGAGGTGTATGTGTGTATAGATGAGGTATATGTGTGTATAGATGAGGTGTATGTGTGTATAGATGAGGTATATGTGTGTATAGATGAGGTATATGTGTGTATAGATGAGGTATATGTGTGTATAGATGAGGTATATGTGTGTATAGATGAGGTGTATGTGTGTATAGATGAGGTATATGTGTGTATAGATGAGGTATATGTGTGTATAGATGAGGTATATGTGTGTATAGATGAGGTATATGTGTGTATAGATGAGGTATATGTGTGTATAGATGAGGTATATGTGTGTATAGATGAGGTGTATGTGTGTATAGATGAGGTATATGTGTGTATAGATGAGGTATGTGTGTATAGATGAGGTATATGTGTGTATAGATGAGGTATATGTGTGTATAGATGAGGTATATGTGTGTATAGATGAGGTGTATGTGTGTATAGATGAGGTATATGTGTGTATAGATGAGGTATATGTGTGTATAGATGAGGTATATGTGTGTATAGATGAGGTGTATGTGTGTATAGATGAGGTATATGTGTGTATAGATGAGGTATGTGTGTATAGATGAGGTATATGTGTGTATAGATGAGGTATATGTGTGTATAGATGAGGTGTATGTGTGTATAGATGAGGTATATGTGTGTATAGATGAGGTATATGTGTGTATAGATGAGGTATATGTGTGTATAGATGAGGTATATGTGTGTATAGATGAGGTGTATGTGTGTATAGATGAGGTATATGTGTGTATAGATGAGGTATATGTGTGTATAGATGAGGTATATGTGTGTATAGATGAGGTGTATGTGTGTATAGATGAGGTATATGTGTGTATAGATGAGGTATGTGTGTATAGATGAGGTATATGTGTGTATAGATGAGGTATATGTGTGTATAGATTATGGTATATGTGTGTATAGATGAGGTATATGTGTGTATAGATGAGGTATATGTGTGTATAGATGAGGTATATGTGTGTATAGATGAGGTATATGTGTGTATAGATGAGGTATATGTGTGTATAGATGAGGTATATGTGTGTATAGATGAGGTATATGTGTGTATAGATGAGGTATATGTGTGTATAGATGAGGTGTGTGTGTGTATAGATGAGGTGTGTGTGTGTATAGATGAGGTGTGTGTGTGTATAGATGAGGTGTGTGTGTATAGATGAGGTGTGTGTGTGTATAGATGAGGTATATGTGTGTATAGATGAGGTGTGTGTGTGTATAGATGAGGTGTGTGTGTGTATAGATGAGGTATATGTGTGTATAGATGAGGTGTGTGTGTATAGATGAGGTGTGTGTGTGTATAGATGAGGTGTGTGTGTGTATAGATGAGGTGTGTGTGTGTATAGATGAGGTGTGTGTGTGTATAGATGAGGTGTGTGTGTATAGATGAGGTGTGTGTGTGTATAGATGAGGTATATGTGTGTATAGATGAGGTGTGTGTGTGTATAGATGAGGTGTGTGTGTGTATAGATGAGGTGTGTGTGTGTATAGATGAGGTGTGTGTGTGTATAGATGAGGTGTGTGTGTGTATAGATGAGGTGTGTGTGTGTATAGATGAGGTGTGTGTGTGTATAGATGAGGTGTGTGTGTGTGTGTATAGATGAGGTGTGTGTGTGTGTGTATAGATGAGGTGTGTGTGTGTGTGTATAGATGAGGTGTGTGTGTGTGTGTATAGATGAGGTGTGTGTGTGTGTAGATGAGGTGTGTGTGTGTATAGATGAGGTGTGTGTGTGTATAGATGAGGTGTGTGTGTGTATAGATGAGGTGTGTGTGTGTGTGTATAGATGAGGTGTGTGTGTGTGTATAGATGAGGTGTGTGTGTGTATAGATGAGGTGTGTGTGTGTATAGATGAGGTGTGTGTGTGTATAGATGAGGTGTGTGTGTGTGTGTATAGATGAGGTGTGTGTGTGTGTGTATAGATGAGGTGTGTGTGTGTGTGTATAGATGAGGTGTGTGTGTGTGTGTATAGATGAGGTGTGTGTGTGTGTGTATAGATGAGGTGTGTGTGTGTGTGTATAGATGAGGTGTGTGTGTATAGATGAGGTGTGTGTGTGTGTGTATAGATGAGGTGTGTGTGTGTGTAGATGAGGTGTGTGTGTATAGATGAGGTGTGTAAAGTAAGTGGTGTCACAATGATTGACTTCAGTCGATGCAAATGAAAATATTTACTTTATTAAGAAATCTTTTTTTGACACTGAATTTATGTAACTTTTCTGCGTTTGAATTGAATAAAAATGTTTTCATCAAATCATCCTTTATTTTATTTTCAATGAAATGATTATTATCAATTGAATTGAGTGTAAGAACAATAGAAATGGAGAGTAAAGAACAGGAGTGATCAAGGAGGTTGTGATATACAATCTTTTATTGTTCACACTTAATATTGTCAATCACACACATTTGATATTTTTATGTACATTATGACTGTACCTGCGATGAGGAGGCGACTTGTCCATGGTGTACAACGCCTTCCTTGTCCATGGTGTACACCGCCTTCTGCCTTAGTGCAGCTGGGATAGGCTCCAGCACACCCGCAACCCCAAACGGGACAAGCGGTAGAAAATGGATGGATGGAATTCTGACTGTCATAATTCAGTAAAATGACTAAAGTTCATTCCGTTTTTAAGATGGTCTGTTTAGTTTTTACACTGAAAAAGACACTGAAATGTACATGAACATACAGAATGTACATGAACATACAGAATGTACATGAACATACAGAATGTACAGTCATGAACATACAGAATGTACATGAACATACAGAATGTACAGTCATGAACATACAGAATGTACAGTCATGAACATACAGAATGTACAGTCATGAACATACAGAATGTACATGAACATACAGAATGTACATGAACATACAGAATGTACAGTCATGAACATACAGAATGTACAGTCATGAACATACAGAATGTACATGAACATACAGAATGTACAGTCATGTACATACAGAATGTACATGAACATACAGAATGTACAGTCATGAACATACAGAATGTACATGAACATACAGAATGTACAGTCATGAACATACAGAATGTACATGAACATACAGAATGTACAGTCATGAACATACAGAATGTACAGTCATGAACATACAGAATGTACATGAACATACAGAATGTACAGTCATGAACATACAGAATGTACAGTCATGAACATACAGAATGTACATGAACATACAGAATGTACATGAACATACAGAATGTACAGTCATGAACATACAGAATGTACATGAACATACAGAATGTACAGTCATGAACATACAGAATGTACAGTCATGAACATACAGAATGTACATGAACATACAGAATGTACAGTCATGAACATACAGAATGTACATGAACATACAGAATGTACATGAACATACAGAATGTACAGTCATGAACATACAGAATGTACAGTCATGAACATACAGAATGTACATGAACATACAGAATGTACAGTCATGTACATACAGAATGTACATGAACATACAGAATGTACAGTCATGAACATACAGAATGTACATGAACATACAGAATGTACATGAACATACAGAATGTACAGTCATGAACATACAGAATGTACATGAACATACAGAATGTACAGTCATGAACATACAGAATGTACATGAACATACAGAATGTACAGTCATGAACATACAGAATGTACAGTCATGAACATACAGAATGTACATGAACATACAGAATGTACAGTCATGAACATACAGAATGTACATGAACATACAGAATGTACAGTCATGAACATACAGAATGTACATGAACATACAGAATGTACAGTCATGAACATACAGAATGTACAGTCATGAACATACAGAATGTACATGAACATACAGAATGTACATGAACATACAGAATGTACAGTCATGAACATACAGAATGTACATGAACATACAGAATGTACAGTCATGAACATACAGAATGTACAGTCATGAACATACAGAATGTACATGAACATACAGAATGTACAGTCATGAACATACAGAATGTACATGAACATACAGAATGTACATGAACATACAGAATGTACAGTCATGAACATACAGAATGTACAGTCATGAACATACAGAATGTACATGAACATACAGAATGTACATGAACATACAGAATGTACAGTCATGTACATACAGAATGTACATGAACATACAGAATGTACAGTCATGAACATACAGAATGTACATGAACATACAGAATGTACATGAACATACAGAATGTACAGTCATGAACATACAGAATGTACATGAACATACAGAATGTACAGTCATGAACATACAGAATGTACAGTCATGAACATACAGAATGTACATGAACATACAGAATGTACAGTCATGTACATACAGAATGTACAGTCATGTACATACAGAATGTACATGAACATACAGAATGTACAGTCATGAACATACAGAATGTACATGAACATACAGAATGTACAGTCATGAACATACAGAATGTACATGAACATACAGAATGTACAGTCATGAACATACAGAATGTACATGAACATACAGAATGTACAGTCATGAACATACAGAATGTACAGTCATGAACATACAGAATGTACATGAACATACAGAATGTACATGAACATACAGAATGTACAGTCATGAACATACAGAATGTACATGAACATACAGAATGTACAGTCATGAACATACAGAATGTACAGTCATGAACATACAGAATGTACATGAACATACAGAATGTACAGTCATGAACATACAGAATGTACATGAACATACAGAATGTACATGAACATACAGAATGTACAGTCATGAACATACAGAATGTACAGTCATGAACATACAGAATGTACATGAACATACAGAATGTACAGTCATGTACATACAGAATGTACATGAACATACAGAATGTACAGTCATGAACATACAGAATGTACATGAACATACAGAATGTACATGAACATACAGAATGTACAGTCATGAACATACAGAATGTACATGAACATACAGAATGTACAGTCATGAACATACAGAATGTACATGAACATACAGAATGTACAGTCATGAACATACAGAATGTACAGTCATGAACATACAGAATGTACATGAACATACAGAATGTACAGTCATGAACATACAGAATGTACATGAACATACAGAATGTACAGTCATGAACATACAGAATGTACAGTCATGAACATACAGAATGTACATGAACATACAGAATGTACATGAACATACAGAATGTACAGTCATGAACATACAGAATGTACATGAACATACAGAATGTACAGTCATGAACATACAGAATGTACAGTCATGAACATACAGAATGTACATGAACATACAGAATGTACAGTCATGAACATACAGAATGTACATGAACATACAGAATGTACATGAACATACAGAATGTACAGTCATGAACATACAGAATGTACAGTCATGAACATACAGAATGTACAGTCATGAACATACAGAATGTACATGAACATACAGAATGTACATGAACATACAGAATGTACAGTCATGTACATACAGAATGTACATGAACATACAGAATGTACAGTCATGAACATACAGAATGTACATGAACATACAGAATGTACATTAACATACAGAATGTACAGTCATGAACATACAGAATGTACATGAACATACAGAATGTACAGTCATGAACATACAGAATGTACATGAACATACAGAATGTACAATCATGAACATACAGAATGTACAGTCATGAACATACAGAATGTACATGAACATACAGAATGTACAGTCATGTACATACAGAATGTACATGAACATACAGAATGTACAGTCATGAACATACAGAATGTACATGAACATACAGAATGTACAGTCATGAACATACAGAATGTACATGAACATACAGAATGTACAGTCATGAACATACAGAATGTACAGTCATGAACATACAGAATGTACATGAACATACAGAATGTACATGAACATACAGAATGTACAGTCATGAACATACAGAATGTACATGAACATACAGAATGTACAGTCATGAACATACAGAATGTACAGTCATGAACATACAGAATGTACATGAACATACAGAATGTACAGTCATGAACATACAGAATGTACATGAACATACAGAATGTACAGTCATGAACATACAGAATGTACATGAACATACAGAATGTACAGTCATGAACATACAGAATGTACAGTCATGAACATACAGAATGTACATGAACATACAGAATGTACATGAACATACAGAATGTACAGTCATGAACATACAGAATGTACATGAACATACAGAATGTACAGTCATGAACATACAGAATGTACAGTCATGAACATACAGAATGTACAGTCATGAACATACAGAATGTACATGAACATACAGAATGTACATGAACATACAGAATGTACAGTCATGAACATACAGAATGTACATGAACATACAGAATGTACATGAACATACAGAATGTACAGTCATGAACATACAGAATGTACATGAACATACAGAATGTACAGTCATGAACATACAGAATGTACAGTCATGAACATACAGAATGTACAGTCATGAACATACAGAATGTACATGAACATACAGAATGTACATGAACATACAGAATGTACAGTCATGAACATACAGAATGTACAGTCATGAACATACAGAATGTACAGTCATGAACATACAGAATGTACATGAACATACAGAATGTACATGAACATACAGAATGTACAGTCATGAACATACAGAATGTACATGAACATACAGAATGTACATGAACATACAGAATGTACAGTCATGAACATACAGAATGTACATGAACATACAGAATGTACAGTCATGAACATACAGAATGTACAGTCATGAACATACAGAATGTACAGTCATGAACATACAGAATGTACATGAACATACAGAATGTACATGAACATACAGAATGTACAGTCATGAACATACAGAATGTACATGAACATACAGAATGTACAGTCATGAACATACAGAATGTACATGAACATACAGAATGTACAGTCATGTACATACAGAATGTACATGAACATACAGAATGTACATGAACATACAGAATGTACATGAACATACAGAATGTACATGAACATATAGAATGTACATGAACATACAGAATGTGGGATATTAACTATGACTAATAAAAGACTGAATATTTACAATGCTCCTCTACTGCAGACCTCATCCTTTATCGACAGCTTTTAGAATAGAATAGAATAGAAAGTACTTTATTGATCCCTGGGGAAATTCAGCACCACAGTTTGCTCACAATAGACAAGAATAATAATAAATAATGTAGTGGAATTTCTGACCTTTGTATCATATTTTGTTGTTTGTGAAAATCCAAAGAGAAGGAGGTGTAAAAGTGTTCAGGAGTGGAGTCACCCTGACACTCTACAACATATCTGGATTGTTGTTATGGCCAAGAGAAATAGATCAATAATAAATAACCAAGTAGACCAAGTCTAGGTCGATGATTCTCGCTTCATCCAACGTCTCCGGAGACATTTTCTGTTTGCATGGCAATTCAATCCAACCTTGTACCATTTGATTAGGAGTAAATAAAACGTTTGTACTAAATTCACTTGTGTTCCTCTTTATCATTTGTACATTCTAACACATACAATTGGCGTCACAAACAGGATGGGTCAGAACGCTGCGGTCCATATCCGGACTCCCTCAAGGCTCTCTCAAGGCATGCAGAGTTGCACGCGCGCATCTAAAGGGAAGCCATTTTGCTGAATGTGTAAACGTTGTCTGTCTGGAGATGGAGGGAGCTGCCATGCAAGGCGCTAACCAGCAGCCATCAGGAGCAAGGGTGAAGTGTCTTGCTCAGGACACAACGGACGTGACTAGGATGGTAGAAGGTGGGGATTTAACCAGCAACCCTCCGATTGCTGGCACGGCCACTCTACCAACTTCGCCACGCCGTCCCTAAGAAGGTGTCTGAGGTTTTGATTACACACAAAAAAAAAGGCTCGCTCTTTGTTAACTTTTCTTGCGTGTGTGACGCAGTAACACAAGGAGGTGCTGTGAGGGATCAGACAGATCCATCCCGTCCCCAACATAGTTTTGTTTAATGCAAGTTCAAAGTTCGGAATAACATACGGCAGGAAATGAAATAAGAGAGGGGGCTCTTTTAGGACACATTTTGAGGTAAGAGGTGTGTCTTGGTGACCAGGTTGTGTGACGTGCTGCACGTTACACGTGAGCCGGAGAGGTGTGTCACTGTTAGCATCAGGCCCGGCCCTAACCAATCTGGCGCCCTAGGCAAGATTTTAGGTGGAGCCACCCCACATTGGTAGTGAAGTGTATATACTCACAAGAAACCGAATAGCTTTGTCTTTAACCTTTTTTTTTTACTTACAACTATACCTAATATATAAAGGGGTGGAAAAGTGACTATTACCTGCAGGGCAAACATTAGCTAACCAGAAGGCAATAACAATGTAAACAACAAACACCTGCTTAAAAGATCTAATACAAATGTCCCTGAGGAATGTAAGGTGGGAGTACTGTAATTACCTAACGTTACATTATTATTTTCCATAACAATTTAGCCCCCTCCACAATATTAACCCGACGTTAAAACAGAACTAGCTATTTATTGATTAGCAATTGCCGAATCATGTAACATTAGCTTAATGCTAAAAAGCCAGGTTACTATCACATTCTGTAACAGACAAATAATTTCATGTAGGCTAACGTTACCTACCTGCTACCTCTGTCTTTTCTCGTTTCTCCTCCTCTTCTTTTCTCTTTTTTCTTCCCTGGGCACCTGACAGTTTTGGCCGTTTTGACATCTTGTGTTGATTTTTTGATGTGGTGACGTCCAAAAAGAGTCATGATACGGGAAGGGAGGGGGCGCACCGTGCGGGGGGAGGGGGGGGGGCGTAATGTTGTAACAAATAATATTTCTATTAAATAGGCTTTACTTTGCATTTTAATTAACGTGGGATTATTTTTTGTATTTACAAATAATAGTACCAACTTTTTTTTTTTTTTTTTTTCTTTTCTCCAACGTTTGTGGCACTGGCGTGGCGCCCCCTGATGGACGGCGCCCTTAGCATTTGCCTATACGGCCTATGCCACGGGCCGGCCCTGGTTAGCATAGCATAGGTTAGCATATTTTAGCATAAATTAGATTAGCATAGGATTAGTTTAGCATTGAGCTAGCTTAGCTAAAATGATCTTACTGAGGCCTAGTAAGGCTAGGTTAGCATTTAGCTTGGCATTATAAGTGATGAGATTATGAAGGGGGGCGTCATCAAGCTGAGGGTGAGGTGTTAAGTGGGGGGAGGTAGTCATTGGAGTTGGGGGGCTGTGAGGAGGGGCGGTGGGGATGGATTGGTTGGCTGAAGTTGTCAGGGGGCTGGCTGGCATAATCAAGAAAGAGCAACAAACAGGCGAAAGGACAAAAAACATCCACTTATTTTATATAATTTCAATTTATTTGATATAATATCCACTTGTTTGATATAATATCACTGTTCCTATGGTTGTTCATCTGGTAAAGACCAAACTCAGTCTTGTGAACAACGAATTTACGCTTAAATGTGGATTTATTCCTCCGTGCAAACATCTATATATATATATATATATATATATATATATATATATATATATATATATATATATATATATATATATATATATATATATATATATATATATATATATATATATACATACATATATATATATATACATATATATATATATATATATATACATATATATATGTATGTGTGGGGAAAAAAATCACAAGACTATTTCATCTCTACAGGCCTGTTTCATGAGGGGGGGTTCCCTCATTCATCAGGAGATTTTAATGGGAGCATTCACATACCATGGTTTATATAGGGCACAGAGTGGGTGGGTACAGGCTGGCGTAGGGGCGTGGTGATTGGCTCATGTGTTACCTAGGAGGTGTTTCCGTCTGTGGCGGCATGCTGTTACAATTTCGCTGCGCTTGTTGAGGGATGACAGGTCTGGGCGGTAAATAATAAACAGTTTCTCTTTCAAGCATAGGTTGCATCTTTTATTACCACTATTGTAAGGTGTGCTGGATGCAAGAATTTGCCATGTTATTGAATATTCAACATTATTGTCTTTGAGGTCCCAAATGTGTTTGCTGTAACTGTCGAAAGAAACCTGATTGCCCTCTCAACGGGGGGTGCTTACAAACATCAGTTGTCTACCAATCTAAGGTAACACGCAAGGACATTAACACATCCGACACATATGTAGGATTAACCGAGGGAGAATTCAAAACCAGATGGAACAATCACAAGGCTTCTTTCAGGAACCAAAACCTGCGGAATACCACAGAACTCAGCAAACACATTTGGGACCTCAAAGACAATAATGTTGAATATTCAATAACATGGCAAATTCTTGCATCCAGCAAGAAAAAGTGGTAATAAAAGATGCAACCTATGTTTGAAAGAGAAACTGTTTATTATTTACCGTCCAGACCTGTCATCCCTCAACAAGCGCAGCGAAATTGTAACAGCATGCCGCCACAGACGGAAACACCTCCTAGGTAACACATGAGCCAATCACCACGCCCCTACGCCAGCCTGTACCCACCCACTCTGTGCCCTATATAAACCATGGTATGTGAATGCTCCCATTAAAATCTCCTGATGATTGAGGGAACCCCCTCATGAAACAGGCCTGTAGAGATGAAATAGTCTTGTGATTTTTTTCCCCACACATACATATATTGCGCTCTACTACGGTATCGAGCACTATTTTTTGGATAACCTTATTAAGACATATACATATATATATATATATATATATATATATATATATATATATATATATATATATATATATATATATATATATATATATATATATATATATATACATATATATATATATATATACACACGTTTACCTGATTATCGTTATCCAGCACTATCTGCTGGTCACATTGTGTATCACAGTCAGACTTGACACGTAGAAAGTGGTATGTCACTCAAAAGTGCAGATTTTAACCTTTGGAATCATTTCTAGAGTTTGAAAACATCCACTGAAATGTTAATTATGTTATAGTAAGCAAAGTTATATTATGTTATATGTTATATAGTATGTTATGTTATATGTTATATAGTTAATTATGTTGTATTAAGCAAAGGTTAACAGCCTTTTTTATGCTGTTTTGGGAGACCCGTGTCACGTGACGTCAAACTTGACTCCTCATTGGCTGCTCCTGAGACAGGATCTCAATTTACCAGTAATGAGTCTTGCTTTTGAAGCAGCACAGTTTCCCACACTGCGTCGTGATTGGCTGGCTGCAGTTGCCTTGGAAACGCTTGAGAAGAAAGTGGTGAGCTTTGCTTGGCAGAAGACAGACTTTCTTACCAAATAACTTTTTATTTGCCAGGGTTTGTTTGTCTGCTGGCTGCTCAACACAACTCACAAACTTCTGGACACATTTTGATGAAATGTGCGAAAAGGACAAGGAAAAGTCACCTTGCCACTCCCGTGCTGGTCAGACACGTTTTTAGACCCGCACCTTGCCACTCCCGTGCTGGCCAGACACGTTTTTAGACCCGCACCTTGCCACTCCCGTGCTGTGACTAATCTAAGTCTATGATCATGAAGTGCTGAAGTCTAGTCAGATGAGAGGTGAAACATCTTCCAAGACCAACCAAGCAGTCCAGTTGTGATGATTGAATACCCTGAGATGACTGTACTATGGGAAATAAATCTATAGATAGAACAAACTGTACCCACTTGTATTGATCCAAATAGGTTCATTTTATTACCAAAGTTGTATATCACAAAATATTTCCAAAAAACTTCTAGGAATCTACATTAGTCAATTTGCCCGCAAAAAACATGTAGTTGTAGCCCTATAAGATAGTCTAGTTCTTGACACGTCTCTATGGTAAATAACCTCTACTGGTGTATCTCACAGAGTCTCTTCCTTGCTGTATGAAGGGTTACCAAGTCCATCTACTGGTGTATCTCACAGAGTCTCTTACTTGCTGTATGAAGGGTTACTAAGTCCATCTACTGGTGTATCTCACAGAGTCTCTTCCTTGCTGTATGAAGGGTTACCAAGTCCATCTACTGGTGTATCTCACAGAGTCTCTTCCTTGCTGTATGAAGGATTACCAAGTCCATCGGCCGAGTCTCTCTTTGCCTTTTTGCTCTTCCAACATCTCCAGAAGATGATGGCCGAGATGAGGAGCAGAAGGGCGATTCCTCCACAAATGATGGCTGCCAACATGTTGAAGTCTGAAGACGGAGGATCGTACCGCTGGCAGGAGAACTGTGAGGGTGTGCTGTGTCCTGCTTTGTTCACCGCCTCCACACACACCTTTGTTCCTGCTTCCAGAAACCCCACAGGACTTCGTCGGAAAGCGTTGCCAAATTCCAGAACTTGTCCGTCTCTTCCTTCCACCACCACCTTGTACTGAGTCACCACAGAAGAAGGAGAACACCACTGTACCTCCACCTTGCCCCGGTTGTCCCCCTCCCTGATTGGCACCAGGGCTTGGACTCGCGGCGCATGCGGAGGCGTGTCAGGCCCGCTGACGCCAGGACAGAGACAACCCCTGATGTCTGCCAGCTGGGCACAGGGAACCTGCTGCTCCAAGCAGGGGTTGAACGGGCAGAGCTCGCGCTGAAGGAAGTGAGTCCTGGTGGTGGCCAGAACCTCGGGCGGGCCCCGGCTGGCCTGCTCGTCCTCATCGTAATAGTCCTCGTAATCGTCCGAACCCAAGCCCGTGATGAATGTGATCCGTGGACGCGTGATGGGAGGAGAAGTGGAAGCGGCGTCGGCGTGGAGGCGAGGCCAGCTCATCAGAACAAGGAGAAGCACATGGAGTGATGTCATGTCTGTGGAGGGACATATCAGGGTATAAATACCATAGGGACATGACCATCATCATACAGGGTATAAAAACCAAAGGGACATGACCATCATCATACAGGGTATAAATACCATAGGGACATGACAATGATCATACAGGGTATAAATACCATAGAGACATGACCATGATCATGCAGGGTATAAATTGTTATGATCCGCTGCCCGGATCATATTTCTGTTTGGGTTTTCGGGTCACGTGTGTTTTCTGTTAGTCTTGGACTCATTTTGTTCCTGTCTGTGCACCTTTGAGTTGGTTACCATAGTTACATATTAATTCCACCTGCCGCTTGTGTTTCTGACGCGCACCTGTTTGTCATCACTGACATTATCATTTAAGCCTTCCTTCCCAGTCAGTCTGTCTTGCTTCCTACTTTGTTTCCATACAACAGATGACGACTTTTGTTTCCTGCGCTAAACCTACTAGCTCCTGCGCTAAAGGCTCTGTTTACCTTCTAGCTCCCACGCTAAAGGCTCTCTTTACCTTCTAGCTCCCACGCTAAAGGCTCTGTTTACCTTCTAGCTCCCGCGCTAAAGGCTCTGTTTACCTTCTAGCTCCCACGCTAGCTCCTTTTGTTTCTGCCTTAAGTGCTATGAGCACGTTTTTCTTTGTTTCAGTATAATTTATTCCTTAAATATATCATTTCTTACCTGCAGGCTGTGTCCGAAGCTCGATCTGCATTCCTGGGAGAACGAAACCCCGCATCACCATGCGACCCGGTCGTCACATAAACACTCTGGTGGGAGCTGATTCTAAGGCCCCACAGAGGCGTGAGAAAATAGAAGTTTTTTTTGGTGTTATGTGTTTTTATGAGGTCCATATATTAGGTACACCTGGTAATGATTCTGAGGTCCATATATTAGGTACACCTGGTAATGATTCTGAGGTCCATATATTAGGTACACCTGGTAAAGACTTGCATCTGGCTCCGCTGACATGATCATTAGGAAATGACCTCCAGGCTTGTGTACTGAATGACTTTTTTCTAACTGTTTATTTCCACTGCTTATTTCAACCCAAACAAAGAGGATTGTTTCCTTTTTCTGCTGAAACTCACTCTCACTTGTCTTAGTGCTACGCTCCAGCTGCTTGACCATCACGTCATATGTAACCCAACTATTCTCAACAGCATATTGCAAAAATCCCTTTTGAGTCAAATCGTGAAATTGTTGTAAGATTCCCATCCCTAAACTGTACTCGTGAGGGGACCTAGGATGCATTTTGTGACTTCTAAATGTCGTTACAATGTCAGGTACCTATGATAATCCATGTTGAGGCCTCAAAACATGAGGTTCATGCCTTTTAGTGAGATCTTCCACACAGTTTTGGATGCCTCTTTTTGCAGGATATTCAATCAATCAATGTTTATTCATATAGCCATAAATCACAAGTGTCTCAAAGGGCTGCACAAGCCACAACGACATCCTCGGTACAGAGCAGTCAGGCTACGTTGTGATGTCACAGTGAAGCGGACGCACTTATTTGGACATTAAGTCAAGCTCTCAGCCGCTTCAGGCTACGAGGAAACACAAAAAAAGGTAATGTAAAGGTGTACTTCCCTCTAATCTTGGCATGCGCACAATAACACCAACATCAATTCTGCTAAAAACTATTTTTTTGATGCAGTCTGAATGGATCGGCAAGTGTACCTAATGTTGTGACCGTGTGACAGAACTTTACTTTCGACTGTGTCGGGTAAAAAAAATAGTGGTGACAACTTTGAGATATACAGGTAAAAGCCAGTAAATTAGAATATTTTGAAAAACTTGATTTATTTCAGTAATTGCATTCAAAAGGTGTAACTTGTACATTATATTTATTCATTGCACACAGACTGATGCATTCAAATGTTTATTTCATTTAATTTTGATGATTTGAAGTGGCAACAAATGAAAATCCAAAATTCCGTGTGTCACAAAATTAGAATATTACTTAAGGCTAATACAAAAAAGGGATTTTTAGAAATGTTGGCCAACTGAAAAGTATGAAAATGAAAAATATGAGCATGTACAATACTCAATACTTGGTTGGAGCTCCTTTTGCCTCAATTACTGCGTTAATGCGGCGTGGCATGGAGTCGATGAGTTTCTGGCACTGCTCAGGTGTTATGAGAGCCCAGGTTGCTCTGATAGTGGCCTTCAACTCTTCTGCGTTTTTGGGTCTGGCATTCTGCATCTTCCTTTTCACAATACCCCACAGATTTTCTATGGGGCTAAGGTCAGGGGAGTTGGCGGGCCGATTTAGAACAGAAATACCATGGTCCGTAAACCAGGCACGGGTAGAGTTTGCGCTGTGTGCAGGCGCCAAGTCCTGTTGGAACTTGAAATCTCCATCTCCATAGAGCAGGTCAGCAGCAGGAAGCATGAAGTGCTCTAAAACTTGCTGGTAGACGGCTGCGTTGACCCTGGATCTCAGGAAACAGAGTGGACCGACACCAGCAGATGACATGGCACCCCAAACCATCACTGATGGTGGAAACTTTACACTAGACTTCAGGCAACGTGGATCCTGTGCCTCTCCTGTCTTCCTCCAGACTCTGGGACCTCGATTTCCAAAGGAAATGCAAAATTTGCATGGTTGGGTGATGGTTTGGGGTGCCATGTCATCTGCTGGTGTGGGTCCACTCTGTTTCCTGAGATCCAGGGTCAACGCAGCCGTCTACCAGCAAGTTTTAGAGCACTTCATGCTTCCTGCTGCTGACCTGCTCTATGGAGATGGAGATTTCAAGTTCCAACAGGACTTGGCGCCTGCACACAGCGCAAAATCTACCCGTGCCTGGTTTACGGACCATGGTATTTCTGTTCTAAATTGGCCCGCCAACTCCACTGACCTTAGCCCCATAGAAAATCTGTGGGGTATTGTGAAAAGGAAGATGCAGAATGCCAGACCCAAAAACACAGAAGAGTTGAAGGCCACTATCAGAGCAACCTGGGCTCTCATAACACCTGAGCAGTGCCAGAAACTCATGGACTCCATGCCACGCCGCATTAACGCAGTAATTGAGGCAAAAGGAGCTCCAACCAAGTATTGAGTATTGTACATGCTCATATTTTTCATTTTCATACTTTTCAGTTGGCCAACATTTCTAAAAATCCCTTTTTTGTATTAGCCTTAAGTAATATTCTAATTTTGTGACACACGGAATTTTGGATTTTCATTTGTTGCCACTTCAAATCATCAAAATTAAATGAAATAAACATTTGAATGCATCAGTCTGTGTGCAATGAATAAATATAATGTACAAGTTACACCTTTTGAATGCAATTACTGAAATAAATCAAGTTTTTCAAAATATTCTAATTTACTGGCTTTTACCTGTATATTAAAATAAATCCAAAAGATAAATGGTGGTACTTTAAGTTTCATGTGCAATATGCCAGGAACTCCTCCAGAATCCAACATCTTGTAGACAGAGGGGTTGAAATAGTGACTTTGGAGCAAAATGGACACTAAAGAATATCTAACACATTTTATCTTGACCACAAAAGATGGGTTTTAAATCGTCACAGTTCATTAGGAAGCAGTGCGGCCTAATCAACTAGGAGCCATATTGAACACCTACACAAATACAGAGAGTTCTAGCAAATATCTCTTTGGTGAGCTCCTGTTTGGAGATCCCTGATTAAATAAGAGAATCTCCCAACAATGGCCAATCTTGCAGAGTGAAAGTGGCTTCTTTAGTTCCTATTTGGAATAGAACATTTGCATAATTCAGCCCACAGACATAGAAGTAACCTCATAGTCATCCATGGAACTACATTTGTACTAAAGAACAGAAGAATAGATGTTTTTGTTCCTGTTCCAATCATCTTTGACGGTGCAGGTGTGCACTACACAATACAAACATTTATCTTCACATTTCTTCTGTCCTACAAAATCAAATAAGACACCAACATTGGATTGATGGATTTCTAGACTTGAGTCAAGTCCTGGAGTCTTGCCACATTAGCAGTGAAAGCTCAATGGTTTCTGTGGGAACTTGAATCAAGCATACAGTAAATAATGGACTGCGTCGCCAAGAATGAAGCACTAAGTTGTTTTGTATTCAGGCCACAGCAAAGAAAATGGGTTTCCTGTACCTGTGATGAAGGGTTCCACTTTCCACTCTTTATCCACACGTTCTCTTACTGTTGCCTGGTCTTGTGTTCACGTTCTCTTACTGTTGCCTGGTCTTGTGTTCTGGTTCCCTTGGTGTTGCCTGGTCTTGTGCTCACGTTCTCTTGGTGTTGCCTGGTCTTGTGTTCTGGTTCTCTTACTGTTGCCTGGTCTTGTGTTCTGGTTCTCTTACTGTTGCCTGGTCTTGTGTTCTGACTGTGCAAAGACTCTCCTCAACATCCCCTCTTGTTCTCCCCTTGGTGCCTCTCCCTCCCCTTTTCTATTCCACATGGCGCTGAGCACTATTTATTCCCTCTGCTCCCTTTCTCTACATCCACCATCACACTTTTATATGCTTTAAAAAAGGAATGTATGTGTTTGTGGGGTGTGTGTAGTGTTACCATCTGCTGCTTGCCATATGAAGAGAGAAGTTGCTTGTTTTGTTTGGTATGGTAAAAACTTCCAGGTGCCCCATGACAAGAACATTAGGTCAGCGTCAGTGCGTGTTTAGAGAGTAGGGGGTGAGGAATGCACACATGTGTATTTATTAGTCCCCCTCCCCATGGAGCGTGACGCTAAATGCTAATCCCTCGGAGGGGTAAAGCTGGCAAAGATTGCAGGGAAGCAGCTTTTTTTCTTCAATCCATCTCTCAACTTGCAAAGAAATGATTTTATAAAGGAAAACAATGAAAGTGGGTCTGTATGAAAAGTGTGGCACCAAGCACGTTACCACAAAGAGAGGCGACAACACAAACATGGCTGGAATATTAAAGCACTCTTTGAACAGTGCAGCCAAAAGGCTGCAAATGCACACAAAGCCAAAGCCACACCCACAAATGTGGCGTTTACATTTGCCTGCATGTTGTGGGTGTATATTGTCCAGATGTCGCGGATGGAGAGAATGTGTGTCAAATGTCAATTTACAGGAGCTGTAGCACCAAATTCTGGGTCCTACTAAAGGGCAACCCTCCCATCCCACCCTAAACCCCACACACACACACCTGGTATGTTTACATGCACTCAAAACACATTATGGACTTCAATTGCTTAAAACCAGCTTTTTAAAACACTTCAATTACACTGTAAAAAGGGAACTGCACTTTTTGGGAATTTTGCGTTCACAATCATTATGAAAAACATGACGTGATGACTTTTTTAATGCATTCTAACTTGCAAATACAAGTCTGCTCTCAGCAGAGTCAATTGGAGGTCCACTATGTTGCCCAGAAAATACAATAAATAACATTCAAAAAACGCCAACAATACTCCAAAGTATTAGTGATATTGTTATTATAAATATGAACAAGTATTAGTGATATTGTTATTATAAATATGATAAATAAATAAATGATAAATGGGTTGTACTTGTATAGCGCTTTTCTACCTTCAAGGTACTCAAAGCGCTTTGACACTACTTCCACATTTACCCATTCACACACACATTCACACACTGATGGAGGGAGCTGCCATGCAAGGCGCTAACCAGCACCCATCAGGAGCAAGGGTGAAGTGTCTTGCTCAGGACACAACGGACATGACGAGGTTGGTACTAGGTGGGGATTGAACCAGGGACCCTCGGGTCGCGCACGGCCATTCTTCCACTGCGCCACGCCGTCCCTAATATGAACAATTATTAGTGATGTTGTTATTATAAATGTGAACACTTATTAGTGATGTTGTTATTATAAATATGAACAAGTATTAGTGATATTGTTATTATAAATATGAACAAGTATTAGTCATATTGTTATTATAAGTGCTAACGCAGACAAACTGTGATCACAAGCCTGTGTACAATTTTGACAAGATGGACTGGCGAGGTGTTTCCTTGCTTCCTTGCTCCCTGGATCCTAAATCATGCATCTCACCTGGACAGAAGAAGTCTGAGGACGTACTCTGACAAGTTGGTACATTTTGACAGCCAATTATGATCCAGTAATGGCGAGAACGACACACACACACACACATTTGTCAACTAACAATTTTGCGAAAGTCTATTTTGGCAAATAATTTTGACCCTTATAGCTTTTTGATGACGTATTTGTGGGATTAACATGACCAGATCGTTCAGACATGGGATACATATTTGGTTTATATCCACATACAAAAACTCTGCATTGTACTTGTGACCTTGACATGAAAAAATGTGATACTGGTCACATGCGGACGAACAAAATGGGAATTGACTAGCAGTGTGAACGAGGCCCAAGTCTTTCAAAGAAAGAGAGAGAGGTCACAGCTTGTATGCCTTATCTGTGTACTAGTGATGGGTTGATGAGGCGTCATGAAGCGTTTCGACACATTGCAAAACTGTATTGATACTGTGTCGATACTGTGTCACTAAATACTGACATCTGCTGGACATTAAAAATCCCTACAGGCAACCTATGGACCGACTCAACTGACACTGATTTGATGCCCTAGTACAGGGGTCACCAACCTTTTTGAAACCAAAAACTACTTCTTGGGTACTGATTAATGCGATTAATCTACCAGTTTGATACACACTTAAATAAATAAATATATTGTCATTTGTAAGTTACACGTAAGTGTGATTTAAACAAGAATACCTAAATAAATGTATATATATAAAAAAATGGGTATTTCTGTCTGTCATTCCGTCGTACATTTTTTTTTCCTTCTACGGAAGGTTTTTTGTAGAGAATAAATGATGAAAAAAAACACTTAATTGAACGGTTTAAAAGAGGAGAAAACACGAAAAAATTTAAAATAAAATTTTGAAACAGTTTATCTTCAATTTCGACTCTTTAAAATTCAAAATTCAACCGACAAAAAGAAGAGAAAAACTAGCTTATTTGAATCTTTTTGAAAAAATTAAAAGAATTTATGGAACATCATTAGTAATTTTTCCTGATTAAGATACATTTTAGAATTTTGATGACATGTTTTAAATTGGTAAAAATCCAATCTGCACTTTGTTAGAATATTTAACAAATTGGACCAAGCTATATTTCTAACAAAGACAAATCAGTATTTCTTCTAGATTTTCCAGAACAAAAATTTTAAAATAAATTCAAAATACTTTGAAATAAGATTTAATTTGATTCTACAGATTTTCTAGATTTGCCAGAATATTTTTTTTAAATTTTAATCATAGTAAGTTTGAAGAAATATTTCACAAATATTCTTCGTCGAAAAAACAGAAGCTAAAATATTTATTATTCTTTACAATAAAAAAATGTACTTGAACATTGATTTAAATTGTCAGGAAAGAAGAGGAAGAAATTTAAAAGGTAAAAAGGTATATTTGTTTAAAAATCCTAAAATCATTTTTAAGGTTGTATTTTTTCTCTAAAATTGAATTTCTAAAAGTAATAAGAAGCAAAGTAAAAAAATAAATGAATTAATTTAAACAAGTGAAGACCCATCCATCCATCCATTTTCTACCGCTTAATCCAAGTGAAGACCAAGTCTTTAAAATATTTTCTTGGATTTTCAAATTCTATTTGAGTTTTGTCTCTTTTAAAATTAAAAATGTGGAGCAAAGCGAGACCAGCTTGCTAGTAAATAAATAACATTTAAAAAATAGAGGCAGCTCACTGGTAAGTGCTGCTCTTTGAGCTATTTTTAGAACAGGCCAGCGGGCGACTGATCTGGTCCTTACGGGCTACCTGGTGACCGCGGGCACCGCGTTGGTGACCCCTGCCCTAGTATATACAATAATATAAACCAAGTCATTTAGGATTATTTCATATCTTCATTTAAATAAAAATATATTTGTATCTTTTTTAGATACAGTCAATAAATAATGTGAACATGTATCATAACATGGAAATCTAAGAGAACGTGTTGTGGATGATTGTGGACTGGGAATTTTTTTAATTTTATTTTTTTACACATTTTTATAAAAAAAAAAAAAAAAAAAAGTTTTTCCGACGTATTACATTTTAGACGATTTCTCTTCTTAGTTATTATTTCTCGGGCTGTAGAAAAGAGCCGCTCACAGGGCACAGAGGAGGCGACACAGTTGGCGTATCGGTCACGTGACCAAAACAGCTCATGATCGGTCACGTGACTTTCTAAAACCGACACAGGGTTTTGCTCTATGAGCTCGACGCATGCGCCGATGCATCGGTGTTGCCGGACCCATCACTACTGTGTACCAATCTTTTGAAAGAAGTCTCTACTGGTAGTTTTGGCCGCATGACAACCCCACCCAGCCCCCATGAGCCATCTCCACAAAGGCGGGCACTGATAAGTTGCACCAACCTGGGACAGGATGGTGCAGGTTTCTGTGCAACTTATCAGACTTTTGTGAACACTACGTCTCTGGGAAGTCTCTCAAGTGAGTCATCATTATTTACACACAGTCCAATCCCTTTGCACATTTATGGATGTACTGTATACAACTTTTCTTTCCCTCTGTTTCCTATTAGGAATACACACGCACACCCATTGTTGCTTTTAAGAAATGACTTTGTGGTCAATAAAGCTTTGCGCAAGCACGTAAAGAACCTTCATGTCAGACGCTAGAATGAGTGAGCTTATCCGTAGGAGATTTGTGGTCAATAAAGCTTTGCACAAGCACGTAAAGAACCTTCATGTCAGACGCTAGAATGAGTGAGCTTATCCGTAGGAGAGAGGTCACAAACCGCCCTTATGGCAACATTTTTGAAGTGTAAATGGTCAAACCAATGCAGGGGATTATACTTATATGGTATAAATCTATCCAGTCCGCCATTTTTAGTGTAAACTTGCACGCAGGCCCGGCCCTAACCAATCTGGCGCCCTAGGCAAGATTTTAGGTGGCGCCCCCCCACATCGGCAGTGAAGTGTATATACTCACAAGAAACTGAATAGCTTTGTCTTTGACCTTTTTTTTAATTAAAGAAAGCAAATTAACAATCAGAATAGTTAACAAGATAAAAAAAATATGAATAAATAAATGAATGCAAAAAATAAAAAATGAATATATGAAATACAATATTTTTTACATACATATTGCTTAATTAACATTAATGATGTGCACTTTAACAACTAGGCTTACAACTATACCTAATATATAAAGGGGTGGAAAAGTGACTATTACCTGCAGGGCAAACATTAGCTAACCAGAAGGCAATAACACCTGCTTAAAAGATCTAATACAAATGTCCCTGAGGAATGTAAGGTGGGAGTACTGTAATTACCTAACGTTACATTATTATTTTCCATAACAATTTAGCCCCCTCCACAATATTAACCCGACGTTAAACCAGAACTAGCTACTTATTGATTAGCAATTGCCGAATCATGTAACATTAGCTTAATGCTAAAAAGCCAGGTTACTATCACATTCTGTAACAGACAAATAATTTCATGTAAGCTAACGTTACCTACCTGCTACCTCTGTCTTTTCTCGTTTCTCCTCTTCTTTTCTCTTTTTTTTCCCTGGGCACCTGACAGTTTTGGCCGTTTTGACATCTTGTGTTGATTTTTTGATGTGGTGACGTCCAAAAAGAGTCATGATACGGGAAGGGAGGGGGCGCACCGTGCGGGGGGGCGTAATGTTGTAACAAATAATATTTCTATTAAATAGGCTTTACTTTGCATTTTAATTAACGTGGGATTATTTTTTGTATTTACAAATAATAGTACCAACTTTTTTTTTTTTTCTCCAACATTTGTGGCACTG
Source organism: Nerophis lumbriciformis (assembly GCF_033978685.3). Lineage (NCBI taxonomy): Eukaryota > Metazoa > Chordata > Actinopteri > Syngnathiformes > Syngnathidae > Nerophis > Nerophis lumbriciformis. The sequence goes on along the minus strand of NC_084582.2, from coordinate 231,382 downwards.
GCGTGGCGCCCCCTGATGGACAGCGCCCTTAGCATTTGCCTATACGGCCTATGCCACGGGCCGGCCCTGCGTGCACGTCTGTAGTTTACACCACAAAATGACCAAGATTTGACCCGAAAAAGGAAAATGCTGTTATTGGTTGTATTAGCCAACTCAGAACTGGATTCAAACCTCCAGTCTCATATGAAGAAGTAAGAAGTGCCTGGCTAACAATTTTGTTTTGCGGCAATGCACCTCCAACTGTGAAGAAGTCACTTGTGCAAAGAATAGTCCTGCTTCACCCACAAACTTTCACAAAAAGATGGATTTTCCTAAAAATGTCTTTTAATGGCGGGCTTGGTGACTCCTCTCTATGGCAATGAAACAGTAGGTTAGAAATGTGTGTTAGCAATGTCAGCTTGAGGTGTTGTGTAACTAGCTTAGCCTTCTACTGTAAGACCATAGTGTCATCATCATCGGGCAAACTAAAGAACAATTAAAAAAAAAAAAAAATGTAATTGGATCAGTGTCTACTGTCTTTGGCATTGGACAAGTAAGTTATATACCGCAATCCGTTATTACGTTCACGGTGTACAAACCCCAAAAGCAGTGAAGTTGTCACGTTGTGTAAATGGTAAATAAAAAGAGAATACAACAAATTCTTTTCAACTTATATTCAATTGAATAGACTGCAAAGACAAGATATTTCATGTTCACACTGAGAAACTTTCTTATTTGTTGCAAATACTAGCTCATTTGGAATTTGATGCCTGCAACATGTTTCAAAAAAGCTTGCACAAGTGGCAAAAAAGACTGAGAAAGTTGAGGAATTATTTGGAATATCCCACAGGTGAACAGACTAATTGGGAACAGGTGGGTGCCATGATTGGGTATAAAAGCAGCTTCCATGAAATGCTCAGTCATTCACAAACAAGGACGGGGCGAGGGTCACCACTTTGTCAACAAATGCCTGAGCAAATTCAAGATTGAAGATTGTCATATGCACAGTTAAACAGACAGTTTGCCGTACAATGAAAATCTTACTTTGCAAGTCCTCCCTTCAACAAGTCACACGGTACTTAGCTAAAATAAAAACTGTACATAGAAGGCACAGTAAGTAACATAAGATTATTGCACATTCTGATTGACAGTCAACAGTATAAATATGGAGGTGACATTTGGTCACAGCAGCAGTTCAAGTCTATTTAGTGATCAAAGGTGAAAAGTGTCTACAGTGATGGTTCACAGTTCAGGAGTGGTCATGGTAGCTGTCTTTTGTTCAAAAAGATAAAAAATAAAACGAGGGGGGGGGGGGGGGGGGGGCTAGCATTCACAAGTTAGCATTCACAAGCCTGATGGTCTGTGAATTTAAACAATTCCAAATTGTTTAACAACAACATTTCTCAAGCAGCTATTGCAAGGAATTTAGGAATTTCATCATCTACGCTCCGTAATATCATCAAAAGGTTCAGAGAATCTGGAGAAATCACTGCACGTATGGATCTTGGATCCCTCAGGCGGTACTGCATCAAAAAGCCACATCAGTGTGTAGAGGATATCACCACATGGGCTCAGGGTCACTTCAGAAAACCACTGTCAGTAACTACAGTTGGTCGCTACATCTGTAAGTGCAAGTTAAAACTCTACTATGCAAAGCCAAAGCCATTTATCAACAACACCCAGAAACGTTTCGCTGGGCCCGAGCTCATCTAAGATGGACTGATGCAAAGTGGAAAAGTGTTCTGTGGTCTGACGAGTCCACATTTCAAATTGTTTTTAGAAACTGTAGACCAAAGAGGAAAAGAAGCATGGGGACAGTTCTAGAGTGAAAGTGTGAAAGCCAGCATGTGTGATGGTATGGGGGTGTATTAGTGGCCAAGACATGGGTAACTTACACATCTGTGAAGGCGCCATTAATGCTGAAAGGTACATACAGCTTTTGGAGCAACATATGTTGCCATCCAAGCAACGTTACCATGGACGCCCCTGCTTATTTCAGCAAGACAATGCCAAGCCACGTGTTACAACAGCATGGCTTCATAGTAAGAGTGTGGGTACTAGACTGGCCTGCCTGTAGTCCAGACATTGAAAAGGTGTGAAGGTTAAAATATGAGAGACTGTACATCAAGCAAGAATGGGAAAGTGTCTCCTCAGTTCCCAAACCTTTACTGAGTGTTGTTAAAAGGAAAGGCCATGTAACACACTGGTAAAAATGCCTTTTTTGCAATGTGTTGCTGGCATTCAATTATAAGTTCATGATTATTTGCAAAATATGACAAAGTTTGTCAGTGTGAACATGAAATATGTTGTCTTTGCAGTCAATTCAATTGAATATAAGTTGAAAAGAATTTGTTGTATTCTCTTTTTACACAACGTGACAACTTCACTGCTTTTGGCTTTTGTAGCTTGTAGCGTACCTTTTAGCCCTGAACCTCCATTGTTTACTACTCGAAGCAGTTGTTTACATGATATAAAATAGAAAAGCCTTTTATTGTCAACTTGCATCCAGGATCTAGCATTAGAAAGTTAGACTTGGTATCATCGGCGTCATACCAGGTCATCATTTTGTCTCTCAAAATGAGCTTTTTTGAAAGGGAGCAAAAAAGTAACTTTAAAATAGGTTTGTAAAAATGAATCTTTGCAAATGTTTCCCTAAGGAACCACCTTTACATGTCATGTGTTACTTTACGTTTATGCTTCTGTGTGTGTGTGTGTGTGTGTGTGTGTGTGTGTGTGTGTGTGTGTGTGTGTGTGTGTGTGTGTGTGTGTGTGTGTGTGTGTGTGTGTGTGTGTGTGTGTGTGTGTGTGTGTGTGTGTGTGTGTGTGTATGCTGGCAGCCTGCAGGGAGTTTCTTTCAGTGCATTACAGATAGCTCAAAGGTTATCAGCGGATTTTCAGATGTCAGACATGTCAGCATTGGGACAAGGAACAAACTGGCATTTTGGATTCAGGAAGTTTTGACTTTTTGGAGATAGGGCCTGGTGAGGGGCTACTTTTCTAGTTCATATTATTACTAATGGCCAAAGGGGTGATTTCTATGAAACGTGTTTGTTTACAAACATGCACTTTTTCAATTAGCAACTTTTTCATCTTGATCTTTTTTTATGTCCCAAAAATGTTTTACGCTATCGAAAGGAGACAAGTCAAACACTAGTGCCAGGTGGAAAACGCCATTCAAACTTGTCGTTTTAGACCGCCCTCAAGCTCATTGATTCAATTTTGGGGGGCTGCCCTGCAAACGTAACAATGATTGACAGCACGCAGCAGCTGACCAATCTGCTTTCAGATGCAAACACAGCAACATGAATCACAAAGAAGTAAGATGGACAACACAATCCACACAGGAGGAGTCTAGTGCTCCACTCAAAGACAGTTACCGTATTTTCCGCACCATAAGCCGCCCTGGGTTATAAGCCGCGCCTTCAATGAACGGCATATTTCAAAACTTTGTCCACCTATAAGCCGCCCCGTGTTGTAAGCCGCATCTAACTGCGCTAAAGGAATGTCAAAAAAACAGTCAGATAGGTCAGTCAAACTTTAATAATATATTAAAAACCAGCGTGATGTGGGCGCGCATGGAGTCGTATATCAACATGGACGGAGCTGCGTGAAAAAAGCCACCCGGCCTCTTCGCGTAAACTTACCTTAACCACTCGCTCATCTTTTCTTCATCCATCCATCCCTTCGAGTTAGCTTTTATGATGACGCCGGCTGGAAAGGTCTCTTTTGGCAAGGTCTTCCTTTTGAATATCACCATGGGTGGAAGTTTCTGGCCATTAGCATGGCAAGCTAGAACCACAGTGAAGGATGACTTCTCATTCCCTGTGGTGCGAATATTCACCGTACGTGCTCCCGTTGTATCCACAGTGCGGTTCACAGGAATATCAAAAGTCAGTGGAACCTCGTCCATGTTGATAATGTTCTCTGGCCGGATCTTTTTTTCAGCTATCTTGTTTTTACAATATGCACGGAAAGTAGCCAGCTTTTCTTGAAAGTCTTTAGGCAGTTGCTGTGAAATAGTAGTCCGTGTGCGGATGGAGAGATTGCGTCTTTTCATGAACCGGAAACCTGTCGCTTAGTAGGAGCCATTTTGTGGTCTTTACAGATGTAAACACACAAAGGAAATGAAACGTAATATCCGCGCGCTTCTTCTTCTTCTACGGGGGCGGGTGGTTGCTTACAGTAGAAGAAGAAGCGCTTCCTGTTCTATGGGGGCGGGTGCTTACCTTGGCGGTTGCTTGCGTAGAAGAAGAAGCACTTCCTCTTCAACGGGGAAAAAAGATGGCGGCTGTTTACCGTAGTTGCGAGACCTAAACTTTATGAAAATGAATCTTAATATTAATCCATATATAAAGCGCACCGGGTTATAAGCCGCACTGTCAGCTTTTGAGTAAATTTGTGGTTTTTAGGTGCGGCTAATAGTGCGGAAAATACGGTATGTTGTTGAGTAAAACTTGCACTGAGGGAATAGGAATGAGTAGTTTGTCATTCATGTTTGGGTTCTTTGTAGACCTGGTTCGATTCCTAGCCAGGACTTACAAGGTAAACAAAAAAATCATATTGCAATCTAGAAAAAACAGAGTTGATTGTGTTATTTCATACAAAAATAATTACTGAACAGTTTGTTTCCCATTCATACGACTCCAAAACTTGCATTTAATCTCTTCATTCAATCCACTTCTCAAATTCTAATTCTGTGGCTAGTTTTGTATGTCGACATGTGTGGTAATATTGTCAACTTCCTCGTTATGATTCTTATATGTTCTACATATTGTGTTACTTCAAATAAGCAAATTGGTCCAAGTCTTAGACTTTAAGATGAAAGTCCCTGGGGAAAAACTACATAACTTGGATCAACACTCTTTGTAGTGTACCAAAGAGGTTGGTGGAGGTCTATGTTGTGAGTAGTGAACCAAAGAGGTTAGTGGAGGTCTATGTTGTGAGTAGTGAACCAAAGAGGTTAGTGGAGGTCTATGTTGTGAGTAGTGAACCAAAGAAGTTAGTGGAGGTCTATGTTGTGAGTAGTGAACCAAAGAGGTTAGTGGAGGTCTATGTTGTGAGTAGTGAACCAAAGAGGTTAGTGGAGGTCTATGTTGTGAGTAGTGAACCAAAGAGGTTGGTGGAGGTCTATGTTGTGAGTAGTGAACCAAAGAGGTTAGTGGAGGTCTATGTTGTGAGTAGTGAACCAAAGAGGTTAGTGGAGGTCTATGTTGTGAGTAGTGAACCAAAGAAGTTAGTGGAGGTCTATGTTGTGAGTAGTGAACCAAAGAGGTTAGTGGAGGTCTATGTTGTGAGTAGTGAACCAAAGAGGTTAGTGGAGGTCTATGTTGTGAGTAGTGAACCAAAGAGGTTAGTGGAGGTCTATGTTGTGAGTAGTGAACCAAAGAGGTTAGTGGAGGTCTATGTTGTGAGTAGTGAACCAAAGAGGTCGGTGGAGGTCTATGTTGTGAGTAGTGTACCAAAGAGGTCAATGGAGGTCTATGTTGTGAGTAGTGAACCAAAGAGGTTGGTGGAGGTCTATGTTGTGAGTAGTGAACCAAAGAGGTTAGTGGAGGTCTATGTTGTGAGTAGTGAACCAAAGAAGTTAGTGGAGGTCTATGTTGTGAGTAGTGAACCAAAGAGGTTAGTGGAGGTCTATGTTGTGAGTAGTGAACCAAAGAGGTTAGTGGAGGTCTATGTTGTGAGTAGTGAACCAAAGAGGTTAGTGGAGGTCTATGTTGTGAGTAGTGAACCAAAGAGGTTAGTGGAGGTCTATGTTGTGAGTAGTGAACCAAAGAGGTCGGTGGAGGTCTATGTTGTGAGTAGTGTACCAAAGAGGTCAATGGAGGTCTATGTTGTGAGTAGTGAACCAAAGAGGTTGGTGGAGGTCTATGTTGTGAGTAGTGAACCAAAGAGGTCGGTGGAGGTCTATGTTGTGAGTAGTGAACCAAAGAGGTTAGTGGAGGTCTATGTTGTGAGTAGTGAACCAAAGAGGTTAGTGGAGGTCTATGTTGTGAGTAGTGAACCAAAGAGGTTAGTGGAGGTCTATGTTGTGAGTAGTGAACCAAAGAGGTTAGTGGAGGTCTATGTTGTGAGTAGTGAACCAAAGAGGTTAGTGGAGGTCTATGTTGTGAGTAGTGAACCAAAGAGGTCGGTGGAGGTCTATGTTGTGAGTAGTGTACCAAAGAGGTCAATGGAGGTCTATGTTGTGAGTAGTGAACCAAAGAGGTTGGTGGAGGTCTATGTTGTGAGTAGTGAACCAAAGAGGTCGGTGGAGGTCTATGTTGTGAGTAGTGAACCAAAGAGGTTAGTGGAGGTCTATGTTGTGAGTAGTGAACCAAAGAGGTTAGTGGAGGTCTATGTTGTGAGTAGTGAACCAAAGAGGTTAGTGGAGGTCTATGTTGTGAGTAGTGAACCAAAGAGGTCGGTGGAGGTCTATGTTGTGAGTAGTGAACCAAAGAGGTTAGTGGAGGTCTATGTTGTGAGTAGTGAACCAAAGAGGTTAGTGGAGGTCTATGTTGTGAGTAGTGAACCAAAGAGGTTAGTGGAGGTCTATGTTGTGAGTAGTGTACCAAAGAGGTTGGTGGAGGTCTATGTTGTGAGTAGTGTACCAAAGAGGTTGGTGGAGGTCTATGTTGTGAGTAGTGAACCAAAGAGGTTGGTGGAGGTCTATGTTGTGAGTAGTGAACCAAAGAGGTTGGTGGAGGTCTATGTTCTACTGAGGCACATCCCATATCATATTTGGTCATTTCAACAGTCCTTAAACAACAAATACCTTTCACACAGCTATGCTAGAGGGCTTATATCTTACTACAAAAGGGAGCAACTTAAGTCCTTAAAATCAATCAATCAATCAATGTTTATTTATATAGCCCTAAATCACAAGTGTCTCAAAGGGCTGCACAAGCCACAACGACATCCTCGGGGAGACCGAATGCAATGGATGTCGAGTGGGTCTGACATTATATTGTGAGAGTCCAGTCCATAGTGGATCCAACATAATAGTGAGAGTCCAGTCCATAGTGGATCTAACATAATAGTGAGAGTCCAGTCCATAGTGGATCCAACATAATAGTAAGAGTCCAGTCCATAGTGGGGCCAGCAGGAGATCATCCCGAGCGGAGACGGGTCAGCAGCACAGAGATGTTCCCACCGATGCACAGGTGAGCGGTCCACCTCGGGTCCCGACTCTGGACAGCCAGCACTTCATCCAAGGCCACCGGGCCTGTGTGTCTCCCCCTCCACAAGGAAGAGTGGAGCAGAGGAGAAAGGAAAAGAAACGGCAGATCAACTGGTCTAAAAAAGGGGGTCTATTTAAAGGCTAGAGTATACAATTGAGTTTTAAGATGGGACTTAAATGCTTCTACTGAGGTAGCATCTCTAATTGTTACCGGGAGGGCATTCCATAGTACTGGAGCCCGAACAGAAAACGCTCTATAGCCCGCAGACTTTTTTTGGGCTCTGGGAATCACTAATAAGCCGGAGTTCTTTGAAGGCAGATTTCTTGCCGGGACATATGGTACAATACAATCAGCAAGATAGGATGGAGCTAGACCGTGTAGTATTTTATACATAAGTAGTACAACATTTTATGTACATATTTGAACAATTAGTGATTCACTGAAATATATTTATTAATTGTGGTTCTTACAAAAAATATATCTTATAAAATATAAAAGCTAAAATGTCTCTTAAAGCTCTGCCCCTTTAATTAGTGAATACTAAATAATTTAACTTTAGCCTACTACTACTACAACCATATTATTTACCAGCAACATGAAGTGAAACAGAGGCAGAGGTGTCCTGCCACAGTCAGTCAACCTCCTCCTCCTCCTCCTCCTGCTGCTGCTGAACAGGTCGCACCCTGTGGTCCGGACTGTAGGCCTACCTCCTCTCCAAGTCGAGCCCTTTTCAGCCGATGAAAATATTTTTCTATACTCATCTGTGTGAAGGAGTGAACATCCAACATTAGAATTTATTACTAACGAGCAGAAGCGCTCTATGTACAGTGCCGTCTAACCAGCAGCTCAACACATGCAGGGTTCAACGTTAAGGTTTTTTTCTACTTGCCTGACTTCTCAAATCTACTTGCCCCAATATTTGTACTTGTCCTGCCTAGGTTTTTTTCTGGCTGTGTAGTGCTCATGGCTTATATCTTACTAGAATCCTTCCCATTGACTATTTACAACACTACACAGTATTTATTATTATTATTATCTATAATTGCATTTAAATGGCATTGCATACATGTAAAATTAAATGCTATTTCACATTATTTGACCAATAGCAGTTACACCCATCTGAACAGGTCAGCCACCTGTTTAAAGCCCGATCACAGTTGAAATCTTGAAATGAACGGTCTTTAATGGCCAAAACATTAACCTGGACAACATTTTAACAGCTGGTTGGCTCAGATTTGATTCTTTTCATTGCATTCACATGCTGCAGTGGACAGTGGACAATTTAGCTTCAGTCCATGTGTGTTTATTGACAACAGGGTTATAACCTGGACACGTTAGCTTGTCGGTATGAAAACACGTGACTGTTACTACGTGCGTCTGCAGTCAAACAGCGGCGGTGTTAATGAAGCAGCGTCAGGCTGCTCACCGTCAGTGAAACGCTCGGTGAAATCGCGGATTAACGTTAAATATATGACGAGCCGCGAGCGATGCAGCTATAACCTATCTACCTATAACACCTGTAAAAATGCAGCAATGCTACCACGCTAGCAAGCGTTAGCTAGCCGGCTATGAGCCACCAAGCTGCCAACTATCGCCAAAAGGCACCATTTAAGTTTTTTTCCCCATGGCATCCTGGATCAAGGCTTTCAGCAGCTTTTGGACGTTTGAGGTAGAAACGTAGGAAGCGCCATCATTATGAAAAGTAGCCGGCGAGTATTTTGATCCCGTCCGTCCGTCCGTCCGTCCCTATTCTTCTTCTTCTTCTTCTTCTTCTGGCCCACCAGGTGAATTAAGTGCTATTGGCGGAGTTACAATGCATAGTAGGCTACCGCCACCTACTGCACCGGAGGTGTAACTACAAGGTACATTCACAGACAGAGTCCCATTGCTTTTATGAGCGGTCGAGCGAGTCAAAAGCCGAAAAATCCATTTGTGGCGGACGTAATTCTTTCGTGGCAGGCCGCCACAAATAAATGAATGTGTGGGAAACACCGCTGTATATATCTGTATCATGAATCAATTTAAGTGAACTCCGACTTAAACAAGTTGAAAAACTTATCGGGTGTTACCATTTAGTGGTCAATTGTAGGGAATATGTACTTCACTGTGCAACCTACTAATAAAAGTCTCAATCAATCAATGTTCATCTTACTTTTTAGTGCCACAACCTTGTTTGGAATAATCAAGGGAATGTTGTACCCACCCTGTCTGAAGTGTAGTCACCCTCTAAGTTGCACAATACAGGTAGTGCACACCATCTAGATTCCCCCATGGATATGGTTGTTTAGTCTTCACCGATGTCATATCTCATCTATGACTAAAAACATCACTGAGCTCGGATTGGATCTTTGCTGAAATTCTAAAAAGTCGACATAGTTTGAATACAGAGTGTTTGTAACCGTAGGGTATGTATCATTGGACTTGTTGACGTTTTGTACAAGCTGTGGTGCTCTAAGGCCCCTGTGGAATACAGAGTGAGTCACACTACTCCAAATAAAAGTGGCTTGCCAGTGCAGAATTCCTCTCCCACCATTGCAGCATGTTTGTGCACGTTTGCAGGAACGCTGCCCTCCAAAACCACTGAAGGTGGTGTCACAACATTGCCTAACTCATGGAAAACAAGTCATTACTCTGTACAAGTCACCATTTATTACACTAACCCACAGCCACTGTGCAAGTTGAGACCAATCCATTCTGGTTGTCTGTGTTCATCACAGGACTTGATCATGTCTGAGAAATGTGTGGGCCTCTTCATAGTCATTCCCTTCCTACACACACATCCCTAAGGAGTTCAACTATTCCCATTTTACAGGAAGCTCTGCTATTGGCCGTGGCCGATCCCCTCTCGCACCCCGTTACACTATGGTCAATTCCCAAGGTAGTTGTGTGCAATCCTATTTTAGGCCTAATGATGGACAATGCCATGGCTCTTTCTAAATTGGTAACATGTGTCCCAGTGATGATGTCCATTATAACCATCTAATGACTCACTCAGACAGTGACGTTTAGTCTCGCACAACTTAAGAATCTCAGAAATCAAGGAGGAACATTTTTACAATCGGATGCATTCAATTCATGTTAATCACAGTCTGAACACAGTCTTATTTGAAATAACAGTCACATGTCAGTCACAAAATGATTCATAACATTGTCAATTCTGATTTAAAGTGGCTTTTTATATGAAGTTTCTATTTGTCCAGTAAGTATATTCTCGCTATATGACAGGAAAACATGGAAACAGGACTGTAATGTGTTGTGTTCGAAGTAGGATTAGCCTCTGCATTAAACACACACAAATACTTACATTTGTAATATTTCCAAGCAATACGTGAAGCAAGGCAAGCACACGTCTAAAAATATCTTGAGGCTTACCCCAGGGATCAATACTGGGACCAAAATTGTTCAATTTCTATATAATTGACATTTGAAAAGTTACAAAAGACTTAAAATGAGTCTTATTTGTATACGGTACTACTGCGTTTTGTTCAAGACAGAACACAAAGACGCTAATACCGGTACATAAAAATAACAATAATAAGGTTTGACAAAAACAGACTATTCTTGATATTGTGGGATGAATAAAGTCCGCCCCATCCCGTCTCAGTAAAACTAAAATAATGCTATGTTATAAATGCAGTAACCAAGGTCAAACACAAATACAAATAGACGGAGTAGACATTAAAAGAGTACCGTATTTTCCGCACTATAAGGCGCACCTAAAAACCACAAATTTTCTCAAAAGCTGACAGTGCACCTTATAACCCGGTGCGCTTTATATATGGATAAATATTAAGATTCATTTTCATAAAGTTTCGGTCTCGCAACTTCGGTAAACAGCCGCCATCTTTTTTCCCGGTAGAACAGGAAGCGCTTCTTCTTCTACGCAAGCAACCGCCAAGGTAAGCACCCGCCCCCATAGAACAGGAAGCGCTTCTTCTTCTACTGTAAGCAACCACCCGCCCGCGTAGAAGAAGAAAAAGCGCGCGGATATCACCGTACGTTTCATTTCCTTTGTGTGTTTACATCTGTAAAGACCACAAAATGGCTCCTACTAAGCGTCAGGGATCCGGTTCATGAAAAGACGCAATCTCTCCATCCGCACACGGATTACTATTTCACAGCAACTGATATTCCTGTGAACCGCACTGTGGATACAACGGGAGCACGTACGGTGAATATTCGCACCACAGGGAATGAGAAGTCATCCTTCACTGTAGTTCTAGCTTGCCATGCTAATGGCCAGAAACTTCCACCCATGGTGATATTCAAAAGGAAATCCTTGCCAAAAGAGACCTTTCCAGCCGGCGTCATCATAAAAGCTAACTCGAAGGGATGGATGAAGAAAAGATGAGCGAGTGGTTAAGGTAAGTTTAAGTTTACGCGAAGAGGCCGGGTGGCTTTTTTCACGCAGCTCTGTCCATGTTGATATACGTATGTTTGTGATTGCACATTTGCGTACATTTTGGGAGTCAACAGAGTTGTTAGAACGCTGGTTTTTAATATATTATTAAAGTTTGACTGACCTATCTGACTGTTTTTTTGACATTCCTTTAGCGCAGTTAGATGCGGCTTACAACACCGGGCGGCTTATAGGTGGACAAAGTTTTGAAATATGCCGTTCATTGAAGGCGCAGCTTTTAACCCAGGGCGCCTTATGGTGCAGAAAATACGGTAAATGAAATCACATTTTTTGAGTGTAATAATAGATGATCAAATGAACTGCAAATCTCATATAAAATATATATAACGTAAGTGTCATGTCTATGTGATCATGTTTTGTTTTAGTCATGTTCGGTTTGGTTTTTGGACTCTTTGTGCACTTTTGTTTGTTTTGTCACCATAGCAACCCATTAGTTTTCACCTGTCATGTCACGCACCTGTTTCACGTTTTGAGTCACGCACCTGTTTTCACCGATCATGTCACTGCTGTTTAAGCCGGTCTGTTTCTGTTGTTCGTGCTGGTGACATTATCTATCTATCTATCTATCTATCTATCTATCTATCTATCTATCTATCTATCTATCTATCTATCTATCTATCTATCCATCCATGCTACCTGTGCTACCCATGAGATTCCTGTTTATTAAAGTTCATGCTTCATGCCATGCCACAGTAAGTGTTTTTGTTTCGTGTTCATAGTTAATTGCCTTTGTGCTAGTCTTTTGTTTTCATTAGTCAAGTTTGTTCTCCGCCATTGTGCGCACCTTTTGTTTACTTCCTTTTTTGTAGTTTGTTAGTGTTATTAATAAATATGTACTTACATTCATGCCTTGCCCGCGCCAACTTTCCTTTGCATTCCGGGAAAACAAACCCCAAGATCCACGTATTGACAGTAAGGTGGCAAGAAACACATCAATAATGAATGAAGCAAAAATATGCACTGGACAAAAAAAGTCACTCCATATTCTCTATTACTCGCTAGTGTTACCAATTATTGTGTAAAAATATGGGGAATTAACGACAAAAGTATACACTAACTGTATTCCAAAAGAGGTCAGTTAGAATAATACATAATGTTGGCTATAGAGAACATTCAAACCTTTTCTTTATAGAATCAACAATATTGAAATTCAATGATTTAGTGAATTTGCAAACAGCCAAAATTATACACAAAGAAAACTATAACCTGCTACTCAAGACTGTACAACAATTCTTCTCAACAGAAGGAGGAGAAATGTAACCTCAGAGGAAAATGTATAAAGTACAAAGAAGAAGAATCATGATAAACATTTTAAATTGACTGAAAATTAGATCATCTTATTCATCTCACTATATGAAATACAATTGTCTTTACTATATATTATTAAGTCATTAATTCATATTTTTAGTTAGAATTGTATTATTTGTGGATTGTATTGAGTACAATTTGAGAACATGAAGTGAACAAAAGTGTTAGCAATAGCTATGCAATGGTTGATATCAACACTTCAGTCATCAACAATTGCATCACCAGAGAAATGGACATTGAAACAGTGTAGGTGTGACTTATGTACAGCAAGTAGTGGACATAGAGAGAGAGATCGGAAAGCATAAGAATAAGTATCTACATTTGATTATTTACAAAAGGGGGAGGTGGGATGTGGACGAGGGTCTGTTAAACCACAAGTAATGGCATACATTTATGTTTTAAAATATAAATACAACACATTGCAACTTGTCCTTCACACCGTTTTTTAGTGAAAATACCTCAGCAGGCCCACAAATGTGTGCTGTTTATTGAGACTTGCAATGAAACACGATCTGGTTCATGGATGTCTTCATGAAGTCTTACAGCGCCCACTAGTGGTGCACACTGTTAGTGACATTGCACCTTACTGGATGCAACTACCTCACTTTTCTACTGACCTTAGACTTAGACTTCCTTTTTATCGTCATTCAACTTTGAACTTTACAGTACAGATAAGTGCATTGCTTTTGTAGTATATGATTACAACATTGCATCCATCCATCCATTTGCTACCGCTTGTCCCTTTCGGGGTCGCGGGGGGTGCTGGAGCCTATCTCAGCTACATTCGGGTGGAAGGCAGGGTACACCCTAGACAAGTCACCACCTCATCACAGGGCCAACACAGATAGACAGACAACATTCACACACTAGGGACCATTTAGTGTTGCCAATCAACCTATCCCCAGGTGCATGTCTTTGGAGGTGGGAGGAAGCCGGAGTACCCGGAGGGAACCCACGCAACATGCAAACTCCACACGGAAAGATCCCGAGCCCGGGATTGAACTCAGGACCTTATTATTGTGGGGCACATGCACTAACCCCTGTTCCACCGTGCTGCACAACATTGCATGGTTTTGTAATATATGATTACAACATTGCATGGTTTTGTAATATATGATTACAACATTGCATGGTTTTGTAATATATGATTACAACATTGCATGGTTTTGTAATATATGATTACAACATTGCACACAGCAACTCATGAGAAACCACGACTGAACAATGAACGTCATTCATGAATAAGTGTATTTGCTGATGATATTGTACAGATTATGCAGGACATTTTCATGCAAACATGCAACAAAAGAGGAGAAATATAACCACATTTAAAACACTGTATGCACTTTAAATCTTTAGTGTATCAGTATGTGGAATAAATGATGGAACTATGTCAAACAACGGTTCAAACTACACTTATTTACAAAGAAACAACCATTATTTACAAAGTACAAGAAAAGAAGAAACATGATAATTGTCTTGAAGGTATTGAAAATAAGATTGTATTCCTCTTATTAAGTGACTCATAACTGCCTTTGCTTCATATAAAGATAACTGTTGTATTTACGATGAATTGATGTCAATTGTGAAGAAATTGTGAGCAGAAATGTGTTAGTAATTGTTATTACTGTGAGTAGAAAAGGAGCAGGAGTAAATAGGCCTACTCCTTTTCAAACATGAAATGATGTCAAATATGCGATGATGTGAAAAGTGTATACAGGTAAAAGCCAGTAAATTAGAATATTTTGAAAAACTTGATTTATTTCAGTAATTGCATTCAAAAGGTGTAACTTGTACATTATATTTATTCTTTGCACACAGACTGATGCATTCAAATGTTTATTTCATTTAATTTTGATGATTTGAAGTGGCAACAAATGAAAACCCAAAATTCCGTGTGTCACAAAATTAGAATATTACTTAAGGCTAATACAAAAAAGGGATTTTTAGAAATGTTGGCCAACTGAAAAGTATGAAAATGAAAAATATGAGCATGTACAATACTCAATACTTGGTTGGAGCTCCTTTTGCCTCAATTACTGCGTTAATGCGGCGTGGCATGGAGTCGATGAGTTTCTGGCACTGCTCAGGTGTTATGAGAGCCCAGGTTGCTCTGATAGTGGCCTTCAACTCTTCTGCGTTTTTGGGTCTGGCATTCTGCATCTTCCTTTTCACAATACCCCACAGATTTTCTATGGGGCTAAGGTCAGGGGAGTTGGCGGGCCAATTTAGAACAGAAATACCATGGTCCGTAAACCAGGCACGGGTAGATTTTGCGCTGTGTGCAGGCGCCAAGTCCTGTTGGAACTTGAAATCTCCATCTCCATAGAGCAGGTCAGCAGCAGGAAGCATGAAGTGCTCTAAAACTTGCTGGTAGACGGCTGCGTTGACCCTGGATCTCAGGAAACAGAGTGGACCGACACCAGCAGATGACATGGCACCCCAAACCATCACTGATGGTGGAAACTTTACACTAGACTTCAGGCAACGTGGATCCTGTGCCTCTCCTGTCTTCCTCCAGACTCTGGGACCTCGATTTCCAAAGGAAATGCAAAATTTGCATGGTTGGGTGATGGTTTGGGGTGCCATGTCATCTGCTGGTGTCGGTCCACTCTGTTTCCTGAGATCCATTAACGCAGTAATTGAGGCAAAAGGAGCTCCAACCAAGTATTGAGTATTGTACATGCTCATATTTTTCATTTTCATACTTTTCAGTTGGCCAACATTTCTAAAAATCCCTTTTTTGTATTAGCCTTAAGTAATATTCTAATTTTGTGACACACGGAATTTTGGATTTTCATTTGTTGCCACTTCAAATCATCAAAATTAAATGAAATAAACATTTGAATGCATCAGTCTGTGTGCAATGAATAAATATAATGTACAAGTTACACCTTTTGAATGCAATTACTGAAATAAATCAAGTTTTTCAAAATATTCTAATTTACTGGCTTTTACCTGTATATGTTGAAAATGCACTGTTAAATATGTGATGATGTGAAAAGTGTATATATGTTGAAAATGCACTGTTAAATATGTGAAAAGTGTACACATGTTAAAAGAGAGAAAGGAAGGCAACATACCAACATGGTAACTTAAGTATGGTGGAAGAAAGGAGGCCGTTCTTTGTTTCCAAATTGGACAGTTGACCCAGTTTTGGGAGTTTCCAGAGAAGAGAAAATAATCAGCCCATTTCAAGGCTGACATAACAGCTTTTTCCTCCGCTGGCTGCACAAACACACAAAGAAAGAAAGAAAGAAAGAAAGTGATTAAGGAAAATTGAGAGGAAGTTATTAGTCACAGCTTGGATGAAGTTGTTTTTAAATCAAATAGCGTCAACGACAACATTTGTGTAATTGAGCAATAAATAGGCTTTAATACTAACATGAGCTTACTACTGAGGGTCTAAATTATTCGAAGAAAATAGTACAAATGTTTTACTAGCTAAAAAGCTAACAGTGCAGTCTGCTGCGACACGTTCGTGCATCTTCGTCAATTATCCGGAAAGAGCCGAAGAGCCAGCGCCGCCATTGGCCCGACTCGTAACCGTCAGTGTGCCAGGAAAGAGGGCGTGACTTAGCTGTCGAGTTAGTTCGTGCATCTTCGTCAATTATCCGGAAAGAGCCGAAGAGCCAGCGCCGCCATTGGTCCGCCTCCTAACCGTCAGTGTACCAGGAAGGAGGGCGTGAGTTAGCCGCTGAATGACTGGCGGACAGGCGGCGCTGTGGACGGCGTGGACGGGACAGGACAGCCTGTGGAACATTTACTATCCCGACGGCGCATGTTGTTTGAACAATTGGCGTGAGGACGGCCTTGGTCGGAACGCGAGGGCGCTGTTGTGTTGTCGTAGGTTGATGGCCAGGAGCGAGCAAGACAGAAAAGTCAACATCTTTTCAGGACTTTTTTAAAGATCGCAATAATTCCGTTGGCATGACACATGCTGGACTGAGTGCATCGACGTGCTGTCCATGTTTCGACTGAGGGCCAATCACGTTTGCTATTCAAATCCAGGCTTATGTCAGTGACCTACATCTCATGTCTGTGCGCCAAGAGCCCGCAGTCTCCTCCGCGCTAGACCAGAGCCCACAGTCTCCTCGGCGCTAGACATGGGCAAGAAGCAGGCGCAGCCGCCAAGCGGCGAGTCCGAGACTGAAGACGATGCTAGTCTAGAAGCGGCTCCGAGGAAAGATGAGCCAGCAGCTGGCAGCGAGGGCAAAGTCCCGCAGGAGGACAGCAAAGTCCCGCAGGAGGACAGCAAAGTCCCGCAGGAGGACAGCAGCGTCCAGCTGATCGACACCGGCTGCGATCCCATCCCATGCCCGGGTCTTCAAGCAGACCCGGCGGTTCCAGTGGACAGGCACGGCGCAGGATTCGTGCCACCCGAAGGAGGTTTTGGCTGGCTGGTGGTTCTGGCAGCAACCTGGTGCAATGGGTCCATCTTTGGAATTCAGAACTCTTTTGGCATCCTGCACTTGATGCTGGTGAAGGAGCATGCGGACCCAGAGGACCAGACGTCCCAGTTCAAAGTGGGTATGTAGGATACATCTATGCAGTGTGCATGAAAGCATCCGTCTAGACAAGCTGCGGTTCAGTTCCTGGGTCGTGCCGGCTGCAGGTCTGCAATAATCAACACTATGTTAGTGTTAAGTCCTGCTGCAGGTCTGCTATAATCAACACTATGTTAGTGTTAAGTCCTGCTGCAGGTCTGCAATAATCAACACTATGTTAGTGTTAAGTCCTGCTGCAGGTCTGCTATAATCAACACTATGTTAGTGTTAAGTCCTGCTGCAGGTCTGCTATAATCAACACTGTTAGTGTTAAGTCCTGCTGCAGGTCTGCTATAATCAACACTATGTTAGTGTTAAGTCCTGCTGCAGGTCTGCTATAATCAACACTATGTTAGTGTTAAGTCCTGCTGCAGGTCTGCTATAATCAACACTATGTTAGTGTTAAGTCCTGCTGCAGGTCTGCTATAATCAACACTATGTTAGTGTTAAGTCCTGCTACAGGTCTGCTATAATCAACACTATGTTAGTGTTAAGTCCTGCTGCAGGTCTGCTATAATCAACACTATGTTAGTGTTAAGTCCTGCTGCAGGTCTGCTATAATCAACACTGTTAGTGTTAAGTTCTGCTGCAGGTCTGCTATAATCAACACTATGTTAGTGTTAAGTCCTGCTGCAGGTCTGCTATAATCAACACTATGTTAGTGTTAAGTCCTGCTGCAGGTCTGCTATAATCAACACTATGTTAGTGTTAAGTCCTGCTGCAGGTCTGCTATAATCAACACTTTGTTAGTGTTAAGTCCTGCTGCAGGTCTGCTATAATCAACACTATGTTAGTGTTAAGTCCTGCTGCAGGTCTGCTATAATCAACACTATGTTAGTGTTAAGTCCTGCTGCAGGTCTGCTATAATCAACACTATGTTAGTGTTAAGTCCTGCTGCAGGTCTGCTATAATCAACACTATGTTAGTGTTAAGTCCTGCTGCAGGTCTGCTATAATCAACACCATGTTAGTGTTAAGTCCTGCTGCAGGTCTGCTATAATCAACACCATGTTAGTGTTAAGTCCTGCTGCAGGTCTGCTATAATCAACACTATGTTAGTGTTAAGTCCTGCTGCAGGTCTGCTATAATCAACACTATGTTAGTGTTAAGTCCTGCTGCAGGTCTGCTATAATCAACACTATGTTAGTGTTAAGTCCTGCTGCAGGTCTGCTATAATCAACACTATGTTAGTGTTAAGTCCTGCTGCAGGTCTGCTATAATCAACACTGTTAGTGTTAAGTCCTACTGCAGGTCTGCTATAATCAACACTATGTTAGTGTTAAGTCCTGCTGCAGGTCTGCTATAATCAACACTATGTTAGTGTTAAGTCCTGCTGCAGGTCTGCTATAATCAACACTATGTTAGTGTTAAGTCCTGCTGCAGGTCTGCTATAATCAACACTATGTTAGTGTTAAGTCCTGCTGCAGGTCTGCTATAATCAACACTATGTTAGTGTTAAGTCCTGCTGCAGGTCTGCTATAATCAACACTATGTTAGTGTTAAGTCCTGCTGCAGGTCTGCTATAATCAACACTATGTTAGTGTTAAGTCCTGCTGCAGGTCTGCTATAATCAACACTATGTTAGTGTTAAGTTCTGCTGCAGGTCTGCTATAAATAATCAACACTATGTTAGTGTTAAGTCCTGCTGCAGGTCTGCTATAATCAACACTGTTAGTGTTAAGTCCTGCTGCAGGTCTGCTATAATCAACACTATGTTAGTGTTAAGTCCTGCTGCAGGTCTGCTATAATCAACACTGTTAGTGTTAAGTCCTGCTGCAGGTCTGCTATAATCAACACTATGTTAGTGTTAAGTCCTGCTGCAGGTCTGCTATAATCAACACTATGTTAGTGTTAAGTCCTGCTGCAGGTCTGCTATAATCAACACTATGTTAGTGTTAAGTCCTGCTGCAGGTCTGCTATAATCAACACTATGTTAGTGTTAAGTCCTGCTGCAGGTCTGCTATAATCAACACTATGTTAGTGTTAAGTCCTGCTGCAGGTCTGCTATAATCAACACTATGTTAGTGTTAAGTCCTGCTGCAGGTCTGCTATAATCAACACTATGTTAGTGTTAAGTCCTGCTGCAGGTCTGCTATAATCAACACTATGTTAGTGTTAAGTCCTGCTGCAGGTCTGCTATAATCAACACTATGTTAGTGTTAAGTCCTGCTGCAGGTCTGCTATAATCAACACTATGTTAGTGTTAAGTCCTGCTGCAGGTCTGCAATAATCAACACTATGTTAGTGTTAAGTCCTGCTGCAGGTCTGCTATAATCAACACTATGTTAGTGTTAAGTCCTGCTGCAGGTCTGCTATAATCAACACTATGTTAGTGTTAAGTCCTGCTGCAGGTCTGCTATAATCAACACTATGTTAGTGTTAAGTCCTGCTGCAGGTCTGCTATAATCAACACTATGTTAGTGTTAAGTCCTGCTGCAGGTCTGCTATAATCAACACTATGTTAGTGTTAAGTCCTGCTGCAGGTCTGCTATAATCAACACTATGTTAGTGTTAAGTCCTGCTGCAGGTCTGCTATAATCAACACTATGTTAGTGTTAAGTCCTGCTGCAGGTCTGCTATAATCAACACTATGTTAGTGTTAAGTCCTGCTGCAGGTCTGCTATAATCAACACTATGTTAGTGTTAAGTCCTGCTGCAGGTCTGCTATAATCAACACTATGTTAGTGTTAAGTCCTGCTGCAGGTCTGCAATAATCAACACTATGTTAGTGTTAAGTCCTGCTGCAGGTCTGCTATAATCAACACTATGTTAGTGTTAAGTCCTGCTGCAGGTCTGCTATAATCAACACTATGTTAGTGTTAAGTCCTGCTGCAGGTCTGCTATAATCAACACTATGTTAGTGTTAAGTCCTGCTGCAGGTCTGCTATAATCAACACTATGTTAGTGTTAAGTCCTGCTGCAGGTCTGCTATAATCAACACTGTTAGTGTTAAGTTCTGCTGCAGGTCTGCTATAATCAACACTATGTTAGTGTTAAGTCCTGCTGCAGGTCTGCTATAATCAACACTATGTTAGTGTTAAGTCCTGCTGCAGGTCTGCTATAATCAACACTATGTTAGTGTTAAGTCCTGCTGCAGGTCTGCTATAATCAACACTATGTTAGTGTTAAGTCCTGCTGCAGGTCTGCTATAAATAATCAACACTATGTTAGTGTTAAGTCCTGCTGCAGGTCTGCTATAATCAACACTATGTTAGTGTTAAGTCCTGCTGCAGGTCTGCTATAATCAACACTATGTTAGTGTTAAGTCCTGCTGCAGGTCTGCTATAATCAACACTATGTTAGTGTTAAGTCCTGCTGCAGGTCTGCTATAATCAACACTATGTTAGTGTTAAGTCCTGCTGCAGGTCTGCTATAATCAACACTATGTTAGTGTTAAGTCCTGCTGCAGGTCTGCTATAATCAACACTATGTTAGTGTTAAGTCCTGCTGCAGGTCTGCTATAATCAACACTATGTTAGTGTTAAGTCCTGCTGCAGGTCTGCTATAATCAACACTATGTTAGTGTTAAGTCCTGCTGCAGGTCTGCTATAATCAACACTATGTTAGTGTTAAGTCCTGCTGCAGGTCTGCTATAATCAACA
Source organism: Nerophis lumbriciformis (assembly GCF_033978685.3). Lineage (NCBI taxonomy): Eukaryota > Metazoa > Chordata > Actinopteri > Syngnathiformes > Syngnathidae > Nerophis > Nerophis lumbriciformis. The sequence continues at coordinate 210,367 of NC_084582.2, read as the reverse complement.
CTATGTTAGTGTTAAGTCCTGCTGCAGGTCTGCTATAATCAACACTATGTTAGTGTTAAGTCCTGCTCGGTGTTTTGTAGACCATTCCACTGGTTTTAAAGAATGAGTGACAGTAATTGCAGATCTTTCCCAAAGTCTATCTCAATGGCAATCATTGATGGTTATCCTCTGTTTCAAATGTCACAGTGTGATCATTACATTCAAACATGCATGATTATGAATACATTTGATCCTTGAAAGCCCCAAAAGTTGTAGACATTTTGTGTTTAGCTATAATTAAAATAATATAAGACACGATGCAAGCAAATGTCATAAGATTTCATCTCAATGACACGTTAGTTCAATTGAATTGACACTAGGTGACAGTGTCGCTTGGCAAACACCTTCCCACTTAATTAACAGGTGTTTTCAAAGGATATGAGGAGTTTTACTTTATTTTAGTTTTAGTACACAATAAATAACTTCACTTTACTCTGATGCGGCAATTAAATATGTTAAATTGTTATACAAAACAGTTCATTATTTTTTTATGGAGTCAGTTTGATCCTGGAGCATTTTAATTGTCCTATGAGAAATATTGTTTTGAAGTCACAAGTAGGGATGTAACAGTATCATAGATACTCTGGTATTGCTCTTTCAAAATACTCACAATATTGCCATGACGTATCAAATGAAACCTTGGTAAGTGTATTTTTTTTCTGGCGCTTTTGCGTCGGCTGGTCTGACAATAGACTACATTTCCCATAATGCTCTGCGCAGATTCCCTCTCAGATTGCCAGTCCAGCCGATCACGCCGACTTGCATATGTTGGCCCGTATTTGCGACACTATAATTTGTACTAACAGTCCTTTTTGAAATAAACTGTCCAAGAAGAAGAAGTTAGTCCAAAGCATCCGTCTTTGATGTGATGACTGTAAAAAGCAACTAACAGACAAACAATGTAAACATAATCTCTTTGGCTGAGGGAGGAAAGCGCGCCACGTTCGTCTCAAACGTTGCAAACCAAAACTGAGTCAAGGCGCGCCCCGCTGAGGGAAAATATATTTGAAGGCAGGTTAAATATCCATTTGTGAGGTATTTATATTATTATAACCTCAATTGTGAGATATTCTGTCTGAGAAATGGATATAAAAACATGTCCCCTGCAGAAAGTAAACATTTCAAGTGTTTTTCACTTGTTACACACAATGTTTCCATTGTCAGTTCACACTCACCTATATATATATATATATATATATATATATATATATATATATATATATATATATATACACATATATATATATATATATATATATATATATATAATCTGAACCTTGGTATTTACTGTGATGACGGACTGGCAGTGTGTCGCGCCCCGCCAAGGAGCAGCGAGAATACCAAGAAGGGCATATGCCAAATTTTCAAAGAGAACGGCCTACGGATCACGATTGAAGCCAACAATCAACTTCCTTGACGTCACTTTCAACCTGAGAAATAACAGCTACCAACCATTCACGAAACCCAACACAACACTCCAATACGTGCACCATGACAGCAACCACCCACCCACCACCACGAAAAGAATACCTACCGGAATCAATAAAAGGCTATCGATGCTGTCATCTAGCAAAGCTGAATTTGACCAAGCAACCCCCCGTACCAAAAAGCCCTTGATGAAAGCGGATACAATTTCACCCTCACCTATGAACCCACGCCAGGAAACCAGCCAAAAAAGAACAGAAAACGAAACGACATCATCTGGTACAACCCCCCATACAGCAAAAACGTCTCAACGAACATTGGACACAAATTCCTCAATCTGATTGACAAACACTTTCCCAAAGACAACAACCTAAGAAAAGTATTCAACAAGAACAACATTAAATTGAGCTACAGCTGCATGAACAATATACGACAAATCATCTCAAACCACAACAAAACAATTGCAAATGAGCCGTCGACCCCCAGTCAGAGCGACTCCAAAACCAACAAAGCATGTAACTGTCAAAAGAAACCTGATTGCCCCCGCAACGGGGGGTGCTTACAAACATCAGTTGTCTACCAATCTAAGGTAATACGCAAGGACATTAACACATCCGACACATATGTAGGATTAACCGAGGGAGATTTCAAAATCAGATGGAACAATCACAAGGCTTCTTTCAGGAACAAAAACCTGCGAAATACCACAGAACTCAGCAAACACATTTGGGACCTCAAAGACAATAATGTTGAATATTCAATAACATGGCAAATTCTTGCATCCAGCACACCTTACAATAGTGGTAATAAAAGATGCAACCTATGCTTGAAAGAGAAACTGTTTATTATTTACCGTCCAGACCTGTCATCCCTCAACAAGCGCAGCGAAATTGTAACAGCATGCCGCCACAGACGGAAACACCTCCTAGGTAACACATGAGCCAATCACCACGCCCCTACGCCAGCCTGTACCCACCCACTCTGTGCCCTATATAAACCATGGTATGCGAATGCTCCCATTAAAATCTCCTGATGATTGAGGGTACCCCCCCTCATGAAACAGGCCTGTAGAGATGAAAAAGTCTTGTGATTTTTTCCCCACACATACATATATATATATATATATATAGTTATATATATATATATATATATATATATATATATATATATATATATATATATATATATATATATACAAACCCCGTTTCCATATGAGTTGGGAAATTGTGCTAGATGTAAATATAAACGGAATACAATGATTTGCAAATCATTTTCAAGCCATATTCAGTTGAATATGCTACAAAGACAACATATTTGATGTTCAAACTGATAAACATTTTTTTTTTTTTTTTGCAAATAATCATTAACTTTAGAATTTGATGGCAGCAACACGTGACAAAGAAGTTGGGAAAGGTGGCAATAAATACTGATAAAGTTGAGGAATGCTCATCAAACACTTATTTGGAACATCCCACAGGTGTGCAGGCTAATTGGGAACAGGTGGGTGCCATGATTGGGTATGAAAGTAGATTCCATGAAATGCTCAGTCATTCACAAACAAGGATGGGGCGAGGGTCACCACTTTGTCAACAAATGCGTGAGCAAATTGTTGAACAGTTTAAGAAAAACCTTTCTCAACCAGCTATTGCAAGGAATTTAGGGATTTCACCATCTACGGTGCGTAATATCATCAAAGGGCTCAGAGAATCTGGAGAAATCACTGCACGTAAGCAGCTAAGCCCGTGACCTTCCATCCCTCAGGCTGTACTGCATCAACAAGCGACATCAGTGTGTAAAGGATATCACCACATGGGCTCAGGAACACTTCAGAAACCCACCGTCAGTAACTACAGTTGGTCGCTACATCTGTAAGTGCAAGTTAAAACTCTCCTATGCAAGGCGAAAACCGTTTATCAACAACACCCAGAAACGCCGTCGGCTTCACTGGGCCTGAGCTCATCTAAGATGGACTGATACAAAGTGGAAAAGTGTTCTGTGGTCTGACGAGTCCACATTTCAAATTGTTTTTGGAAACTGTGGACGTCGTGTCCTCCGGACCAAAGAGGAAAAGAACCATCTGGATTGTTATAGGTGCAAAGTGTAAAAGGCAGCATGTGTGATGGTATGGGGGTGTATTAGTGGCCAAGACATGGGTAACTTACACATCTGTGAAGGCACCATTAATGCTGAGGTACATACAGGTTTTGGAGCAACATATGTTGCCATCCAAGCAACGTTACCATGGACGCCCCTGCTTATTTCAGCAAGACAATGCCAAGCCACGTGTTACATCAACGTGGCTTCATAGTAAAAGAGTGCGGGTACTAGACTGGCCTGCCTGTAGTCCAGACCTGTCTCCCATTGAAAATGTGTGGCGCATTATGAAGCCTAAAATAGCAGAAGGGAGACCCCCGGACTGTTGAACAACTTAAGCTGTACATCAAGCAAGAATGGGAAAGAATTCCACCTGAGAAGCTTCAAAAATGTGTCTCCTCAGTTCCCAAACGTTTACTGAGTGTTGTTAAAAGGAAAGGCCATGTAACACAGTGGTGAACATGCCCTTTCCCAACTACTTTGTCACGTGTTGCAGCCATGAAATTCTAAGTTAATTATTATTTGCAAAAAAAAAAAAAAGTTTATGAGTTTGAACATCAAATATGTTGTCTTTGTAGCATATTCAACTGAATATGGTTTGAAAAGGATTTGCAAATCATTGTATTCTGTTTATATTTACATCTAACACAATTTCCCAACTCATATGGAAACAGGGTTTGTATATATATATATATATATGTATATATTAGAGATGCACGGTTTGCGGGCACAACCGCGGAGTCCGCGGATTATCCGCAGAATGGGCGGATGAAATTAAAAAAAATTAGATTTTATCCGCGGGTCGGGTCGGGCGGTTGAAATAAAAAAAAATTAGATTTTAAATAGATTCAGGCGGGTGGCAGTTAAACCAATTGGTAAATATATATACATAGTTAAATGTTGTTACCCACATACGAAAAACGAGCAGGCACCTGCAGCATATGCCACAACAGAAGAAAAAAAAAAAAAGAGATGGACACTTTTACGGCGCGGAGAAGGGACGCCTCGCCGGGGTCCGGGACCGAGGCCCCTTCCCCCGAGAGGGCCCCACCGGGAGCCGTAGCTGAGGCGATCCGCGAGAAGGGCCCGACGCACGTCCAGGGTCACCACCGCGCCCACCGCACGACACCCCGCCTCGTCCGCCTTCGCCGCGGCCGGCGTCACGCGCAGCAGGTAAGCAGCTTACCTGCCCGCCACCCCCGTGGCCGGGGGCTTGTAACAGGGGTCACTCCGCGCGCTCCGCCCGCGCAGCTTACCTGCCCGCCACCCCCGTTGTCGGGGGCGCGTAACAGGGGTCACTCCGCGCGCAGTGCGCTCACAAAAGGGGTGGGGCTCACCCTGGTTGATATAGACAGCAGCTAGGATGGTGGCCATGGAAGATGGAACCCGCTAAGGAGTGTGTAACAACCCACCTGCCGAATCAACTAGCCCTGAAAATGGATGGCGCTGGAGCGTCGGGCCCATACCCGGCCGTCGCCGGCAGCGAGACGCGCTTGGAGGTGCGCTCAGCGCGGCTCCCATATGATTGCGCACTGGTGTGCGTCTGGGTCGTGACAGCGTGGCACGCGAATGTCTGTGCTGCATTGGATCAGTCTCCTTTCTTTAACAGGCAAAAGCTTTATAACCTCACTAATGCCTTGCATCGTCTATATTAGATATATAACAACGGGCGGGTGCAGGCGGATGCGGTTCTGATTAAATTTTAGGTCGGGTGGATGGCGGATGGTTGACGACTTTCTGATGCGGTTGCGGATGAAATAATTGCCTATCCGCGCATCTCTAGTATATATATATATATATATATATATATATATATTTGTATATATATATTTATTTTAATATTTGCTTGTAACATTGGATGTTCCTGCACTATTCTTTGCACTTGATACTAATACATGTGATTAGTACATTTGAGCATTATGTTTGTGTTCAATTCCTGCCACTTCATTTCAAGTCTTTTTTTTCTTTGGACATATATGGCAATGATATGGTACCATGGCCTTAATACCGGGATAAAATGGTACCGTGAGATTTTGATACAGTTACATCCCTACTCTGGAGTCAAACGATTGTTGACTTTGGCGGTTCCACTGGACTTCTCCTGTTTTTTCCTCGCATTGGTCCAATGCAGAAGGTACTAACTATAACAAAGGACAGACTTGGCAGGACATGACTTCTCCGTGCAGGAAATAACTGCTATAAAAACAATAATTAGATTTCCAGGAATGTGTTTTGGCTGAATCTCTGCTTGGGCATCTGTTTTTTTCCGGGTACTCTGGCTTCCCCGTAACATGCACGTTAGGTTCATTGGAGACTATAAATGATCCGTAGGTGTGAATGATTATATTTATATACAATGTTCCCTATGATTGACTGAAAATGGATGGATGGACTTCGGCTGATTTTAGTTCTTTTTAAAATTTGCTACCAAAGGGGCTACAGTACCTCCACCTTTTACCAGAATACAACCATTGTTCACCCCCTTTTGCACAAATGTACGGCCCGCGGGCCGAACAGGTTTATTCCGGCCCACAGCCCGTGAGATCTCTTTGCTTGATATAAAAATGAGCTGCATTTTTTTAGTGAAAGAAAGTGCTGTTCTAAATGTGGCAAGTGTAACCCACATCACACATGACACTGTTTAAAGATGACGACTTGAAGGATTGGCTGCTACTACTCCAAGCAGTGCAGGTGCAAGTGGTGTAGCCACACACAATACCTTCTTTCACTGTAAATGATCCATTCAACAAATAAAATAACAAAACGGTAAGATGCAAAGACTCAAGTCAACATGACCGTCATCTTCTTGCTAGAGTTCCATGCAGTGCTTACAACTGCTTGAATGCAAAACACGCACCCTGAACTCCATTGTAAACATGTCTTTCTACATTTGTTCTAGTTTATTTGATCCTTAAGTCTTACTATGTTCACATTGGTTAATTGTGTAGTAATGTTACCTTGATTTCCACCATTCTGATGTATTTATATTAGAATATTTTATATTTGAATGGTGATAAATGAATGTGTTGTGGCAGTTGTGGGTGTCAACTTGAGGAAAACACTTGGTTGCTTTTCCAAACACGTCTCTAATGGTGAACTGCCGACGTCAGAGTACAAGTGCTTACTTACATTTCAATGGTTTGTAAACACACTGAGACAAAGTCCACGTTCATTGTGTTGGAATTGCAACAATTTTTCAGAATTTTCAACTAACTTGAAGTGTTTTTCCAAGAGGATTATTTGTAATGTCTACATTTTCAGAATGTGCTTTGTCCTATTTTTTTTTGCCAAAATTAGACCGAGAAAACGATTTAGAAGTTGTCTTTATTTTTAAGTTATTATGGCGTGAGTTCATATCGATTTCCTCCATGCGGCCTCTGAGCTAAACGGGTTTGACACCTCTGGTGTAGCGGAATGCTTACGGTAATGTTGACACAATTCTAGAGAACCTTGAAAACAAATGTTAGCCAATAATCACAGGAAGGACTCTTGAAACTGCTTTGTAAAAAAGAATGATGATCATTTTTATGCTCATTGTGGTCATGATTATAGTCAAGTGAGGCCTGTTAGTGTGAAATCATGTGACAAATATATTATAGCCATAAGATTTGACAGGCATGCTGGTGTTACACTGCATAATCCCAGCTCTGCCCTTAAAACCTTTTCATCTCAGCAATCAAACAGCTGATACATATTGGAGTGAAAGGACTCTGGAGTTATTACAAGAAGAGTTGACACATGAGGGTCTTTCTTCTCAAGGGTTAGGGAAGAGATTATTGTTGTTAGGCTGTACCCCGTGGAGCAATTGCAGCCCACCACCATGAGAGTGAACAGAGTTGCAATGTCTTTAATAGCAGCTCTGTCAAGACCACAAGGCCATCCGGTTCTTCCTTTCCATTCAAAATCCACAGATTCCTCATAATCGTTCTGGAAAAAGCAGGCCGGCGATGTGGTCTTTCAAGTAGCCTTCTATCATTCTTTGTCTGCCAGCGTTCACATGTGAAGGACTCATCACAATCCTGCCTGAGGCAACCAACAACACTGCCTCATTAACAAAGTGAATAGTCCAGCTAGTCTTCATTATAGTCACATTCTCAATTCCCATGAAAGTGCACAAGTTGTTGTTTTGTCTTCACATTCCCCACAAATGAGGACTATTTTAACAGCGTAAAAAGAAGCAAAACACTCTAAAAAGTCCTTGTCTTAACTTTGATCATTGACAGTAAGATGATAAAACTGTTTTAAGCAAATGCAGGTGACATTGTTGACAATAGTTGGCTGCTCGTCATAATTGCTGATCAATCATTGCATACACACAACCCCGAGGTGTGTACTCAGCTGGGCTGTCAAACACAACATATCCATCTTCTCTGTGAAAAACAAACATCCATCTTCTCTATGAAAAACAAACATCCATCTTCTCTGTGAAAAACAAACATCCATCTTCTCTATGAAAAACAAACATCCATCTTCTCTGTGAAAAACAAACATCCATCTTCTCTGTGAAAAACAAACATATATTACTATGTTGTATATCACTATGTTGTATATCACTATGTTGTATATCACTATGTTGCATATTACTATGTTGTATATCACTATGTTGTATATCACTATGTTGTATATCACTATGTTGTATATCACTATGTTGTATATCACTATGTTGCATATTACTATGTTGTATATTACTATGTTGTATATCACTATGTTGTATATCACTATGTTGCATATTACTATGTTGTATATTACTATGTTGTATATCACTATGTTGTATATCACTATGTTGCATATTACTATGTTGTATATTACTATGTTGTATATCACTATGTTGTATATTACTATGTTGTATATTACTATGTTGTATATCACTATGTTGTATATCACTATGTTGTATATTACTATGTTGCATATCACTATGTTGTATATCACTATGTTGTATATTACTATGTTGTATATCACTATGTTGTATATCACTATGTTGTATATTACTATGTTGTATATTACTATGTTGCATATTACTATGTTGTATATCACTATGTTGCATATTACTATGTTGTATATCACTATGTTGTATATCACTATGTTGTATATTACTTTGTTGCATATCACTATGTTGTATATCACTATGTTGTATATTACTATGTTGTATAGTACTATGTTGCATATTACTATGTTGTATATCACTATGTTGCATATTACTATGTTGTATATCACTATGTTGTATATCACTGTGTTATATATCACTGTGTTGTATATTACTATGTTGCATATCACTATGTTGCATATTACTATGTTGTATATTACTATGTTGTATATCACTATGTTGTATATCACTGTGTTGTATATCACTGTGTTGTATATTACTACGTTGCATATCACTATGTTGCATATTACTATGTTGTATATTACTATGTTGTATATCACTATGTTGTATATCACTATGTTATATATTACTATGTTGCATATCACTATGTTGCATATCACTATGTTGCATATCACTATGTTGTATATTACTATGTTGCATATTACTATGTTGTATATTACTATGTTGTATATTACTATGTTGTATATTACTATGTTGCATATCACTATGTTGCATATCACTATGTTGTATATCACTATGTTGTATATCACTATGTTGCATATTACTATGTTGTATGTCACTATGTTGTATATTACTATGTTGTATATCACTATGTTATATATTACTATGTTGCATATTACTATGTTGCATATCACTATGTTGCATATCACTATGTTGTATATTACTATGTTGCATATCACTATGTTGCATTTTACTATGTTGTATATCACTATGTTGTATATCACTATGTTGCATATTACTATGTTGTATATCACTATGTTGCATATTACTATGTTGTATATTACTATGTTGTATATCACTATGTTGTATATCACTATGTTATATATTACTATGTTGCATATCACTATGTTGCATATCACTATGTTGCATATCACTATGTTGTATATTACTATGTTGCATATCACTATGTTGTATATCACTATGTTGTATATTACTATGTTGCATATCACTATGTTATATATTATTATGTTGCATATCACTATGTTGCATTTTACTATGTTGTATATCACTATGTTGTATATCACTATGTTGCATATTACTATGTTGTATATCACTATGTTGTATATTACTATGTTGTATATCACTATGTTGTATATCACTATGTTGCATATTACTATGTTGTATATCACTATGTTGCATATTACTATGTTGTATATCACTATGTTGTATATTACTATGTTGTATATCACTATGTTGTATATCACTATGTTGTATATCACTATGTTGCATATTACTATGTTGTATATCACTATGTTGCATATTACTATGTTGTATATCACTATGCTGTATATTACCATGTTGTATATCACTATGTTGTATATTACTATGTTGTATATCACTATGCTGTATATTACTATGTTGTATATCACTATGTTGTATATTACTATGTTGTATAGCACTATGGCCGCCATGGTCCTTTCCTCCCTCGTAGTTGTTGTATTTCTTACATTGAATAAAGAGCACCAAGTACAATTCCTTATGTGTTAAACATACTTGGCCAATACATTTGAGTCTCATATTGTCATTATTTGTACAGCATAGAGTGTTGATGGGTAGGTCGTGAGTTCAAACCCCGGCCGAGTCATACCAAATACTAAAAAAATGGGAGCTGTTACTTCCCTGCTTGGCACTCAGCATCAAGGCTTGGAATTGGGGGTTAAATGACCAAAAAATATTCCCGGGTGCGGCCACTGCTGCTGCTCACTGCTCCCCTCACCTCCCAGGGGGTGATCAAGGGTGATGGGTCAAATGCAGAGAATAATTTGGCCACACCTAGTGTGTGTGTGTGTGTGTGTGTGTGTGTGTGTGTGTGTGTGACTATCATTGCTACTTGAACTTTAATATAGTCAATCAAAGAAAATGTCAGTTTTCTGGAATGACTGCTGGTGTTTGAGGGTTGGACTCTTCAAACTGTCACTTCCAGCTCTACATTCAAACTTTTTGTATTATTGAATGACTCAACACAAGTACTTTGCACGACATCACTGGAAGGAGGCAAGAATCTGAAATAAATACACTTATGTTAAATGAACCTTGATAAAAACTAGTTCCTTCTAAAAAGAATAATAACTATAATACTTTATAATATCCACTAGGGTGGATCCAAAATGATGTTGCTAATTCACACTCTCCTGTAAGGTCAAGAGTGATGGTCAAATGCAGAGAATCATTGTGCCACACCGAGTGTGTGTGTGTGTGTGTGTGTGTGTGTGTGTGTGTGTGTGTGACAGTCATTGCTACTTTAACTTGAACTTAACTTAAGTAAAAGTCTCACAATGCATTTATTGCTGTTTGATTGATGTTATTTGTACTTGTAAAGTTGTGTTTAGGCTGTAAAGTAGCAGCCAGCTGCTCTGCGAGGACCTGGGAACAACAAGTCATGTGATCTCAATGGAATGTGCTTCCTTACCAAGTCTTTTGTCTTTCACCTCAAGCTATAACTTTACAAACAAATGCTTGACTATCGTCACGATGACGCTATATATATACACGTATATATTAGGGCTGCAACAACTAATCCATTAAATCGATTATAAAAATAGTTGGCGATTAATTTAGTCATGGATTCGTTGGATCTATGCTATGCTATGCGCAGAGGCTACAGTACGTAAACAGCTGAGAAACAATCATCAAAATGATAGGGGTGTAACGGTACATGTATTTGTTTCCAACTGTTTTGGTACGGGGGTTTCGTTTTGGTGCGGAAGTGTACCAAAGGAGTTTCCACACGGACATATAAAGTAGCGTACTGCACATTGTGTAAACAATACTCAAAGTGCCGGACATTTGAGGCATTTTATGAAACTCCGCCCTGACAGCTCCGCAAAAGATGACATGTGCGGTGAAAAGAGGACGTATGGTCAGTCTATACGTAGCCCGTTAGCTGCTAGCATGTTTGCAAAAGAGAACTAGCAGCGATCGGTTTTACCGGGCTAGGTCGTGACCGTACGTCCTCTTTTCACAGCACGTGTCACCTTTTGTGGGGCTGTCAGGACGGAGTTTCATAAAATGCCTCAAATGTCCGGCATTTTGAGTTAGAGTTGCGTGTATTTTCAACGTACGTTCAGGGTTAAGAAGGTTAAAGACACAACAAAACACAGCAGCATTGGTGAGGGAGGGGCAGAGACAGAGAGAGAGCGAGAGAGTTGTGATAAATGCGCATGCGTTGTCAGACTCTGCTTTTCATCCATACACTTGTCACATTTAATTTTTTATTATCTAGAGCAGGGGTGTCAAAAGTGTGCATTTTTGTAACATATTTCTTGTTTTATTTGGCAAGTTGAAAGAACATGGCGCCAGTATGCTGTTTTTTCCCCAATAGAATACTGGAAAGGATAGAAATGTAGTTTGTCTCTTTTATCCGATTATTAATTGATTAATCGAGGTAACAATCGGCAGATTAATCGATTATCAAATGAATCGTTAGTTGCAGCCCTAATATATATATATATATATATATATATATATATATATATATATATATATATATATATATATATATATATATATATATATATATATATATATATATATATATTTAGTCTATTTATACTTGCATTGTCCTTTCCATCCTTACACTTTCCATCAATGTAACTGAGCTACTGTGTTGAACAATTTCCCTTGTGGATAATTCAAGTTTGTCTAAGTCTAAGTCTGTATAGGACTTGATGGCTGAAGGGATTGTATTTTGCTGTAATATCACATTTGCAATGTTAAATGTTATCCACCATCAAAATATGTACGGTGTATATCTTAAATGTTGTGAATGTAATGTGTGGTGCAGGATTGCCAATGAAGAGCAATATTTCAAGTATCTACAGGTAAAAGCCAGTAAATTAGAATATTTTGAAAAACTTGATTTATTTCAGTAATTGCATTCAAAAGGTGTAACTTGTACATTATATTTATTCATTGCACACAGACTGATGCATTCAAATGTTTATTTCATTTAATTTTGATGATTTGAAGTGGCAACAAATGAAAATCCAAAATTCCGTGTGTCACAAAATTAGAATATTACTTAAGGCTAATACAAAAAAGGGATTTTTAGAAATGTTGGCCAACTGAAAAGTATGAAAATGAAAAATATGAGCATGTACAATACTCAATACTTGGTTGGAGCTCCTTTTGCCTCAATTACTGCGTTAATGGATCTCAGGAAACAGAGTGGACCGACACCAGCAGATGACATGGCACCCCAAACCATCACCCAACCATGCAAATTTTGCATTTCCTTTGGAAATCGAGGTCCCAGAGTCTGGAGGAAGACAGGAGAGGCACAGGATCCACGTTGCCTGAAGTCTAGTGTAAAGTTTCCACCATCAGTGATGGTTTGGGGTGCCATGTCATCTGCTGGTGTCGGTCCACTCTGTTTCCTGAGATCCAGGGTCAACGCAGCCGTCTACCAGCAAGTTTTAGAGCACTTCATGCTTCCTGCTGCTGACCTGCTCTATGGAGATGGAGATTTCAAGTTCCAACAGGACTTGGCGCCTGCACACAGCGCAAAATCTACCCGTGCCTGGTTTACGGACCATGGTATTTCTGTTCTAAATTGGCCCGCCAACTCCCCTGACCTTAGCCCCATAGAAAATCTGTGGGGTATTGTGAAAAGGAAGATGCAGAATGCCAGACCCAAAAACGCAGAAGAGTTGAAGGCCACTCTCAGAGCAACCTGGGCTCTCATAACACCTGAGCAGTGCCAGAAACTCATCGACTCCATGCCACGCCGCATTAACGCAGTAATTGAGGCAAAAGGAGCTCCAACCAAGTATTGAGTATTGTACATGCTCATATTTTTCATTTTGATACTTTTCAGTTGGCCAACATTTCTAAAAATCCCTTTTTTGTATTAGCCTTAAGTAATATTCTAATTTTGGGCTTCACGGTGGCAGAGGGGTTAGTGCATCTGCCTCACAATACAAAGGTCCTGAGTAGTCTTGGGTTCAATCCCGGGCTCGGGATCTTTCTGTGTGGAGTTTGCATGTCCTCCCCGTGACTGTGTGGGTTCCCTCCGGGTACTCCGGCTTCCTCCCACTTCCAAAGACATGCACCTGGGGATAAGTTGATTGGCAACACTAAATGGTCCCTAGTGTGTGGATGTGAGTGTGAATGTTGTCTGTCTATCTGTGTTGGCCCTGCGATGAGGTGGCGACTTGTCCAGGGTGTACCCCGCCTTCCGCCCGATTGTAGCTGAGATAGGCTCCAGCGCCCCCCGCGACCCCAAAGGGAATAAGCGGTAGAAAATGGATGGATGGATGTAATATTCTAATTTTGTGACACACGGAATTTTGGATTTTCATTTGTTGCCACTTCAAATCATCAAAATTAAATGAAATAAACATTTGAATGCATCAGTCTGTGTGCAATGAATAAATATAATGTACAAGTTACACCTTTTGAAGGCAATTACTGAAATAAATCAAGTTTTTCAAAATATTCTAATTTACTGGCTTTTACCTGTATATCCTCTCCTCATGTTGCCTTGCATTATCCACAGCTGAGCTTGACCCTGCATTGTCCCTTGGATCGCTATTTGGATCGCTATTTATAGCTCGGGATGTTACAATATTTGACTAAAGTCGCCAGAGTTCGGCATAGCACTGTTTTGTTTGTAGTAATGCAATAGTTTCTTTTCAAAATGGCATGACACACCTATTGTGTTTCCACAAGAACCTTTGTGCTAGCTTCAGGGCTCCTTCTGCAGTCTCTGGAGTTGTTTGCTTTTGTTTCAAGAAGTTTGTCACTCCCACAATCCTTAAATACGTCTTCTTTTGACATCGCTATGTAATACCCACAGTTTACAATGCATGATGGGAAACGGTCATGAGTGAATAAACGCTTCCAAGTGTAAAGTGCCTTGGCTTTTTTAAAACTCAAGTGAATTAATTCTATTAATATTGCAAGCAGTGTCCTCCTCCATTGAAAGAACGATCAGACGCCTCAAATTCAAGGACAGGATTTCTCTTCAAGAACTTTATTAGAACAGCTGTTGGAAACATGTCAACAGCTCACATGTACAACCGGTTCCAACTATGGTATGTACTTATGTATGACACAGACCAGTATGTGTAGAAATACACAGTACTTATGTATGACACAGACCAGTATGTGTAGAAATACACAGTACTTATTTATGACACAGACCAGTATGTGTAGAAATACACAGTACTTATATATGACACAGACCAGTATGTGTAGAAATACACAGTACTTATATATGACACAGACCAGTATGTGTAGAAATACACAGTACTTATGTATGACACAGACCAGTATGTGTAGAAATACACAGTACTTATATATGACACAGACCAGTATGTGTAGAAATACACAGTACTTATATATGACACAGACCAGTATGTGTAGAAATACACAGTACTTATATATGACACAGACCAGTATGTGTAGAAATACACAGTACTTATATATGACACAGACCAGTATGTGTAGAAATACACAGTACTTATGTATGACACAGACCAGTATGTGTAGAAATACACAGTACTTATATACGACACAGACCAGTATGTGTAGAAATACACAGTACTTATGTATGACACAGACCAGTATGTGTAGAAATACACAGTACTTATATATGACACAGACCAGTATGTGTAGAAATACACAGTACTTATATATGACACAGACCAGTATGTGTAGAAATACACAGTACTTATATATGACACAGACCAGTATGTGTAGAAATACACAGTACTTATATATGACACAGACCAGTATGTGTAGAAATACACAGTAGCATCAGGAATGTTGGTGTTATTATTCCATCACCATGGTTACATTATATAGGCCAAAGACCAGAAAACACTCACAGTCTCAGCTACATTTACAGTATCATGACTACACTCTTCTCTGTCCTATAGTATACAGTATCATGACTACACTCTTCTCTGTCCTATAGTATACAGTATAATGACTACACTCTTCTCTGTCCTATAGTATACAGTATCATGACTACACTCTTCTCTGTCCTATAGTGTACAGTATCATGACTACACTCTTCTCTGTCCTATAGTATACAGTATCATGACTACACTCTTCTCTGTCCTATAGTGTACAGTATCATGACTACACTCTTCTCTGTCCTATAGTATACAGTATAATGACTACACTCTTCTCTGTCCTATAGTATACAGTATCATGACTACACTCTTCTCTGTCCTATAGTGTACAGTATCATGACTACACTCTTCTCTGTCCTATAGTGTACAGTATCATGACTACACTCTTCTCTGTCCTATAGTATACAGTATCATGACTACACTCTTCTCTGTCCTATAGTATACAGTATCACTCTTCTCTGTCCTATAGTATACAGTATCATGACTACACTCTTCTCTGTCCTATAGTATACAGTATAATGACTACACTCTTCTCTGTCCTATAGTATACAGTATAATGACTACACTCTTCTCTGTCCTATAGTATACAGTATCACTCTTCTCTGTCCTATAGTATACAGTATCATGACTACACTCTTCTCTGTCCTATAGTATACAGTATAATGACTACACCCTCTTCTCTGTCCTATAGTGTACAGTATAATGACTACACTCTTCTCTGTCCTATAGTATACAGTATAATGACTACACTCTTCTCTGTCCTATAGTATACAGTATAATGACTACACTCTTCTCTGTCCTATAGTATACAGTATAATGACTACACTCTTCTCTGTCCTATAGTATACAGTATCATGACTACACTCTTCTCTGTCCTATAGTGTACAGTATCATGACTACACTCTTCTCTGTCCTATAGTATACAGTATAATGACTACACTCTTCTCTGTCCTATAGTATACAGTATCATGACTACACTCTTCTCTGTCCTATAGTGTACAGTATCATGACTACACTCTTCTCTGTCCTATAGTATACAGTATCATGACTACACTCTTCTCTGTCCTATAGTATACAGTATCACTCTTCTCTGTCCTATAGTATACAGTATCATGACTACACTCTTCTCTGTCCTATAGTATACAGTATAATGACTACACTCTTCTCTGTCCTATAGTATACAGTATAATGACTACACTCTTCTCTGTCCTATAGTATACAGTATCACTCTTCTCTGTCCTATAGTATACAGTATCATGACTACACTCTTCTCTGTCCTATAGTATACAGTATAATGACTACACCCTCTTCTCTGTCCTATAGTGTACAGTATAATGACTACACTCTTCTCTGTCCTATAGTATACAGTATCATGACTACACTCTTCTCTGTCCTATAGTATACAGTATAATGACTACACTCTTCTCTGTCCTATAGTATACAGTATAATGACTACACTCTTCTCTGTCCTATAGTATACAGTATCATGACTACACTCTTCTCTGTCCTATAGTATACAGTATAATGACTACACTCTTCTCTGTCCTATAGTATACAGTATCACTCTTCTCTGTCCTATAGTATACAGTATCATGACTACACTCTTCTCTGTCCTATAGTATACAGTATAATGACTACACTCTTCTCTGTCCTATAGTATACAGTATCATGACTACACTCTTCTCTGTCCTATAGTATACAGTATCACTCTTCTCTGTCCTATAGTATACAGTATCATGACTACACTCTTCTCTGTCCTATAGTATACAGTATAATGACTACACTCTTCTCTGTCCTATAGTATACAGTATCATGACTACACTCTTCTCTGTCCTATAGTATACAGTATCATGACTACACTCTTCTCTGTCCTATAGTATACAGTATCATGACTACACTCTTCTCTGTCCTATAGTATACAGTATAATGACTACACTCTTCTCTGTCCTATAGTATACAGTATAATGACTACACTCTTCTCTGTCCTATAGTATACAGTATCATGACTACACTCTTCTCTGTCCTATAGTATACAGTATCATGACTACACTCTTCTCTGTCCTATAGTGTACAGTATCATGACTACACTCTTCTCTGTCCTATAGTGTACAGTATCATGACTACACTCTTCTCTGTCCTATAGTATACAGTATCATGACTACACTCTCTTCTCTGTCCTATAGTATACAGTATCATGACTACACTCTCTTCTCTGTCTTATAGTGTACAATATAATGACTACACTCTTCTCTGTCCTATAGTATACAGTATCATGACTACACTCTTCTCTGTCCTATAGTGTACAGTATCATGACTACACTCTTCTCTGTCCTATAGTATACAGTATAATGACTACACTCTTCTCTGTCCTATAGTATACAGCATCATGACTACACTCTTCTCTGTCCTATAGTATACAGTATCATGACTACACTCTTCTCTGTCCTATAGTATACAGTATAATGACTACACTCTTCTCTGTCCTATAGTGTACAGTATCATGACTACACTCTTCTCTGTCCTATAGTGTACAGTATCATGACTACACTCTTCTCTGTCCTATAGTATACAGTATAATGACTACACTCTTCTCTGTCCTATAGTATACAGTATAATGACTACACTCTACTCTGTCCTATAGTGTACAGTATCATGACTACACTCTTCTCTGTCCTATAGTATACAGTATCATGACTACACTCTTCTCTGTCCTATAGTATACAGTATAATGACTACACTCTTCTCTGTCCTATAGTATACAGTATAATGACTACACTCTTCTCTGTCCTATAGTATACAGTATAATGACTACACTCTTCTCTGTCCTATAGTATACAGTATCATGACTACACTCTTCTCTGTCCTATAGTATACAGTATAATGACTACACTCTTCTCTGTCCTATAGTATACAGTATAATGACTACACTCTTCTCTGTCCTATAGTATACAGTATCATGACTACACTCTTCTCTGTCCTATAGTATACAGTATAATGACTACACTCTTCTCTGTCCTATAGTATACAGTATCATGACTACACTCTTCTCTGTCCTATAGTATACAGTATAATGACTACACTCTTCTCTGTCCTATAGTATACAGTATAATGACTACACTCTTCTCTGTCCTATAGTATACAGAATAATGACTACACTCTTCTCTGTCCTATAGTGTACAATATAATGACTACACTCTTCTCTGTCCTATAGTGTACAGTATCATGACTACACTCTTCTCTGTCCTATAGTGTACAGTATCATGACTACACTCTTCTCTGTCCTATAGTGTACAGTATCATGACTACACTCTTCTCTGTCCTATAGTATACAGTATAATGACTACACTCTTCTCTGTCCTATAGTATACAGTATCATGACTACACTCTTCTCTGTCCTATAGTATACAGTATCATGACTACACTCTTCTCTGTCCTATAGTATACAGTATAATGACTACACTCTGCTCTGTCCTATAGTGTACAGTATAATGACTACACTCTTCTCTGTCCTATAGTGTACAGTATCATGACTACACTCTTCTCTGTCCTATAGTGTACAGTATCATGACTACACTCTTCTCTGTCCTATAGTATACAGTATAATGACTACACTCTTCTCTGTCCTATAGTATACAGTATAATGACTACACTCTTCTCTGTCCTATAGTGTACAGTATCATGACTACACTCTTCTCTGTCCTATAGTGTACAGTATCATGACTACACTCCTCTCTGTCCTATAGTGTACAGTATCATGACTACACTCTTCTCTGTCCTATAGTGTACAGTATCATGACTACACTCTTCTCTGTCCTATAGTGTACAGTATAATGACTACACTCTTCTCTGTCCTATAGTATACAGTATCATGACTACACTCTTCTCTGTCCTATAGTATACAGTATCATGACTACACTCTTCTCTGTCCTATAGTATA
The DNA here is from genome assembly GCF_033978685.3 of Nerophis lumbriciformis. Classification (NCBI taxonomy): domain Eukaryota; kingdom Metazoa; phylum Chordata; class Actinopteri; order Syngnathiformes; family Syngnathidae; genus Nerophis; species Nerophis lumbriciformis. Next base: position 190,908 of record NC_084582.2, on the reverse strand, counting down.
CAGTATAATGACTACACTCTTCTCTGTCCTATAGTGTACAGTATAATGACTACACTCTTCTCTGTCCTATAGTGTACAGTATCATGACTACACTCTTCTCTGTCCTATAGTATACAGTATCATGACTACACTCTTCTCTGTCCTATAGTGTACAGTATCATGACTGTACAGTGCTTGTTGGTCTGACCCCTGAGGTGTACAGTACTTGTTGGTCTTGTCATGTCTGTGTGATCATGTTTTGTTTTAGTCATGTTTTGTTTAGTTTAGTTATTGGACTCTTTAGTTTCGGTTTACGCTCCATTGTTTTTGTTTCCATGACTACCCATTAGTTTTCACCTGTCCTCGTCACGCACCTGTCTCACGCTTTGCACTCGCACACCTGTCACTAATCATGTCACTGCTATTTAAGCCTGTCTGTTTCTGTTGTTCGTCCTGGTGACATTATCCTTTCATACCATGCTGTTTCTGACACCCCTGCTACCTCTGTTTGTTTCATGCTTCCAAAGTTCCATGCCAAGTAAGATTTTGTTTATTGTTCATAGTTTCTGCCTTTGTGCAAGTTCTGTTCTCCGCCATTGTGCACGCCTTTTGTTTGCTTCTTTTTTTGTAGTCTGTTAGTGTTTAAAATAAAAGATGTCACTGCCTTCACGCCATGTCCGGTCCAACTTCACTTGCATCTCGGGAAAACAACCACTCCATAGTCCACGATCTGACATTATGTCACCAGCAAATTGCTTTCCCGCAAGGAATTTGGACGAGGAAGGAAAGTGGGAGTCGCTAGGAGCCATGGCGGAGCGAGACCTGACGTGGGGGCCAAATGGCAAGCTAATTCCAATTAGCTCCATTTGGCCCGAGGACGGCACTGCGTCACCGCAGTCCCGGAAGCGCCGCTCCAGACCAAGGACGTCAGGGAAGGCGAGCGGACAGCACGCGGCGCTCCCGCAGGCTCCTCCCACTCCGGGCGGAAGCAGGCTACTGCCAGCCCCGCAGCTCAAGGATGACATCACAGATCAAGGTTTTTTTTTTTCTGAACTCTTTTTCTTTTGATCACCCGCCCCCAGCAAATGACTCTAAGTCCAAGGTAGAACATTATCAAAACATGTTTCTAAAAATCATAGCAAGTCAGTCACAGCCATCTGAATTTCATGCCCCGCCCCCCAGGACTCAAGCCCCGCCCACGTCACAAAATTCTTCTTTTTTTTTCGGCCACTCGATCCCAGGTAGAAAAAAAAGACTTTTTGGACATTTTAAAGGGGAGGATTCTGCCCCCCTCCTGACCTCCCTCCACCCACCCCAAAAAACGGTTCCAGACCGCGGGGAGCGTGTCTGGTATCCGCTCCTTGAGGGGGGGGGGCTAGGGCTGGGAACTATTCAGGTGGGGTGGCTCAGCATTGTCACGCCAAGCCACAGCCACAACCACAACCAATACCACCAGTTCTTCGACCTGCCAAGCCACAGCCTCCAGTACGGCCGCCACCACCAGTCTTTCGGCCTGCTAAGCCCCAACTTCCGGTTCGGCCACCACCACCAGTCTTTCGGCCTGCTAAGCCGCAACCTCCGGTCCGGCCACCACCACCGGTCTTTCGGCCTGCCAAGCCGCAACCCCCAGCTAGGCCACCTCCACCTGCACCACGGCTAGCACCACGATTAGCTGCACCACGGCTAGCACCTGTTGCTGCTCCAAGGCTAGCACCACGACCTGTACCACGGCTAGCTCCACACCCTGTGCTAAGGCTAGCAACAAGCCTAGCAGTATCACGCCAAGCTCAACCACCCCAAGTTCCTCCAGTAGCAGCTCCACGCCAAGTTCCTCCAGTAGCAGCTCCACGCCAAGTGCCGCCAGTTGCAGCTCCACACCGCCAAGTGCCGCCAGTTGCAGCTCCATGCCGCCAAATGCCGCCAGTCGCAGCTCCACGACGCCAAGTGCCGCCAGTCGCAGCTCTACGACGCCAAGATCCATGCCAAGACCAAGACCCTCCATGCCAAGATCAAGACCCTCCATGCCAAGACCAAGACCCTCCATGCCAAGACCAAGACCCTCCATGCCAAGACCAAGACCCTCCATGCCAAGACCAAGACCCGCCATGCCAAGCTTCGCCGCCTGACGCGCCACTCCAAGCTTCGCCGCCTGCCACGATGAAGTGGCCGCTACCTGGTCGTCCGCCACGCCAAGTGCGCCGACCTCCTCGTCGGCCACGGATGTGGCCCTTCCCGGGTCGCCCACCTCGTCAGGTACGGCGACGCGTAGAGCGCCGCTGGACCTGACGAGGCCACCTAACTCTGCCCCGGTGGATTCGGAGACACGTGGTCTGGCGACCCACCGCCATGTCCCCCTCCCGCCCTCCCATGACTCTTGGTCTTGCTTTTGGACATCTAGTATCTGTCCTTAAGGGAGGGGCTATGTCATGTCTGTGTGATCATGTTTTGTTTTAGTGATGTTTTGTTTTGTTTAGTTATTGGACTGTTTAGTTTCTGTTTACGCTCCATTGTTTTTGTTTCCATGACTACCCATTAGTTTTCACCTGTCCTCGTCACGCACCTGTCTCACGCTTTGCACTCGCACACCTGTCACTAATCATGTCACTGCTATTTAAGCCTGTCTGTTTCTGTTGTTCGTCCTGGTGACATTATCCTTTCATACCATGCTGTTTCTGACACCCCTGCTACCTCTGTTTGTTTCATGCTTCCAAAGTTCCATGCCAAGTAAGTTTTTGTTTATTGTTCATAGTTTCTGCCTTTGTGCAAGTTTTGTTTCTTTAGTCAAGTTTGCTCTCCGCCATTGTGCGCACCTTTTGTTTGCTTCTTTTTTTGTAGTTTGTTAGTGTTTAAAATAAAAGATGTCACTACCTTCACGCCATGTCCGGTCCAAGTTCACTTGCATCTCGGGAAAACAACCACTCCATAGTCCACGTTCTGACAGGTCTTTCCCCTGAGGTGTACAGTACTTGTTGGTCTTACCTTTGAGGTGTACAATACTTATTGATCTTACCCCTGAGGTGTACAGTACTTGTTGATCTTACCCTTGAGGTGTACAGTACTTGTTGGTCTTACCCCTGAGGTGTACAGTACTTGTGATTCAGCTTGATATCAAAGCTACCTTTGCTCTCCAGACAGCCAGAACCAGACAGTTGTTTGTTTGCATTTGAAGGTACATATTGTCCAAGTGTAGACAAGGTCCACCACATCATCCACTGTGTGCTTAACCACCACGCTAAATAAATAGGAACTAGGTTTTAGTCCCTACCGCAGAGATATTCAACTTACCGGTAATTGTTTTGGTAGCAGACTTTCCCCTTCACTATTAGTCATATTATGTGTTTGAGAGAACTTGTACAGTAGACATTTGATGACATTGACATTTGGTCAGAGTTACTAGTTCTCTTGTTTTTAGGACCTTGTGAAAAAAAGTTAGTCAAAAATCCTCCCTATGACCTCACTGTAGTGTTTTTATGAAAGCACACCTTTTTTGAAAGCCCAAATAATGAAAAAGAGAGGACTTCAAATGGAACCGTAACTAAAAAGTTGCATCTGAAGTACGTCAACAAGCTCCATCAACACCTAAGTTACATAAATCTCAGCAGGAAAACATTGTGTAACTACCAAAAAGGAGAGGACTTAAAGGTGTGCCTCGAGGAACGCCTCAGTTATGTCAATTGAAGTTTGGACCCCATGTTTGCTGTCAATGCAAGGATCTTGTTATGGTTCGCAGGGGAAGATGGCGCTAACTGACACCAGAGGGCCGTAATGTTCATTCATTTATTATATATATATATCAAATATACAAACCCCGTTTCCATATGAGTTGGGAAATTGTGTTAGATGTAAATATAAACGGAATACAATGATTTGCAAATCATTGTACTCCGTTTATATTTAATGACAAACGTCATTTAAATGATTCACACAAAGTCACACATTGTTGTGTCACTACCTTAGTGTATCATTGTTGTAATGTTCACACAAAGTCACACATTGTTGTGTCACTACCTTAGTGTATCATTGTTGCGTCACTACCTTAGTGTATCATTGTTGCGTCACTACCTTAGTGTAACATTGTTGCATCACTACCTTAGTGTATCATTGTTGCGTCACTACCTTAGTGTAACATTGTTGCATCACTACCTTAGTGTATCATTGTTGCATCACTACCTTAGTGTATCATTGTTGCGTCACTACCTTAGTGTAACATTGTTGCATCACTACCTTAGTGTATCATTGTTGCGTCACTACCTTAGTGTATCATTGTTGCGTCACTACCTTAGTGTAACATTGTTGCGTCACTACCTTAGTGTAACATTGTTGTGTCACTACCTTAGTGTAACATTGTTGTGTCACTCTCTTGGTGTAACATTGTTGTGTCACTACCTTAGTGTAACATTGTAACTTTTCTTCTCTTCTCTGTAGCCTGGGTCGGGGCTCTGGCCATGGGCATGATCTTCTTCTGTTCACCGGTGGTCAGCATGTTCACCGACCACTTTGGCTGTCGAACAACGGCGGTCAGTGGGGCGCTGCTGGCGTTCATTGGACTGCTGAGTACATCTTTTGCAAAGTAAGCAGTGATCATGAAAGTAGTGCTCATGCATCATTTATCTCCAACACTCATCTCTTAACTCACTGCTCAGCACAAGTATTATTAATGTTTGGTCTAGTCTGGCCCAACTTCACACTCAGGGCCTAAGCTATGAAAGCTTTGCGTGTACTAGAACAGCTGCAAACATGCAGAGATGATCTAGGAAACTCCTGTCTCTGTTAAGTGAGCAGAATAACTCCTGTCTCTGTTAAATGAGCAGAATAACTCCTGTCTCTGTTAAGTGAGCAGAATAACTCCTGTCTCTGTTAAGTGAGCAGAATAACTCCTGTCTCTGTTAAGTGAGCAGAATAACTCCTGTCTCTGTTAAGTGAGCAGAATAACTCCTGTCTCTGTTAAATGAGCAAAATAACTCCTGTCTCTGTTAAGTGAGCAGAATAACTTGTGTCTCTGTTAAGTGAGCAGAATAACTCCTGTCTCTGTTAAGTGAGCAGAATAACTCCTGTCTCTGTTAAGTGAGCAGAATAACTCCTGTCTCTGACAAAAAATGTCATTATTGTCTTTCTTTGAACAAAGAATGTTAGGGTACATGAAACATATGTTTATTATTGTCATTTAAATTAAATAGTGAACATACTAGGCAACTTGTCTTTTAGTAGTAAGTAAACAATCAAAGACTCCTAATTAGTCTATGCAGTAACATATTGTGTCATTTTGTACACATTATGAGGGACAAACTGTAAAAATGTATTATTAATCTACTTTTACTATTAATATCTGCTTATTTTCTGTTTCAACATGTTCTATCTACACTTCTGTTAAAATGTAATATTCACTTATTCTTCTCTTCTCTGATATTTACCCTAACCCAAAATGCATCCATAACCCTTTTCTGTCTCCACACTGTGTCTGCTTGTAAGTACTCTGTGTGTGTGCCTTGCCAAACATGCTTCTCTGCTCGTAAAACCAGCAATGTGACCACGAAAAAAAAAAAGCAACTGGTATTTTTCAGAGGCAGTTTTTAATTCATTAGTACCGTGGTACTTTATTAGTACCGTGCACCGTACAACCACGGTACACGGCACACGCCTTGTATTTGGATATTAGTAGATCAGTGGATTATTAGTTTTACATGTACAAAGAACCTCCCCTTTTAGTACACAGGGTAGTATTATGTATATGAAAGCTAGTATTTGACAAACACTGTACAGAATGTGGCACCCAGAAAAGTCCACATTCCAGCCAGTCTTTATTGGCTTTGCAGTCAAATTCCGCCTAGAGTTGAAGACCTTAGTCCTGACTTTCCATGCGTCGCATAGAGAGGGCCCCTCAGTATATCGCTGATTAGTTGTGGCCCTACACTTCAGGGCGCAGCCTTCAGTCTTCAGGCCAAACATTTATTTTCAACCCTGGCATTCCAGGCTGTAGCCCCCCAGACTGTGGAATGACTCGCACCAGTCCCTTTGTGATCTCCACTCTTGTAAAAGCCTTTGAAGACTTCACTTTTTAGTCAAGTTTTGAGTTAATGGACTGAGCAGTGGTGGTTGTATAAATGTCATGCTAGCCCTCAATGCCTGTGTTCCTCTTCCAGCTCCCTGAGCCTGCGTTATTTCACTTATGGCATCCTGTTTGGCTGTGGATCCTCCTTCGCCTTCCAGCCCTCTTTGGTCATCCTGGGCCACTACTTTCGCCGGCGCCTTGGCTTGGCCAACGGTGTGGTGACGGCGGGTGCCAGCCTCTTCTCCATGGGTCTCCCTGTGTTGCTGGACAAGGTGGTGGAGCCGCTGGGACTCAGCAGGACCTTCCAGATCCTCAGCCTCTTCATGCTTGTACAAGCCTTGCTGGCACTGACATTCAAGCCATTGCTACCGGCCGGACATGGCATGGGACCACCAGGCAGCGCTGAGTCTCCAACTCAGCCAGGGACCACTGCTCAGAGCGCAAAGTGGTGGAATAAGGCCTTGGCGGGGGTCAGAAACTACTTTAACCTGAGAGTTTTCCGCATACTCACTTACCGTGTTTGGGCATTTGGAGTTGCTACAGCTGTGTTGGGCTACTTTGTGCCTTACATCCATCTGGTAAGAACATTATTCTTTTACTCTTACTCTTACCATTACAATTCATGGGGGGGGGGGGAGGTCACTCTCTCATATGCAAGGGTCAATCAACTCCAATTGGGTTTATGATTAGGACACAACTCTTCTTCTATTTTAGTACTACTTAAACATAGTCTGATGAGCAATACATAGCCTAACATCCGGCAGTGTGGAATGTCCGTGCGTAAGTCAAGCAATTTCTTTCTCTTTATCACAGAAGAAAAGTCAACTGCACCATGTTCTCAGCTAACTTGGGAAACATGGACAATGGGAGCATTGATGTCCTGGTTTTATGGATAATCTTCATTTTCTGTAGGGCTTTGGCAAATGAATGCAAACAAGCCATGAAAATCAGACATGGTCAGGAGTTTTATATTAAGTCTATGCATACTTGCCAACCTTGAGACCTCCGATTTCGGGAGGTGTGTGTGTGTGTGTGGGGGGGCGTGTTTGGGGCGGGGCGTGTTTGGGGGCGTGGTTAAGAGGGGAGGAGTAAATTTACAGCTAGAATTCACCAAGTCAAGTATTTCATATACCGTATTTTCCGCACTATAAGGCGCACCGGATTATAAGGCGCACCTTCAATGAATGGCCTCTTTTAAAACTTTGTTCATATATAAGGCGCACCGCATTATAAGGCGCATAGAATAGACACTACAGTAGAGGCTGGGGTTACGTTATACATCCATTAGATGGAGCTGCGCTAAAGGGAATGTCAACAAAACAGTCAGATAGGTCAGTCAAACTTTATTAATAGATTACAAACCAGCGTTCTGACAACTCCGTTCACTCCCAAAATGAATAAACAGCTGTTTTATTATTTCCCCCAGGTAAAGTCAGTGACGTGGTATTTCGTTTATCCTTTAACAACAGCAATATATATATATATATATAATATAACTTGTAGTGCAACATTTATATCACATACACTGCAAAAACTGAAATCTAAGTAAGATTAAATATCTCAAATAAGGCTGATATTTGCTTATTTTGTGTCTGATAAGATAATTCTTCTCACTAAGCAGATTTTATGTTAGAGTGTTTTACTTGTTTTAAGGGTTTTGTTTCCTAAATGATCTCAGTAAGATATTACAGCTTGTTGCTGAGATTTGATGACCTATATTGAGTAAAACATGCTTAAAACTAGAATATCAAGTGTTGCAAAACTGTGTCATCCACACTCACAAGTATAAAACTACTTTTTTAAAGTAATAATTCTTACTTCAAGCATGGAAAAAAATCATGATGCCGAGCGCATATCATTATGTCAAGATAATGGCTCTAGCATTTACTTAATTTAAGAATATTTTTCAACATATTGAGCAAAAAGGTCTCTTTTTTTTTCTACCAAGAAAAGTGCACTTGTTATTAGTGAGAATATACTTATTTTAAGGTATTTTGGGGTTCATTGAGGTTAGCTAATTTTACTTGTTTTGTAAAGTCTTGACAAGCCAAATTTTCTCGTTCTATTGGCAGATAATTTTGCTTAGTTCAAATAAAATACCACTAATTTTTGTATTTTTTTTTCTTCTTGTTTTTGAACACTGACTTTTTGCAGTGTATAAGGTGCACCGGATTATAAGGCGCACTGTCAACTTTTGAGAAAATTGGAGGTTTTTAGGTGCGCCTTATAGTGCAGAAAATACGGTATATATATATTTCAGTTAATTCTAGCTATATATATATATATATATATATATATATATATTTATTTTATTATATATATATATATATATATATATATAAATAAGAGAAATACTTGAATTTCAGTGTTCATTTATTTACACATATACACACACATAACACTCATCTACTCATTGTTGAGTTAAGGGTTGAATTGTCCATCCTTGTTCTATTCTCTGTCACTATTTTTCGAACCATGCTGAACACCCTCTCTGATGATGCATTCTGCTTCGTCTCCTTGTTGTGTGCGCAGTTGTGCACTGCACTCTCTAAAAGCCCTAGATGTTATTATCACATATGCATGTCCAGTAGATGGCAGTATTGTCCTGTTTAAGAGTGTCACAACATTGCTGTTTACGGCAGACGGAAACGTGACTGCTGTTGTTGTGTGTTGTTGCCGCGCTGGGAGGACGTTAATGAAACTGCCTAACAATAAACCCACATAAGAAACCAAGAACTCGCCCTCCATCATTCTACAGTTATAACGTGATTGGGCAGGCACGCTGTTTATATTGTAGGAAAGCAGACGTGAAAACAGGCTGTCCTCACTCAGGTCCGCATGGAGCTGGAGGGGGCGTGGCCTCCAGCTCCGGCTGAATTTCGGGAGACTTTCGGGCGAAAATTTGTCCCGGGAGGTTTTCAGGAGAGGCGCTGAATTTCGGGAATCTCCCGGAAAATCCGTGAGGGTTGGCAAGTATGAGTCTATGGCCTAACATCCCTTAACTTAGACGTTGCAAAGCAAAGCGTAGTAAGTAACACTACATTCAACTATGGTAGAACATCTGAAAAGTGTTTGCTACCATTCTTGTCCATGTCATTTGTGGCAAATACACCCAGAGGCTATTTTTGACACACATTGGAAGTACAAGTAAATATGCCTTTGAAGTGAGAGGTGTTAGGGTTAGAGAACCCAGTTCCAGTTGTAATGAAAGGTGTTAGGGTTAGAGAACCCAGTTCCAGTTGTAATGAAAGGTGTTAGGGTTAGAGAACCCAGTTCCAGGCCATCTCCTCAATGACTGGGCAAAAGGCACTCTGGGCTCCATGACTGCTACCAACTTGGAGTCAATGCGAGGTGTTTGTGGCCATTCCTTGTTACTTGTTTGACGTGGGAAAAACAAGCCTTGTTGTGCAACATGGGGCTGTGCCACCTGCCAGGAATGGGGAAACGTGAAGAAGTTTGATCATTGAAGATTGGCCTTCAACACCACACACTGCAGTGCCTTGTGCCAGTCAAACACACGACACAACGTCCACGTTTTGAACGCACAGAAGCTCAATCAATCAATCGATTGATCAATCAATGTTTATTTATATCACAAGTGTCTCAAAGGGCTGCACAAGCCACAACGACATCCGCGGTTCAGAGCCCACATAAGGGCAAGGAAAAACTCACAACCCAGTGGGATGTCAATGTGAATGACTATGAGAAACCTTGGAGAGGACCACAGATGTGGGTGACCCCCCCCCCCCCCCCCCCCCCTCTAGGGGAGACCAGATGCAATGGACCTCGAGTGGGTCTGACATTATATTGTGAAAGTCCAGTCCATAGTGGAGTATGTTTATGATCTGGAGTAGGTTTATGATCTGGAGTAGGTTCATGAGCTGGAGCAGGTTCATGAGCTGGAGCAGGTTTATGATCTGGAGTAGGTTTATGAGCAGGAGCAGGTTCATGAGCTGGAGTAGGTTTATGAGCAGGAGTATGTTTACAACTATTATTTTGGTAAATTTGTTCATAAAAAGGGAGGTCAAAAGGACAGCAGTTGCATGCATCATCACGTGCTTGGTAGCTAAAATGGCGCCTTTCCTTTATTTGGCCATCCAGTCTTGATATAGCACTCTCACCTTGATATAGCACTCTCACCTTGATATAGCACTCTCACCTTGATATAGCACTCTCACCTTGATATAGCACTCTCACCTTGATATAGCACTCTCACCTTGATATAGCACTCTCACCTTGATATAGCACTCTCACCTTGATATAGCACTCTCACCTTTGGGGCTGCAGAGGCCATGCAAGCTGTGTCTTCAACATGGAATAAAGCACCAACCTCGTAGAGCAAATGTAGGCCACTGATGCTAGGCTTCTTCAACAACTGATTATGAGTGGGTCAAAGGTCAAATGATATTTGCCTGAACTCTCAGTATTTTCACAAACATTTGATTCCGATAGTAGGCTTCTATTTAATGACAAATGGTATAAAGACAATGGACCTAATCTACTAAAATCCAGATAACATAGTATGGTAGTGGGCAACAAAACATAAAAGCCAGCAGACACAGTTTTAATCATCCATAAATGATCAAATTATATTTTTGAATTGACCATCATTTTAATCTGTGCTAGTCCAAATATGTGTACACGTCAGATTTAGGATTCTCTTTGCAGCGCTCCTTTCTCACAGTCCTGTGCGTAACAGTTTGCATGTAGAAATGCTTAGTTAAGACTCAAAATAGGTACTAACTGAATACAAATTGAAAAACGAAGACAACAGTTTGCACCAAACCCCTCAGGTGAAACTAAAGGGTTTAGTTTTCCAGAAAGCCAAAGAACAAAAGGCTGGACTTACTATTATTCTTATTTTGTATATTCCAGAGAAGCAGAGTCGTCCAAAGAAGAGATTTGATTATGCTCTGTTTATTTGTGGGATGTTTTTAAGGAACTTCTGCAAAAAGATCTCTATGACAGCACTCTAGTCTTTTAAGAATCTTCTAGAAGAATGAACAAACTGAACTCGCGGGCCACCAGAAATAATAAAAAGAAAGATGGAACCCTGAGGAACACTTCTAGTATTAAAGAAGTTGACTACATTTGAAGTAAACAAGCGAGAGCAACACCTTAGTTACATAAAGCACATTATAAAAAATGTGTGTAACTGACATGAAGGAGAGGACTCAAAGGGGAGCCTTGAGGAAACAAAGGGGAGCCTAGAGGACTCAAAGGGGAGCTTTGAGGAAACAAAGGGGAGCCTTGAGGACTCAAAGGGGAGCCTTGAGGAAACTAAGGGGAGCCTTGAGGACTCAAAGGGGAGCCATGAGGAAACAAAGGGGAGCCTAGAGGACTCAAAGGGGAGCCTTGAGGAAACTAAGGGGAGCCTTGAGGACTCAAAGGGGAGCCTTGAGGAAACAAAGGGGAGCCTTGAGGACTCAAAGGGGAGCCTTGAGGACTCAAAGGGGAGCCTTGAGGAAACTAAGGGGAGCCTTGAGGACTCAAAGGGGAGCCTTGAGGAAACAAAGGGGAGCCTTGAGGAAACAAAGGGGAGCCTTGAGGAAACAAAGGGGAGCCTTGAGGAACGCCTCACTTATGTAAATCCCAAGTTTGGAGCCTAGTGTTCTATGTTTGCCTTGCAGGGTTAAAATGTCAGTCTGACCCTCCACAACAGGAACACTCTCGTGCTTTTAGGAATTTGCTGCAAAAAGGTTTACCTCCCAAGTTTTGAACTGAACTTGGGGGCCAGTATGGGGTCATGCTAGGGACGGATTTGGCTCCCAGGCCGCCAGTTTAATAGCTTTGCTATAGTTTTTGGAACATTTGAATCTGAAGTGATAAAAGGTAAGTGGTGGGGTTAAATAAGAGTGCCGCCTTGTGGGTCCGTGCAGACTTGGTGCACCTTAGGGTCACAGTTCTGCATGCATAGGTTCAGGAGTAGAAGTGTCAACTTATTTAGTGAAGAATAAGCTGCCAAGTGTTGATTTGAGTCAAATATGAGGATGCAGTACAAAGTTCAAGTGCAGAGCTGTGAAATAGTCCTTCCTATGTCCAGATGTCAGATGTTCCAGCTCCTTCTGCCAAAGATGTTGTTGTTCTAGGCCTTGGGCCCAGATGTCCTGTAAACACAGCCCCGGTCTTTGTAATGGCTTGACCCCTGCAGGAAGCCTCACCTGTATGGCCCCTGTAGGCCTCAACATGACCACCCTATGGCCATTCAAGCATAGCAAACCCTTCAAAGCAGGTTCAGGAAGGACTTCAGAGGGTGGTGTCATGAGGGTCATGACCACTGACCATTATGCACTGGCTCTTCCTGTTGTGTGGCTGGCCTGAATGCATGTGTTCCCTTTCTAACCAAGTCTGTCTTTGTCTTTGTCTTTGTGTGTCAGATGAACTTTGTACAGGAGCAGTTCAAGGGCACGGACAAAGAGTGGCTGCTCCTGGTGTGCATCGGAGCTTCTTCAGGGGTGGGACGGCTCGCTTTTGGCAAGATCGGAGACCTTATTCCTGGCCTGAAGAAGATCTACATGCAGGTCAGGAAATGAATGACTTAGCCCATTGAGTGGACTTTGTCCATGGTCTGAATCAGTACATGTTCCAAAAAGAAACCAGCATAAAACAGCAGCAGAATTAGAGATATTACAAGTCAAAGTGATGAAGCTTAGTGTTACGCTCATGACTTGTGTAACTAAACATTACCCCATAAGATGAAGGCAATATTTGAAATGTATTCAATGTTTATAAATGAATATTTACATTTCATAATGTAAAAGAGGGGAATAAATATTCAAAATAAGATCATTAAATGAAATGTAGTTTAGTTACGCCATCATGAGCGCAACACAAGCTTGTAAAAGTGTCAAGTACAATTCTAAATAAGATGTCAAAAGCTTAAAGATTGATCAATACCTATTTAAATTTAGGAATACATAAATATGATGATTTATCAAAATATAAAAGAAATATACCTGAACAGAACGCTCATGATGGTTACACCAAAAAGTAACGCTATGAAGCGCGTTTTTACAAGTTTTTGGGGCATTTTTATGCTATTTCCAAGCATCTCCTTTTTATTATCCTTGATTTTAAATGGTCAAACTAATGCAGATTATATATGTATGTCCTAGTAAACCAAAAACAAAGTCATGATTATGATTTTTGTTTTTTAATTAAAAGTGGATTGTAACCAGCAGGATTATAGCAAGTACAGTTGCATTCCTACTATTTATTACCGTGGTATGTTGTAATAAACATGTTCACCATGTTTGATGGAGGTAATATATGTTAACTATTGTTTACTAGAGGTGGAGAGGTACATGTTTGATGGAGGTAATATATGTTAATGGGACGGCGTGGTGCAGTGGAAGAATGGCCGTGCGCGACCCGAGGGTCCCTGGTTCAATCCCCACCTAGTACCAACCTCGTCATGTCCGTTGTGTCCTGAGCAAGACACTTCACCCTTGCTCCTGATGGGTGCTGGTTAGCGCCTTGCATGGCAGCTCCCTCCATCAGTGTGTGAATGTGTGTGTGAATGGGTAAATGTGGAAGTAGTGTCAAAGCGCTTTGAGTACCTTGAAGGTAGAAAAGCGCTATACAAGTACAACCCATTTATCATTATCATTTAGGTAATATATGTTAACTATTGTTTACTAGAGGTGGAGAGGTACATGTTTGATGGAGGTAATATATGTTAACTATTGTTTACTAGAGGTGGAGAGGTACAGGTGACCCACACTACGGTACACACCTGGTTTTACTTCTTTTTATGTACACTTTGTGGGTTATACACAATAACTTTTTTTTCTTGCCATCACAAACATTCTGCAGCAAACAAAGTATCTTTGGTGTATTTCAAGTTAGTATTTACTAAACAATACTTTCAAATAAATTATAATTTGTATTCTTGAATGACTTGTATACATCAGTGATTTATTTATTATTATTTATTATTTGTATTCTTGAATGACTTATAAGTGATTTATTTATTATTATTTGTATTCTTGAATGACTTATAAGTGATTTATTTATTATTATTTGTATTCTTGAATGACTTATAAACATCAGTGATTTATTTATTATTATTTGTATTCTTGAATGACTTATAAGTGATTTATTTATTATTATTTGTATTCTTGAATGACTTATAAGTGATTTATTTATTATTATTTGTATTCTTGAATGACTTGTATAGATCAGTGCTTCTCACCAATTGTTTGTCAAACAACAAGTGGTGACCCAGATTGTGGAGATGTTTTTAAACTCAAATACTGTATTTGATATTTCATAAAAGTACATTCAAGTGCAGTTTGAATTTGAGGTGCTGTTAAATAATGTGTAGCATGTTGTGTTTCAACTTCTGTTTGTGTTAGTCATATTTCTTGCTTTCATTCTTCTGGGCTGCACTTCCACATGTGGAAGGAGAAGACGCACAACATTCATGTGAGACTCACTTTGGCCAAGGTGGAACGGGAGGTCGCGCACACACACATGGACACAAACACTTGTCAAAAACACACACAGGTACACCAACACACACGCACATGGACACACAAACACTTGTCACAAACACACACACAGAGGTACACAAACACACACACACATGGACACAAACACTTGTCAAAAACACACACAGGTACACCAACACACACGCACATGGACACAAACACTTGTCACAAACACACACACACACAGAGGTACACAAACACACACATCTGCAGACACACACCCAGAGGTACACAAACACACACATCTGCAGACACACACAAACACTTGTCACAAACACACACACACACACACACACACACAGAGGTACACAAACACACACATCTGCAGACACACACAAACACTTGTCACAAACACACACGCACACACAGAGGTACACAAACACACACATCTGCAGACACACACAAACACTTGTCACAAACACACACACACACAGAGGTACACAAACACACACATCTGCAGACACACACCCAGAGGTACACAAACACACACATCTGCAGACACACACAAACACTTGTCACAAACACACACACACACACACACACACACAGAGGTACACAAACACACACATCTGCAGACACACACAAACACTTGTCACAAACACACACGCACACACAGAGGTACACAAACACACACATCTGCAGACACACACAAACACTTGTCACAAACACACACACACACACACACACACACACACACACACACACACACACACACACAGAAATACACAAACACACACATCTGCAGACACACACACACACACACATACAGAGGTACACAAACACACACATCTGCAGACACACACAAACACACACATCTGCAGACACACACAAACACTTGTCACAAACACACACATCTGCAGACACACACAAACACTGGTCACAAACACACACACATAGAGGTACACAAACACACACATCTGCAGACACACACAAACACTTGTCACAAACACACACACACAGAGGTACACAAACACACACATCTGCAGACACACACAAACACTTGTCACAAACACACACGCACACACAGAGGTACACAAACACACACATCTGCAGACACACACAAACACTTGTCACAAACACACACACACACACACACACACACACACACACACACAGAAATACACAAACACACACATCTGCAGACACACACACACACACACACAGAGGTACACAAACACACACATCTGCAGACACACACAAACACACACACAGAGGTACACAAACACACACATCTGCAGACACACACAAACACTTGTCACAAACACACACATCTGCAGACACACACAAACACTGGTCACAAACACACACACATAGAGGTACACAAACACACACATCTGCAGACACACACAAACACTTGTCACAAACACACATCTGCAGACACACACAAACACTTGTCACAAACACACACACACAGAGGTACACAAACACACACATCTGCAGACACACACAAACACTTGTCACAAACACACACATCTGCAGACACACACAAACACTTGTCACAAACACACACACACACACACAGAGGTACACAAACACACACATCTGCAGACACACACAAACACTTGTCACAAACACACACATCTGCAGACACACACAAACACTTGTCACAAACACACACACACACACACACAGAGGTACACAAACACACACATCTGCAGACACACACACACACACACAGAGGTACACAAACACACACATCTGCAGACACACACAAACACTTGTCACAAACACACACGCACACACAGAGGTACACAAACACACACTTCTGCAGACACACACAAACACTTGTCACAAACACACACACACACACAGAGGTACACAAACACACACATCTGCAGACACACACAAACACTTGTCACAAACACACACACACACACACACACACAAATACACAAACACACACATCTGCAGACACACACACACACACACACAGAGGTACACAAACACACACATCTGCAGACACACACAAACACACACACAGAGGTACACAAACACACACATCTGCAGACACACACAAACACTTGTCACAAACACACACATCTGCAGACACACACAAACACTGGTCACAAACACACACACATAGAGGTACACAAACACACACATCTGCAGACACACACAAACACTTGTCACAAACATACACATCTGCAGACACACACAAACACTTGTCACAAACACACACACACAGAGGTTCACAAACACACACATCTGCAGACACACACAAACACTTGTCACAAACACACACATCTGCAGACACACACACAGAGGTACACAAACACACACATCTGCAGACACACACAAACACTTGTCACAAACACACACATCTGCAGACACACACAATCACTTGTCACAAACACACACATCTGCAGACACACACAATCACTTGTCACAAACACACACATCTGCAGACACACACAATCACTTGTCACAAACACACACATCTGCAGACACACACAAACACTTGTCACAAACACACACACAGAGGTACACAAAGAGACACATCTGCAGACACACACAGACACTTGTCACAAACACACACATCTGCAGACACACACAATCACTTGTCACAAACACACACATCTGCAGACACACACAAACACTTGTCACAAACACACACACAGAGGTACACAAAGAGACACATCTGCAGACACACACAGACACTTGTCACAAACACACACACACACACATGTGCAGACACACACAGGAGAGGGTCAATGCAGGTTGATTTGTGTCTTCAATATCAAAGACACTGAATTTATGGAACTGCATTTCATTGAATTGTTTGTTTACATGAAATGATGCTGACTATTGTTTGTTTACATGAAATGATGCTGACTATTGTTTGTTTACATGAAATGATGCTGACTATTGTTTGTTTACATGAAATGATGTTGTTTGTTTACATGAAATGATGCTGACTATTGTTTGTTTACATGAAATGATGTTGTTTGTTTACATGAAATGATGCTGACTATTGTTTGTTTACATGAAATGATGTTGTTTGTTTACATGAAATGATGCTGACTATTGTTTGTTTACATGAAATGATGCTGACTATTGTTTGTTTACATGAAATGATGCTGACTATTGTTTGTTTACATGAAATGATGCTGACTATTGACTGAACAACAAATTGAGTCTTTTAAAAGTCAGAGTTTCAAATCATCATCTTGTTGCATCTTGTGGCTGAAGAACGCATGTCATGGATGTTCTTTTACTGTCCTCTTTGTATTTATTATTCCATGTTGGGATGTTCTTTTACTGTCCTCTTTGTATTTATTATTCCATGTTGGGATGTTATTTTACTGTCCTGTTTGTATTTATTATTCCATGTTGGGATGTTCTTTTACTGTCCTCTTTGTATTTATTATTCCATGTTGGGATGTTCTTTTACTGTCCTCTTTGTATTTATTATTCCATGTTGGGATGATATTTCACTGTCCTGTTTGTATTTATTATTCCATGTTGGGATGTTATTTGACTGTCCTGTTTGTATTTATTATTCCATGTTGGGATGTTCTTTTACTGTCCTCTTTGTATTTATTATTCCATGTTGGGATGTTATTTTACTGTCCTGTTTGTATTTATTATTCCATGTTGGGATGTTATTTTACTGTCCTGTTTGTATTTATTATTCCATGTTGGGATGTTCTTTTACTGTCCTGTTTGTATTTATTATTCCATGTTGGGATGTTATTTTACTGTCCTGTTTGTATTTATTATTCCATGTTGGGATGTTATTTTACTGTCCTGTTTGTATTTATTATTCCATGTTGGGATGTTCTTTTACTGTCCTGTTTGTATTTATTATTCCATGTTGGGATGTTATTTGACTGTCCTGTTTGTATTTATTATTCCATGTTGGGATGTTATTTTACTGTCCTGTTTGTATTTATTATTCCATGTTGGGATGTTATTTGACTGTCCTGTTTGTATTTATTATTCCATGTTGGGATGTTATTTTACTGTCCTGTTTGTATTTATTATTCCATGTTGGGATGTTATTTGACTGTCCTGTTTGTATTTATTATTCCATGTTGGGATGTTCTTTTACTGTCCTGTTTGTATTTATTATTCCATGTTGGGATGTTATTTGACTGTCCTGTTTGTATTTATTATTCCATGTTGGGATGTTCTTTTACTGTCCTCTTTGTATTTATTATTCCATGTTGGGATGTTATCAAGCCATCTGCATCTTGGTCTCCTTTTCCCTTCTATTCCCCCTCTAAGAGTCAGATGAAGTGTGATTGTGTGCCCAAAGAACATGTTTTTCCTTTCCATAATGTTGATGAATATGTTGCTTTGCCAGAGTTTGTACTTCATTGGCTTTTCTTTCTTTCCAAGATCCTTGATTATGATTGGTTTACACCATGATTGCAGTCATTTGCAGTTGCTGTAGTTATTGTCCAGGTTTCATCAAGTCTGTTCTACGTGAGGTCTGTCTTAAATACAAACCCTGTTTCCATATGAGTTGGGAAATTGTGTTAGATGTAAATATAAACGGAATACAATGATTTTCAAATCATTTTCAAGCCATATTCAGTTGAATATGCTACAAAGACAACATATTTCATGTTCAAACTCATAAACAACAAATAATCATTAACTTTAGAATTTGATGCCAGCAACACGTGACAAAGAAGTTGGGAAAGGTGGCAATAAATACTGATAAAGTTGAGGAATGCTCATCAAACACTTATTTGGAACATCCCACAGGTGTGCAGGCTAATTGGGAACAGGTGGGTGCCATGATTGGGTATAAAAACAGCTTCCCAAAAAATGCTCAGTCTTTCACAAGAAAGGATACACCCCTTTGTCCACAACTGCGTGAGCAAATAGTCAAACAGTTTAAGAACAACGTTTCTCAAAGTGACATTGCAAGACATTTAGGGATTTCAACATCTACGCTCCATAATATCATCAAAAGGTTCAGAGAATGTGGAGAAATCACTCCACGTAAGCGGCATGGCCGGAAACCAACATTGAATGACCGTGACCTTTGATCCCTCAGACGGCACTGTATCAAAAACTGACATTAATCTCTAAAGGATATCACCACATGGGCTCAGGAACACTTCAGAAACCCACTGTCACTAAATACAGTTGGTCGCTACATCTGTAAGTGCAAGTTAAAGCTCTACTATGCAAAGCCAAAGCCATTTATCAACAACACCCAGAAACGCCGCCGGCTTCTCTGGGCCCGAGATCATCTAAGGTGGACTCATGCAAAGTGGAAAAGTGTTCTGTGGTCTGACGAGTCCACATTTCAAATTGTTTTTGGAAATATTCCACATCGTGTCATCCGGACCAAAGGGGAAGCGAACCACCCAGACTGTTATCGACGCAAAGTTCAAAAGCCAGCATCTGCGATGGTATGGGGGTGCATTAGTGCCCAAGGCATGGGTAACTTACACATCTGTGAAGGCACCATTAATGCTGAAAGGTACATACAGGTTTTGGAACAACATATGTTGCCATCCAAGCAACGTTAGCATGGACGCCCCTGCTTATTTCAGCAAGACATTGCCAAGCCACATTCAGCACGTGTTACATCAACATGGCTTCATAGTAAAAGAGTGCGGGTACTTTCCTGGCCCGCCTGCAGTCCAGACCTGTCTCCCATCGAAAATGTGTGGCGCATTATGAAGCGTAAAATACGACAGCGGAGACCCCGGACTGTTGAACGACTGAAGCTCTACATAAAACAAGAATGGGAAAGAATTCCACGTTCAAAGCTTCAACAATTAGTTTCCTCAGTTCCCAAACGTTTATTGAGTGTTGTTAAAAGGAAAGGCCATGTAACACAGTGGTGAACATGCCCTTTCCCAACTACTTTGGCACGTGTTGCAGCCATGAAATTCTAAGTTAATGATTATTTGCAAAAAAAAAATAAAGTTTATGAGTTTGAACATCAAATATGTTGTCTTTGTAGCATATTCAACTGAATATGGCTTGAAAATGATTTGCAAAACATTGTATTCCGTTTATATTTACATCTAACACAATTTCCCAACTCATATGGAAACGGGGTTTGTACTTCAATTCTTCAACTTCAGCGTCCAGTTGAAGATGAATTGAGGGCATGTTATTATTATTATTACATGTTATTATACTATGCCTGCTCTTGCTCTTTTCTGCACTCATTTTCATTCCATGGCTTTTTTCTGCATTCTTGATGTTATGCAATAAGTTTTGCGGATGTTTTTTTTGTCATTTTTAGCAAGTAGTATAGGTTGTTGATGTTTTGGCTGCCTAAAAAAAAGAAGAAAAAAGTCATTGACTCAATCAAAAGCTTTCTCCTAATGAAGGAAACAGATTTCTTTGTCCAAATCAAGATATCCTTCCATAATGGTTTTAATATTGAAGATACCTTCTCTGCTTCCTTTTCCACTCATACATTTGATTTGTGTATCTGATATGTATTTCTCTATCGTTAGTTGTATTCTGTTCATTATCATTCATTCATCTTTCAAAAAAATTCAGTGCTGAAAAATTGTATGTGGAAAAGCAAGACTCACTTTTGGTCAATTAAGACTGAAGCAATCGATCCTGTCTCAGAAGAAGACGATGAGGTGCCAAGTTTTCATGCAAAACAGCATTAAAAAAACTGTTAAGTGGGCTACATGGGCAAAATACAACATAATTAACACTTTGATGGATGTTTTCAAACGATGGTTTAAAATCTGCATTTTTCAGTGACACACCAGTTACTGCAGTTCAAGTATGACTGTGATACACAATGTGACCAGCAGATGGTGCTGGATAATGATGGTCAGGTAAACGTAACAAAGAAGACACAGGATATATATATACAGGCAGGCACGTGCACACATAGGGCCCTATGGGTGCTTGAGCCCCTGCCCTTTTGCGCCTCGTATTAAAAAGTGCCCTTTGCCTGTGTGTGTGTTTTTTTTTTTTTTTTTTTTAAATAACATTAATAAATTCCTGTCAGAAATGTAAAAAAAAACAGCGGTACAAAAGCTCCACGTTTTCTTGTAATACCGGGTTGTTTGACCCTGCCGCTTCCGCCAGAGAGGGAGAGAGAGGGCGAGTGAGTGAGTAAGTGAGAGGAGAGAGAGACGTCACGTGACAGTGGAGCAACTTGAACCAGTGAGTTATGGTCTAGTCGCCGTCCACTTATTCAGCATCTAATATGGGTCATATTTCAGAAAAACTCTGTATTATTCTATTATTCAATGTGTCAGTTTCTGTTTTTGCCGGACGTCGGAGCACGGCGCATCAATTGAGCACGGCACATCAAGTCCGCACAGAGCAGAGCGGATCGTGCGGGACAGGAAGTAGTGTACAAAATACAAAATAAAACACCAGGTTAATTTTCAAAATAAAATGCACTGTGTTTACGGCGGATCACATTTCTCTCACAGTAGAGGTTTAGATATAAAGTTTATTGTGACTTTGCTATTACTGTGTGGGTTAACAAAATAATAATAATAATAATGATAATAATAAGAAGAATAATGATAATGATAATAATAATAATAATTAAAGTAATAATAATAATAATAATAATAATGATTATTATTATTATTAATAATAATAATTTCAGCATTCTGGGGATATAAGATGTAGGTTATCTGTTAGGAATATTACCATCTGTATTTAAACTTGATTCATGTTGATTATGCCTGCAGCACAATGCCAAAAAAAGAAAGGATAGAGAAAAGGAAGGAGAAGGAGCGCCAGGAAGCAGCTAAGGATAGCAGACCTCTTAATGCATGGCTAAAACCAAGTACTAGCATCATGGAAGCCCTGAATTTACATTGAGGAGCATATTTGGGTATGGGTGGCCTCCATCCTACAGCCCTCTACTGGCCCCTGGTCCATATTTTTGGCCCTGTATTGCGTTTCAGTTGTTTAGTCTGAGCATTAAGTGAGAAAGACCATAAATTACAACTTGATGGTGTTTTCATCAAGTTAAGGGAAGAAGGACAGATTTTCACATTGAAGTTTTTTCCATTTGGGTATTTATTTTTGTATTTTTTTTCAAAGTTCATGTTGCATTGTTCAATGTTCAATATTAAAGTGCTTATCTTTAAAAATAAATAGCCTAATAATAAACCAGTTTTTTTGTTGCTTTTCATGTCTTCCAAGCCTATGATAATGTGAATTAACTCATTATGACAATAATTTGTTGACACAAAAGAAATGGCAATCACTTTTACCTACAAAGGACACACAGCTAAGTAGTTAGCTTCCTATTAGCAAATTTAATTTTACATTAATTTCCATATTGTGCAAAGGACCAAAACATTTTTTCCTGCCCTTTTCTGACTTTGAGCCCCTGCCCCTCTATAATCATGTGCACGTCCCTGTATATATATATATATATATATATATATATATATATATATATATATATATGTATATATATATATATATATATATATATATATATATATATATATATATATATATATATATATATATATATATATATATATATATATGTATATATTTATATATATATATATATTTATATATAGATGTTTGGATGCATGGATGGAGGGAGGAATAAATGTTTGAGCGTAAGCTTGTGGTTCACAAGACAAAGTTTGGTCGTTAAAACTCCGTTAACCCTTTGAAGCGCTGCTTCATGCAGACGAAGGACGGGGCAGCGACAAGCCTGAGACCGCCATGTAATATCACTCGATAAGTGCATGTTTTTTTTTTACCCTTTTGCCTTTTTCACCCTGTTTGTTGCATCTTTGTTGCTCTTGCTCCATTATAAAAAATGTCAATCAGGAAGCTGGTCTGGGAAGTAAAGGAACAACGTTCATATATTTTCAATATTCAGTGTTTCAGTGTTCATAGTTAATATTGTAAATCCTACATTATATATTTTTTTAATTCAGTCAAAAACTAAAGTTCATTCCGTTTTTGAGATGGTCTTTTTGTCTGAAAATACACTCTGGATGTACATGAAAATACAGAATGTGGGATTTACAATATGAACAATAAATCACTGAATATTGAGAATATGTCAACGTTGCTCCTCTACTGCAGACCACCTCCTTGATCCACATTTATAATGGAGCCAGAGCAACAAATACGGCAAAACATAAACGCCAAGGGTACAAAAACAGCCACATATTGGACATGAGATCACTGTTCTGCAGAACTTTGCTGTAGAACTCTAACTCGCTGCTCCGTATACAAGCTGTCTGCATAAGTAAGTGCAGATTTGAACCATTGGATTTATTTGTTATACTTTGAAAATATCCATTGAAATGTTTATTATGTTATATTGTGCCCGTGTAGCCCAGTTAGCTGTTTTTTTTATGCTGTTTTGCAAGACCCGTGTCACGTGACTTCAAACTTGACACCTCATTGGCTGCTTCTTGGACAGGATCCATTGCGTCACTCTTAATTTACCACAAGTCAGTCTTGCTTTTTGAAGCAGCAATTTATTTTACACTGAATTTTTATAGACTGAAATTAAAAACACTGCATTTTTTTTCAATGAAATTGTCAGCATAATTTGTTTAGGTCACAAAATTCAAATGCAAAAAAAATCAGTTACATAAATTCAGTGTCATTCAGTGACAAGCTTTTGTAAAAAAAGACACAAATGAACCTCCATAGATGCGGGACAATACCAAGCGTTGTTGCTTGCCTACTGTTGCATACTGCTATCTTTGATTGAGGTCACAGCTGATGGAATTGAAATGAATGTCAGGCGTACACGAAGAAGATGGTAGCAGTGTGTAGTAAATATGTGCACAATGGTAATGTTTCTTTGTTGGCTCCACGAGAGCTTGTAATCATTTAGTGGACTTACAATAAAACATTATCCAAAACCTTCAAACTGGATGACATTGTGGTCTTCTACAACTACACATGTTTACTTTTCTCTCTTTTTGTCACTCTTGTAGCAAGATGGCACAACGATGTCCTTAAATGGAAGTATTTATTTGAAGATATACATTGTCCAATCAATAATGTGCCTTCTTTTCTTATCCTTAGCATTTAATAGATGTCTTGGAACTAACTATTAACTTTATGTGACATCTACACTTTCAGTTTTGTAAACCCACCCCACGGCCACAGACATATTCGGAACACAGAACCAAAAGTCAGGATTGTTGGCGCCAAATAAATATGCTTCAAGTCCTGATTTGCACCCACAGAGAATAAAATAATGAAAATAAGCTTTTGTGTTGGCGAGTGAATGACACTGCAGGTCCTTAGGAAATAGAAAAGAGATTCAGTCCTTAGAAAGTCATTTAGTCCCAAATGACTTGTCCCTCTTATCCTAGTCTGTATGGCCTGCTACACAAAACACATTTCCTTTGATAGAAAATGAGGAGCCCTCTTCTTGAAATCAGACAGAAAGTCATGTTTGAGATTTGAGAGATTTAGTTGACTTCAAAGGAAAAACATATTAATCTTCATTTGTCGAGGAATTATGCAAACGGGTTATTTCCATCTGCAGGCAACTTGATTTTAAAAAGAAGACAAACACACGCAGTTTCTAATTCAGTTGGCACTGTGGAGGGACGTTAGCGCATTCATCCATGGCACATCATCAAAATTGCTTGGCTGCTGAGACTACCCTGCACCAAGGTTTGTCACTAGGATTCAGAGAGTGGGTCTGAGCATTGAGATGAACCTGCACCAAGGTTTCTCACTAGGATTCAGAGAGTGGGTCTGAGCATTGAGATGAACCTGCACCAAGGTTTCTCACTAGGATTCAGAGAGTGGGTCTGAGCATTGAGATGAACCTGCACCAAGGTTTGTCACTAGGATTCAGAGAGTGGGTCTGAGCATTGAGATGAACCTGCACCAAGGTTTGTCACTCGGATTCAGAGAGTGGGTCTGAGCATTGAGATGAACCTGCACCAAGGTTTGTCACTAGGATTCAGAGAGTGGGTCTGAGCATTGAGATGAACCTGCACCAAGGTTTCTCACTAGGATTCAGAGAGTGGGTCTGAGCATTGAGATGAACCTGCACCAAGGTTTCTCACTAGGATTCAGACAGTGGGCCACTACACTTTTTGGACCAACTTTGATATAAGCTGAAGCTCCAACAATGACCCAAACCCAGACTGATGGCATGTTATTCTTTCAAATACCAACATATATGTTGTTTTGCTCTCATGCACTGGGACAATGTTTCCGGTGCCTAAAGCAGCAAAACAGCCCCTAGGGCTCCTGCCATTTACGTTTGTAAGCACAGTACTTTATAGGGTTGAAGGCCTTCCTTTGTGCATCATCTCTAAGCTCAAACAGCTTCCTTCTTTAAAGAACTGACCGCCAAAAGTCAACCTCGTGTTTCCAATGCTCTCAGGCAAACTTTGATGTGCAATGGGCTTTTTGTGGCCATGAAGTTCCCCACCATAAAGAAGGAGCCTTCACAACAATATGACCTCAAACATGAGTCAAGATCATGAGAAATGCTCTTTTCTTCGTCATATTTCCAACAAGTTTTGGAAATGTTGCATTTTTTTTAAACATGTCCAGGTTTATATTCGACAGAATTAGTTTTTTTTGTGCTTTGCAAAGATGCAACAGAGCTGTTCTTGAGACTTTGAGAAATGGCATTATATTCTCTTAAACTAACAATCTACAGCAGGGGTGTCAAACTCAAATACAGAGTGGGCCAACATTTAAAAGTGAACAAAGCCGCGGGCCAAGGTTGAACAAATTAACCTTTTAATAGGGACCCAAACAAGTTTTGCATTGAATATTGAACAAGCAAGGCTTATATAACTTTATAGTGACATGCAAAATTGAGTTTCAAATAATAATAATATTAATTAAAAAATATCAATGGTATATCAAATACAATTTAAATAAAAATTGAATGCCTCTTTTCTATTTGCAGCTTTCTGAGGTAAATATCAACATTAACGTTTTCCACAGGCTAATACATTTGAAAATAAAATAATGAATAAACCAACATTCAGGACTTTAAACTGCTCAGTTTGCAACACACTGATCTAATCTGATGTGCCCAAGCCAGATACCTGACATCTTTTCTTGGATGCTAGTTCATTAATGGCGGGGCTCAGGCTTTGAGCTGAGGCAACCCTCATTATCGAACGAAGGTGTTCATCAGTCATTATATCTCGTATTCCACAGTCTTGGGGCGTGTCTTACAGGCACTGCTTTTAACGTCCTCTACGAGCTGACGTCACGTCCGCTTTTCATCCATTCATTTTTAATTTTCCTGAGGGAACTCTCCTGAAGGAATCAATAAAGTACTATCAATCAATCAATCAATCAATCAATCTTTATTTATATAGCCCTAAATCACAAGTGTCTCAAAGGGCTGCACAAGCCACAACGACATCCTCGGTACAAAGCCCACATAAGGGCAAGGAAAAACTCACCCCAGTGGGACGTCGATGTGAATGACTATGAGAAACCTTGGAGAGGACCGCATATGTGGGTAACCCCCCCCCTCTAGGGGAGACCGAAAGAAATGGATGTCGAGTGGGTCTGACATAATATTGTGAGAGTCCAGTCCATAGTGGATCTAACATAATAGTAAGAGTCCAGTCCATAGTGGATCCATATCCATCTATCTATCATCCCTTCTAACAACGTGCCGGCCCAGTCACAAGATATGTGCGGCTTCTGTACGCACACACACGTGAATGCAACGCATACTTGATCAACAGAGATACAGTTTACACTGAGAGTGGCCGCATAAACAACTTTAACACTGTTAGAAATATGCGCCACACTGTGAATCCACACCAAACAAGAATGACAAACACTTTTTTTTTTTTTTTGTCCTGTCCAGCTTCTCAGGCAAATCATATAGTAGATGTAGATGATCATATAGTAGATGTAGATGATCATATAGTAGATGTAGATGATCATATAGTAGATGTAGATGATCATATAGTAGATGTAGATGATCATATAGTAGATGTAGATGATCATATAGTAGATGTAGATGATCATATAGTAGATGTAGATGATCATATAGTAGATGTAGATGATCATATAGTAGATGTAGATGATCATATAGTAGATGTAGATGATCATATAGTAGATGTAGATGTAGATGTAGATGTCGGCTGTTCACATTTACTTTACAAAAGAGAAGTGTAGGATACTTCTCTTGTTGCCTTATTTGTATTTGACTTTATTAAATGTATTTATATTATCATTTAGTGCAGCCGGGCCGGAGCAGGAGGGGATAGAAAGAGAAAAAAAAAGAAGACAGAGGGGGAAATTGTGGGGACAAGAGGGGGATTAGACAGAGAGACAAAAACAACAACAACAACAACAATAGAGCAACATCAGCAAATATAACATGTACAAATATGATGGTAAAAGTGATAGCAAATAAGCAGTTAGCGGAAAAAAATAAATAAATAATACAGAAATGACAATGAGCATTATTACACTACAAATGGATCAATACAAATACCAATAGAAATAGCGCTATTGATAATGAACAATACCAATAATTTACCTTTATTATCAACAATACAGTTGTTTAAATGCAACAATACATATACGTAATGATAACTTCAGATACGAAAGAATGCAGAAAAATGGAGGGGGAGAAAGAGAAGCAACCTACATTAACCTTGTAGATTGTTATAGTAACAATAGGTTAAGCTTTGTCAGTGTGCCATGTGTTACACCCAGTTTACCCTAGGGCAACAACGTTAATATATGTTTGATGAAACGTGATTATGTGCATGAGTGTAAGTATGCATATGTACTTGTATATGTACAGAATGTGTATATGTGTTTGTACAATGAATGTATATGTACAGAATGTGTATATGTGTTTGTACAATGAATGTATATGTACAGAATGTGTATATGTGTTTGTACAATGAATGTATATGTACAGAATGTGTATATGTATGTTTGTACAGTGAATGTATATGTACAGTATGTGTATATGTGTTTGTACAGTGAATGTATATGTACAGTATGTGTATGTGTTTGTTTGTATATTGAATGTGCGTGTGCATGTACAAACTTTAAGTATGTAAATATGTACTGTATTTGTGTATGTATGTGGGAGCATAGTTACCTATGTATGTATTTATGTATGTGAGCATATGTGAATTTCTATGTACAATATATTCGACTCCCAGAGTGCGTGGGAGCCAGAGCACGGCCCCAGTCCCCCCGAGAGCCCAACCCACAAACAGTAGGTGTGGTGCCCAGGGAACCAGGGACCACCGTCCCCACGCAGCCAAGCCGGCCAGCGACAGGAACCCCAGAGCCCGACCCACCGCACCGCCCACAAGGGCCAGCAGCAGGCCGCAGACAGACGCACCCGGCAGAGGACAGGGCACGAGAAAAGCAGGGAGCGAGAGACCACACCCCACACGGGCAGAAAGGCGAGATGCCCCGCCCGAGGGACCCAGAGACTCCCCGCAACCGGACGGGAAGACCGCCCCCGCCCCACCGGCAACCGGGCCCCCACGAGCCCACCCCCCGCCCACAGAGAGCGCGGCGAGGCCAACCCCCGGCCACCCCATCCAAATCGGCCGCCGCAGGACCACCCAGCATGGGGCCACGGGAACCACCCACCCCACCCGCAGGGACCCCAACGATGGTGATGGAACAACCAGCAACCGCCCCGCCGAGCTCCCCGCTGAGGGAGGGTTAAAAAATAAAAAAAATAATATTAATAAAATATATTAAAAAATAAATAAATAAATAAATAAAAATAAAAGAATTAAAAGAAGATCACAGACATGCTGACACACAAGGTCACTACCCCAGCAGCTGGCCGACTCGCAGCACCTCGGAATACCTTGCAGCACCAAGCTACCACAATAGACGCAGGGACTAGACCCAGCAGGCCCCAACCAAGATGGGCACCCGGAAGGGATGGACGGTGGGACCCAGGAGCTCCAGACACGCAGTCCGGATGCAGTAGCCTGGGGACGGCGTGGCGCGGTGGAGGAGTGGCCGTGCGCAACCCGAGGGTCCCTGGTTCAATCCCCACCTAGTACCAACCTCGTCATGTCCGTTGTGTCCTGAGCAAGACACTTCACCCTTGCTCCTGATGGCTGCTGGTTAGCGCCTTGCATGGCAGCTCCCTCCATCAGTGTGTGAATGTGTGTGTGAATGGGTAAATGTGGAAGTAGTGTCAAAGCGCTTTGAGTACCTTGAAGGTAGAAAAGCGCTATACAAGTACAACCCATTTATCATTTATTTAGCCTGAGGCGCCGACCCCCGCCTGACAGGCAGGCCCAGAGCGTACCCCCAGAAATATACATATATACTGTACATATACATACACATACACATATACATGTACACATACACACACATACATATACATACACATATGTACACATATACATACATACACACACAAAGAGTTCTGGGTATTTGTTCTGTTGTGTTTATGTTGTGTTCTCCCGAAATGTTTGGTGTGGATTCACAGTGTGGCGTATATTTCTAACAATGTTAAAGGTTTTTATACTGGCACCCTCAGTGTGACCTGTATCGCTGAAGATCAAGTATGTGTTGCATTCACTTGTGTGTGCGTGCCAGAGCTGCACATGTTATGGAACTGAGCCAGCACTCGTTGGACTGGACGAAAAGGGGACGTAACAATTACCAGGAGGGGCACTGAAATTTGGGAGTCTCCCGGGAGGTTTGGCAAGTATGAGAATTAGCGGTGTACCGCGGCACCGCCGCTGTATATAATCGGCGGGCCAGCTCTAGTGTTAATTTGATATCACCTCACGGGCCAAGTGAAATTACAAGGCGGGCCAAATATGGCCCGCGGGCCAGAGTTTGACACCCATGATCTACAGTCTTCAATCTAATCTTCTTTGAGTTGGTAGTAATCTGAAATGTGGTCATCGGGCACAGGCCACAGCTGAGGAGGCAGGTTCTACCAGGTCTTCAGTAGGTGTGACAGTTCTACCAGGTCTTCACCCTGGCAGTAGGTGTGACAGTTTTACCAGGTCTTCACCCTGGCAGTAGGTGTGACAGTTCTACCAGGTCTTCACCCTGGCAGTAGGTGTGACAGTTCTACCAGGTCTTCACCCTGGCAGTAGGTGTGACAGTTCTACCAGGTCTTCACCCTGGCAGTAGGTGTGACAGTTCTACCAGGTCTTCACCCTGGCAGTAGGTGTGACAGTTTTACCAGGTCTTCACCCTGGCAGTAGGTGTGACAGTTCTACCAGGTCTTCACCCTGGCAGTAGGTGTGACAGTTCTACCAGGTCTTCACCCTGGCAGTAGGTGTGACAGTTCTACCAGGTTTTCACCCTGGCAGTAGGTGTGACAGTTCTACCAGGTCTTCACCCTGACAGTAGGTGTGACAGTTCTACCAGGTCTTCACCCTGGCAGTAGGTGTGACAGTTCTACCAGGTCTTCACCCTGGCAGTAGGTGTGACAGTTTTACCTGGTCTTCACCCTGGCAGTAGGTGTGACAGTTTTACCAGGTCTTCACCCTGGCAGTAGGTGTGACAGTTTTACCAGGTCTTTACCCTGGCAGTAGGTGTGACAGTTCTACCAGGTCTTCACCCTGGCAGTAGGTGTGACAGTTTTACCAGGTCTTCACCCTGGCAGTAGGTGTGACAGTTTTACCAGGTCTTCACCCTGGCAGTAGGTGTGACAGTTTTACCAGGTCTTCACCCTGGCAGTAGGTGTGACAGTTCTACCAGGTCTTCACCCTGGCAGTAGGTGTGACAGTTCTACCAGGTCTTCACCCTGGCAGTAGGTGTGACAGTTTTACCAGGTCTTCACCCTGGCAGTAGGTGTGACAGTTCTACCAGGTCTTCACCCTGGCAGTAGGTGTGACAGTTTTACCAGGTCTTCACCCTGGCAGTAGGTGTGACAGTTCTACCAGGTCTTCACCCTGGCAGTAGGTGTGACAGTTCTACCAGGTCTTCACCCTGGCAGTAGGTGTGACAGTTTTACCAGGTCTTCACCCTGGCAGTAGGTGTGACAGTTTTACCAGGTCTTCACCCTGGCAGTAGGTGTGACAGTTTTACCAGGTCTTCACCCTGGCAGTAGGTGTGACAGTTCTACCAGGTCTTCACCCTGGCAGTAGGTGTGACAGTTCTACCAGGTCTTCACCCTGGCAGTAGGTGTGACAGTTTTACCAGGTCTTCACCCTGGCAGTAGGTGTGACAGTTTTACCAGGTCTTCACCCTGGCAGTAGGTGTGACAGTTCTACCAGGTCTTCACCCTGGCAGTAGGTGTGACAGTTCTACCAGGTCTTCACCCTGGCAGTAGGTGTGACAGTTTTACCAGGTCTTCACCCTGGCAGTAGGTGTGACAGTTCTACCAGGTCTTCACCCTGGCAGTAGGTGTGACAGTTTTACCAGGTCTTCACCCTGGCAGTAGGTGTGACAGTTCTACCAGGTCTTCACCCTGGCAGTAGGTGTGACAGTAGCTATTAGGGATGATGTTCGAAACCAGTTCTCCCGGTTGTTCAATAAGAAAAGAACCGATTCCATGGACTCAAATCCCTTTTTGAGAACCGGTTCCTGTTATCGAGGCCACTATAGTAAAGAAAAAGAGTTGGTTCTTTATTCGAATCCCTGGGAACGAATCCCGTCTCACAGGAAATGCCCTGTGGAACGTCCCAGAAAATGACGTAGCTCAGTCATTTGGCGGCAGATACAGAAGCAGCAAAAAGATTTATTATATATATACTTTTTTGTATTCTATTTTAGTTACTTTGAATTTACAACCCCCTGGCACTGTTTTGTATTGTTTTTGTACTGTTTTTGTTTCTCGTCTGTTTGTAATTGAAATTTATAAATAAAGGTTTAACATTTTTTTTTTTTAAAAACAGCCTGATAAAACGCCTCAAGGCATGGCTTCATTTTACAAAAAAATACGAGGAGGAAACGGCTATCTGCAATTATTGCCAGGCTTCGCTCTCATGTAAGAGAGGAAGCACAACAAGCATGTTGAAACATGTTCAGGCTGCACATAACCTGAAGGTTAGAGAAAAGTGTCGTGAAGAAGCAGCGACTGAGATGAAAAAGCCCGCTCCTCTTCCTCTGCTTCAACCTGCAGCACCAATTCCAGTGAAAGTGCTGCTGAGTAACTAACTTTAACTGTTGCCGCTTCATTTCCATATCTGCTCACTCGTAGCCTTTAGGCTAAAATAATGTTACCTCTTATGTCAACCAGGACTGCAGTAATGTTAGCTAGACTAACGTTACCTAAGCATAGTCAGTGGCTAACGTTAGCCTTTTTGAATGTGTCTGATAACGTTAACGCTATCTTGTAGCCTACACCACTCCAGTGTTTGCAGGTCTGTCTAATAAACTAGTGCTTTCTTTATTTAGTTTATTTTGTGCATGAACACACTTACAGCATAACACATCACAGTTTCACATCATTTCACTTGACATCATGTCCGAAAAGGAGTAGGAAGAAGTAAAGCTTATTTAACCCTACCCCTTTCCCACTTCAGAGTGTTTACAAATATATACATCATTTACTGACCTTTTTATAATAAAATAACATCTGTGAATTAGTATATACAACAGTTTTGTAATATGTAATTAATTAATTCAGTCATTATTAATATACTGAGATGAAGAATATCTTATTTTCAATAAGGTTGAAAGTATTTCTCATAATTCTTCTTTGTACTTTGTAAGCACTATTATTTTGAACAACCTCTTAAAGTGGATCATATCAGTACAATGTTTAACTTCATTACTTAATCCAGTCTATCATTTAATTCCACATATTAATGCGAAAGACTTAATAACAGACACCCTAGTCTTCACATTCAGCTAATTTCCCCCCTAATTCTATGCTGT
Source organism: Nerophis lumbriciformis (assembly GCF_033978685.3). Classification (NCBI taxonomy): domain Eukaryota; kingdom Metazoa; phylum Chordata; class Actinopteri; order Syngnathiformes; family Syngnathidae; genus Nerophis; species Nerophis lumbriciformis. Next base: position 157,638 of record NC_084582.2, on the reverse strand, counting down.
GTCTGTCCCTCATTTTCCCTCCAAGACATGCAGTCATTCCTGGAGGAGGCCACACTGATGGACCCCAAGGATGTTCCAATAGCAGCAGAAGTGCACTTTTTGGAGAGCTGTAATATTTTCAGTTTTGTGCCCAAGGGACTGATTTTATTTAACACTATATTATTATTCATACATCTATAGTGATCACAGAGACTAAACACTATATTATTATGTATACACCTATAGTGATCACAGAGACAGGTTGTTTTTGTGTTACTGTATATATTTGTTTTTCTGAAAAATCCCACTTAATATACTTTGGGTAACAACAGTCAATATTTATTTATTTTATTTTATTTTTTTAGGGGGTAACAACAGTCAATATTTATTTATTTATTTTATATAAAATAAAAGTGAGCTTTTGTTAAACCAAATATTGTGTGTTTTTTTCCATATACAACAACCTATCTGGATTCGATAAGAGAATCGATAAGGAATCAGTTCGATTAGAGGATTCGATAATCGGCTCAAACTCGATAATTTCTTATCAAACATCATCCCTAGTAGCTATGTGCACATGGACACGTTTCATCGGGTTAAAAGCCTAACCGTAATAAAAATGCTTCATGTAAACACACCATTGGGAATATTGTAAACGGATCACACAGGTTGGGATTAAAAGGTAATTCCGATCAAGACGTGTGGTTTATGCCATTGGGATTGTAGCGCATGAAAATGATCCTGTGGATTGAAATGATCCTTAGTGCGCATGTCTACGCTTTGGTGGTAGAGCAGGAACTAAATGAAATAGTCTTGGGATGGTCTTTCTCCGTTCAAGTCGTGTTATATCCTGTTGACTTTGTTTCTATGAAAACGAGACGAGCAAAAACAAAAGTAGTGAACAGAAGGAAAATTGACCGTGACAATTGCACAACGCCATGTTTGTTTACAACAGAAGTCACTGATTTTTCAGCACCCGCAGTGAGCAAACTCTTCCAAAAGATGGCGCCATAGCACACGCAATAACACATATTTCTGTTTATGGTATGATGCTGCGCCTGTCAGAGTAAGGCATTCCAATTTAAGGTGTGATGCATGAAAATTAACCTCATATCCAGATCATTTTGTTCCATGTAGACAGGATCATTCTAATCTGAGTTATAATCATGTTGCCCATGTACACGTGGCTAGTGTCTGCTCTAATCCACAGCTAGTTCCAGTCTATTAGGGACTTTCAGATCGTCCTGCCTAGGTTGTGGCCACCAACAAAGTTTTCTTCTATCCAGCCATTCAAGAGCCTGTGTGCCATTTCTTTGCCATCATTCGTCTCCCCACATGTTGGTTAATGCTACTTGTTTGGTTGGCTGAAGACGGTCTGCATAAAATGGACTCTGGATTAGAGCCTTTGTGGGGTACTACAAGTGGGATCTGATTTGCTTACTACTAAGATAGAGGAGCAACTCTGGGCCAAGACCCTTTTGATCAAGTGATACTAACCCTGACTATTCAGGTCTGGTTCAAACTTAATTGAATGATCAGGTGTGTTTTTAAAGTTCATGGGGACTAATCATTTGAACCATGTCACTTTTCAAAAAAACTTACATAAAGAAATCTTGAAAATTCCTTTGAACAAAATGAGGCCATATTAGTGAAAAGTAGTTCACTATGAAGAATGCTAAACACTGAGCAGTATATTTGTGTAAGTTCTTAGATAGCTAACAGTTAACTGGGTATTTAGACTATTAGTTCCTACCTAACATAATTACAGCACTTTAAAGCAAATTGTGGAGATACTGTATTCAATTTGTATTCAATCACGACAAACTAAAATGCTTTGCTCTGCCTATTATTTCATTGACATTGGATGTGCAACACACATCCTACTGATTAGCATCTGCGATATTACATGGCGATTTTAATATATATATAATCAAAACTATGACTAAATGCACGTTACAATCCAACAGCTGGTGTATAATAAGTACAATACTCAGGACCTGAGCTAAGATCCATAAAACCACACGCTAAACAGTGTGTGCAAACTGTCAAATTGCATTTTCTATTATTAGGCTTGTAGCGTGTCAGCCACTAGGATAACAAATGCAAAAGTGGTGTAGACCGCCCGACTTAAATGAGGTTTTTGCATGTACTACCGGCATTATGTGCCCATGGAAACACAAATTTCCCTCCACATTCATGCTCCTATCTGTGGGGTTCTGCAATGTTAAACACTTATAATCTGCAACACCTTTGCTGTAATATAGAATCGCAATCTGGACAACACAAACTTTTTTTATTTTTACAAGCTGATCGTACACTCTGCGGGGAGGCAATAGTGTCCAAACTACGGCCCGGCGGGCCAAGTGCGGGCTGCCAGCTTCTTCAATGTGGCCCGTGAGATGTCATGAGTGCTTTGAAATTCATTTTAAATACTGAATGCTACATATTTGCTGCCATCTTGTGGACAATGTGAGTAAATTAGATGAATGACCCTTACAAGTACTTTTAAAATGATAACACAGCGCTTACTTAAATGACACAATCCAAACAACCTTCCCTAGTCATGGTGCCAAAATAAAATATTTAAAAAAATGCAACTAACATAAAGGTCAACACACATGGTCACACATAACACAACCTGCTCGCTGAACATTGTGGATGTTATAAAAAACGTCCAACCACCATAAAACATTTCCAAAATACATCCATTACAGTGCATGATGGGGAAAATGCAAAACACTCTCTCCACTCTTGTCAATGTTTGGAGCATTTTAGCTGCTTGCTATTTTTGATTGATTACAAAACTTTAAGAAGGTATTCATGCACAAGCGATGAGTCAAACTTTCACATACTCTTAATGTCCAATTTGAAAATGGATGGATGGATGGATATATCCATCCTATTAATACAATATGTACGCACGCACGCACACATTTATTTATACAGGTGTATACATACACACATATATATGTATATACACACATATATAGACCATGACAACACAAGAGTGCATTTATGCGTCTACAATCATCCAAATGCAAGAAATTGCATATTGCAAGACATTGTTTCATAAAGGAGATATAATATAATAATATATTTCTTAAATGAAAAAAACAAAGGCCAGTCCAAAAAACAAACAGGAGCAGACACCAAAATGCATCAGTTGAGTTTGTTTTAATCAGTCAGTGAAGTCATCCAGCAGTTATATAATAAACAAAAATGATATTGCTGAGTAGACAAATTGTCTTTTATATGTTGTCTAACATACTTAGAACAGAATAGAGCTGTAGTGATAGACTTCTTTCTCACAAGCATTTCTGCGACTTACTAAATCAAGATGCAAAACAGTGACCACAGAACAGTTTCAGCCTTGATAAATCCCACTGCGTGTGTGAGAAAATGAAAGTTGCGACTGAAGCCGTTGTGATGATTAGCATACTTAGCATATTCATGAAGACAGACACGCTAAATGATTTATTTTGCTCACTTAAGAAACACAATCCTCTGGGTACAAGTTTAGTGTGCTATCATTTAGTGGATCAGGCCTTTACAGTACAAACACTTTGTAGGTTTCAAATCATAAGATAAGGTGACACATTCAGCTTAATGGCAAAGACTACTTCCTGCCATCTAACGTCTTGGAATTGCACCTACATGCACAAATGAAAGTCCTAACTGTAAGTAAAGGAGATATAACAACAGTTATACACAGCACAGTCTTAAATGTTCTATACAAAAACAGATTTCATTATTGAACATATATTAACAATATTTACGCTTGAACGCACACAAAAGTCTTGAAAACTTGATTAGCGCTTAGATGGCCCAGGAATAGAACCTTCCCTTTGATGGCCCAGGAATAGAACCTTCCCTTTGATGGCCCAGGAATAGAACCTTCCCTTAGATGGCCCAGGAATAGAACCTTCCCTTAGATGGCCCAGGAATAGAACCTTCCCTGCTGACATCACCTTTGGTCATTGCAGTGTCTGATATAACCTTTTCATTTGGATGTTTCAACAAGTCACTTATTCATTAAGTGAACCCATGAACACCTGCACTAATGATCATGTCTGTTATACACCTGCACTAATGATAATGTCTTTATACACCTGCACTAATGATGGCACACATGAGGTGAATCCATGTCTTGTCCTTCACAGGTGGTGTCCTTCATGGCCCTGGGTCTGATGTCTATGATGATCCCTCAATGTGCCGTCTTCGAGGGGTTGGTGGTGGTGTGCATTTTCCTGGGCCTGTGTGACGGATGCTTCCTCACCATGATGGCCCCCATAGCGTTTGAGCTGGTGGGGCCCATGCAGGCCTCGCAGGCCATAGGTTACCTGCTGGGCCTCATGTCTCTGCCAATGACCGCAGGGCCGCCCATCGCTGGTGAGATACACCTCAACCTGATGCACAACATGGTCCTAGCAGAGTAGATACACCTCAACCTGATGCACAACATGGTCCTAGCAGAGTAGATACACCTCAACCTGATGCACAACATGGTCCTAGCAGAGTAGATACACCTCAACCTGATGCACAACATGGTCCTAGCAGAGTAGATACACCTCAACCTGATGCACAACATGGTCCTAGCAGAGTAGATACACCTCAACCTGATGCACAACATGGTCCTAGCAGAGTAGATACACCTCAACCTGATGCACAACATGGTCCTAGCAGAGTAGATACACCTCAACCTGATGCACAACATGGTCCTAGTAGAGTAGATACACCTCAACCTGATGCACAACATGGTCCTAGTAGAGTAGATACACCTCAACCTGATGCACAACATGGTCCTAGTAGAGTAGATACACCTCAACCTGATGCACAACATGGTCCTAGCAGAGTAGATACACCTCAACCTGATGCACAACATGGTCCTAGCAGAGTAGCCAAACATGTCATGAAAGTCAAAGTCAAACGTGGTCCTCCAAATAATTACCATCTTTTTTTAACTGTAGAGCGCACCTTTATATAGGCCACACCCACTACCTTTTATAAGGAAAACTGATGTTTCTCATATATTAGCTGCAGCAGACTACAATATGTTGTGACATGAGTTATTTACATTGTAAGATTCTGTCAATGTATATTTACATACCTTCATTGTTTCCAAACAATGTCTGTAATGTAACAACAATCACTTGTAGCAAAGTGTTGTGACGTAACAACAATCACTTGTAGCAAAGTGTTGTGACGTAACAACAATCACTTGTAGCAAAGTGTTGTGACGTAACAACAATCAAAGTAACACTTCAACAAGTACTTCCACTTGAACAAACACCCACATCAGACAATGCAATATGAAGTATAAACGATAAACACTTGAATATTAAGAGTGCCAAGATTCTCACTGACAGTTTGGTTCTGTTTGAGTTTTTCCTCTGTTTGTGTTTTATTTCCTGTCAGCGCTCTTATTTTGGTTCCTTTTCCTGCACGTCTCCCTGAGCGCTTGTTTCCCTCACCTGTACCTGATTGGCAGTCTGGCACACCTGGTGGCAATTGCCAATCAGGCCACTATTTATACTTGCCTCGCCCTCCAGTCAGTGCTGGAGTATTACTAGCTGTATGCTGATAGCTGTTAGCCGTTTCCTCGATGGATCCCTGGTTCCTGATTCCTCTTCCTGTTTGCTGTTTCCTGTCTCCTGGTTCGTGTTTTACCTGCATTTTTGGACATTAAAACCACGTTTTCCTGTATCAAGCTTGCCATTTCTGCATCTTGGGGTTCGTCACCAACACTACTTGACAGAGGCTGACAGCTATCAGCAACGAGTCCACAGAATACAGGACATGGCAAACAGCTATCAGCAAACAGCTTACAGCAAACAGCTTACAGCAAACAGCTATTAGCAAACAGTCCACAGCATACAGCTATCAGCAAACAGCTTACAGCAAACAGGACACAGCATAGAGGTAGTAGCTTACAATACTCCAGTGCTGACTGGAGGGCAAGGCAGGTATAAATAGGAGCCTGATTGGCAATTGTCACCAGGTGTGCCAGACTGCCAATCAGGTACAGGTGAGGGAAACAAGCGCTCAGGGAGACGTGCAGGAAAAGGAACCAAAATAAGAGCGCTGACAGGAAATAAAACACAAACAGAGGAAAAAGTCAAACACAAGCAAACTGTCAGTGAGAATCCTGACAAAAAGTAAGAAAGTTGGACTCCTACGTTGTTTACTTCCCTTAAAGTGTTGTAATCAATCAGAAATATCAATCAACTAAATGCACCAAACATATCACCCATCATGCACTGCAGTCAACTGATATATTTGTCATTTGAAATTATAGGACGTGTTTTGTAATATCCACTAAGTTCAATGATCTTGAGGTGTGTTGACTTTATTTGTTGCTTATACTTCATTTATACAATGAGTGGGAAAAGTTGTTTGGATTGGGTCATATAGATTGAGGCCGCACTAAAGACCCCGGTGGGCTTTTCTAAAGACCCCGGTGAGCCGCACCGCACTAAAGTCCCCGGTGGGCCGCCCTAAAGTCCCCAGTGGGCCGCCCTAAAGTCCCCAGTGGGCCGCGCTAAAGTCCCCAGTGGGCCGCATTAAAGACCCTGGTGGGCCTCTCTAAAGACCCTGGTGGGCCTCTCTAAAGACCCTGGTGGGTCTCTCTAAAAACCCCGGTGGGCCTCTCTAAAGACCCTGGTGGGCCGTACTAAGATAGATAGATAGATATATAGGTTTTTATTGTCATTGCACAAGTACATTAAAACTTTGTTTTCAGTACAAACCCGTTGAGACAAACAAACAGTGTACAGAGTTACAGAACAGGAACACTGATGGGTCGCCACAAGGCGCTCCGTAAAAGATGGGATCAAAGGTAAAACGCTGGGGAAGGATGAGTAAAAAAATAGAATCTAGACTGGACTCCTAAGTGAAGTGTGAAGTGAAGTGAATTACATTTATATAGCGCTTTTTCTCAAGTGACTCAAAGCGCTTTACATAGTGAAACCCAATATCTAAGTTACATTTTTAAACCAGTGTGGGTGGCACTGGGAGCAGGTGGGTAAAGTGTCTTGCCCAAGGACACAACTAAGGAGGCCCAGTCTGGAGTGGGAAAAAAACCTCCATAGCAAAGCACATATACATATTAAAGTTAAGTTAAAGTAGCAATGATTGTCACACACACACTAGGTGTGGGGAAATTTGTCCTCTGCATTTGACCCATCCCCTTGTTCACCCCCTGGGAGGTGAGGGGAGCAGTGAGCAGCAGCGGTGCCGCGCCCGGGCATCATTTTTGGTGATTTAACCCCCAATTCCAACCCTTGATGCTGAGGGCCAAGCAGGGAGGTAATATGTCCCATTTTTATAGTCTTTGGTTTGACTCGGCCGGGGTTTGAACTCACAACCTACCCATCTCAGGGTGGACACTCTAACCACTAGGCCACTGAGTACAGCGTACATCTCCAGTTATCTAGCAACAGAGGGAAGGGAGTGCGGGGTCATTGTGGCGGGCTGCAGCTCTCAGGTGCTGACCATCCTTTCATCAGCCCTATGGGATTTGTGTCGAGGGCGTTGGGTTGGGGGGTGGGGTGTGTATATGTGGCGTATATTTTTTTGGGATTCATGTTTGTGTGTAAGCTTGCAGTGTGTCTCTGTTCCGCGGCCTTGATGTTGAGCAGTCGCTAGTCCAAAGTCAACAACAACAGGTGTGTGTCCATGAGAGACAAGAAGGAAGTTTGTTGTGTCTTCACTGCACTGTCCTTCAGGAGAGTCTCCAAGCCAGGGAAACAATCCAAGTTAGAATGTTTTGTATACTAGTGAAAATAACATTTTGTTGACTATTCCTGTTTCCACTTCCAGGTCTCCTCCATGATTATTTTGTTGACTATTCCTGTTTCCACTTCCAGGTCTCCTCCATGATTATTTTGTTGACTATTCCTGTTTCCACTTCCAGGTCCCCTCCATGATTATTTTGTTGACTATTCCTGTTTCCACTTCCACGTCTCCTCCATGATTATTTTGTTGACTATTCCTGTTTCCACTTCCAGGTCCCCTCCATGATTATTTTGTTGACTATTCCTGTTTCCACTTCCAGGTCTCCTCCATGATTATTTTGGCAACTACTTGGTGGCCTTCTCCCTGGCCGGCGTGCCCCCCATGGTGGGAGGGGTGGTGCTGTTCTTTGTGCCCCTCATACACCGCCCACTGCAGACGGCAGAAAGGGAGTCCGGCGCCAACATGTTGGCCGACGCCCCCATGTTGGCCGACGCCCCCATGTTGGCCGACGCCCCCAAGAGCTGCTCCAACGGAGACCTGCTGCCTGGCTACACTGACCTAGAAACACATATTTGGTATTATCTACTATTTCTTTATTCTCTGTTGTCCTTTTGCCTTTTGTCATCTTCACATTGCTCCTCTCCAGACTGGAGCTGTGTGGAAACACTGGAGGGACCATCACTTTGCTTGACCTTTGACCTCCTTGACACTAGTTGCTAACCATGAGAAGGTCTGACATGATGCTGCCCCAGAGAGCTCACAGGAAGACCTCCAAGAGGAAGAGACTACATAGCTAGTTTAAATCTCACAACCTAGACATGTTTGGGAAGTGAACCTTGTAGATATCAATTATAGTACATTCTTCTTTTTAGCATCCACTCATGAGTGTGAGTGTCACTGAAATAGACGATTGATATTTTCCCTCAACTTGTGTCAGTATTCTGTTGATGACATCTACCTTCTCCACTCTTTAGGGAACAGCCTCTTTCAACATTTTCAACGATGCAAAGTACAGACCCCAAAAGCAGTGAAGTTGTAAATAAAAACAGAAATCCTTTTCAACTTATATTCAGTTGAAGACAAGATATTTCATCTTCACACTGAGAAACTTTCTTCTTTGTTTGCAAATATTAGCTCATTTGGAATTTATGCCTGCAACATGTTACAAAAAAGCTGGCACAAGTGGCAAAAAAGAGTGAGAAAGTTGAGCAATGCTCATGAAAGACTTATTTGGAACATCCCACAGGTGAATAGGCTAAATGGGAACAGGTGGGTGCCATGATTGGGTATAGAAGCAGCTTCAGTCATTCACAAACAAGGACGGGGGCGAGGGTCACCACTTTGTCAACAAATGCCTGAGGAAATTCAATCAATCAATCAATGTTGATTTATATAGCCCTAAATCACAAGTGTCTCAAAGGGCTGCACAAGCCACAACCACATCCTCGGTACAGAGCCCACATAAGGGCAAGGAAAAACTCACAACCCAGTGGGATGTCGATGTAAATGACTATGAGAAACCTTGGAGAGGACTGCAGGTTTGATTAACCACCAAAGAGGAAAAGAAGCATGGGGACTGTTCTAGAGTGAAAGTGTAAAAGGCAGCATGTGTGATGGTATGGGGGTGTATTAGTGGCCAAGACATGGGTAACTTACACATCTGTGAAGGCACCATTAATGCTGAAAGGTACATACAGCTTTTGGAGCAACACATGTTGCCATCCAAGCATGGACGCCCCTGCTTATTTCAGCAAGACAATGCCAAGCCACGTGTTACAACAGCGTGGCTTCATAGTAAAGGAGTGTGGGTACTAGACTGGCCTGCCTGTAATCCAGACATTGAAAATGTGTGAAGGCTAAAATATGAGAAGGGAGACTGTTGAACAACTTAAGCTGTACATCAAGCAAGAATGGGAAAGAATTCCACTTCAAAAATGTGTCTCCTCAGTTCCCAAACCTTTACTGAGTGTTGTTAAAAGGAAAGGCCATGTAACACACTGGTAAACATGCCTTTTTTCTATGTGTTGCTGCCATTAAATTCTAAGTTCATGATTATTTGCAAAAAAAAAAGTGGTTTCTCAGTGTGAACATGAAATATCTTGTCTTTGCAGTCTATTCAATTGAATATAAGTTGAAAAGGATTTGTTGTATTCTCTTTTTTTCAACATTTACACAACCTGACAACTTATAATACGGGTGTGCTTATCCGATATTGGATATCGATCCGATATCAGACAAAAAACAAAACAAGTATATCTAGTGACTGGCTTGTTAACTCTTGGATGTTAAGCTCCGATACAAGCATTCCTAGGTAGACATGGTAGGCTAGAGGCTACTAGGAGTTAGCAGCTACACTGTAGCTAAGCACACAATAGCACACAAGCTAGACATTCGTAAGTGTCCTTGATTGAAGAATATTGCAGTC